>NC_136773.1:8505920-9029507 GCF_947034865.1 Barbatula barbatula
ATCTGTCTTCATTTTATGTTAGGATCTTAGCATATTTGTATATATATATATATTTGCATTTAAGTCTGCATTCAAATTTAAATGTGAAGTTCCTGTATGACACTTTTTCTTTCAATTTGAAAACAATATATTTCTAGCTATACTGTAAACCACTATTAATTAAATAATTCTATACTCCTTATTTATTGCAATCATTTGTATCCATTTTTTACATATATTAGGCCTAGATATTCCGTAAATTCCAGTGAACCAGAAGTTTGGTATTGTGGTATTTCTGAAATATCAATTGAGGAAAAATAGTGGTTGTGGCTTGTGTTTACCACTGTAAATTGATTGGATGTATAAAAACAGGCATTTCATTATGAAATGACATACTGACAGTGGAAGAGGAGTTACTGGATGTTCTGCCATCATTAAAACCACTAGCCCCTTGTGGACAGAAGTGCATTTTCAGATTTTGATTTAAGATTGAGGGCAAATTAATAAAAAATACCCACAAAGATTAATTATTTATATTGAACACTGCAATATTGGATAAACAATAATAAAAAAATGCATGTGGACATCAGGCTATTTAAAGTAAAAAAAACTGAGAACTCCTTCAAATCTCCTGAACTGTGAAAGAGCAACTTTTATTAACCGTTGGTTAATTCACCATTTAAATTGTATTACATCTTAAGATTTGTGTATAACATCATTACTTCAACTTATTAACTTACCCTACAGTGTTTCTTATAGTACAAACATCTTTCAAATGCACTGATAATTACATTTTTGTTCTGATAATTCGCTAGCATTACTAGCGTTTACCAGTTTTACTTAAATACAGAGCCCAGGCTCCGAGAACGCAAACAGCCCAGGTAATGAACTTCACTCCAGCACCAGCACACCAACGTCGAAAGGCACGAGCCAGGACTGGAGCGATGACTTCTCCACTAGTGCCGCCTCAGTTCTTCGAGATCGCCACCAAGAACCGATACGCTCATCTGAGCCTCAATTATGGTTATACTCATGGTGTAATGAACAGATACTGCTCTTTTTAAATAATTGGGAGCGTCCTCGGCAGTGTGAGAGCAGATACTTCAGCTTTCCTGTAGCTCAGTGGTAAGAGCATTGCGTTAACAACGATGATTGCAGATACCCATGTAAAATGTATAGGATAATGCTATGTAAGTAGCTTTGGATAAAAGCATCTGCCAAATGCCTAAATGTAAATGTGGCTGGCATGGTTTGTTAAAATATGGCCAACACTGGAAGTGAGGGCGTGGCATGAAAGTCCAGCCTTGAATTCCGGAGAAGGCTCCCTCTGGTGGGTGGCTGGTTGACTAGCAGCCTTAGTCAATACAGATAGTATGTCCGGCTAAAATCGGCTAGGCCAGATCACCTACAGAATTCTTTTACATTTAGAACAGTGGCTACCCTAATAAATAACCAGACATCACCTGGTCAGCATATTCCAGCTCACCTTAGAAGTAATGACTTTATGTTACTTTTCACAGAGAATGTTAAAAACATTAGAGAAAAAATAGAAAATGCTACACCTTTAAGTCTGTCCTATGAACCAACATCAGCTATCCTCCCCTCTAGAACAGCTGAAGATTTTCTCACCCATATAGGCCAAGAAGAGTTCAACACCCTTATCTAAACCGACAACATGTTTATTAGACCCCATACCCACTAAACTATTAAAATAGTCATTACCGGTTGCAGTAGATCCCATTCTTAATATTATTAACTCCTCACTATCTCTAGGTCGCGTTCCTAATCCATTTAAGATAGCCGTTATTAAGTCTATTATAAAGAAACCGCACTTGGACCTACGCAGATGATACTATCATCTAGACCGGACAAAAAATAAGTTCAGGACATTAAACATTGGATGACTAGCAATTTTCTTCTGCTCAATTCTGATAAGTGTCATGGGATACGTGGAAAGAACCCAATTGCAGGCAGCGTAACATACACAAAAACTTTTATTTAAACAAAAACACCCAAGATGGGAAACCTTAACTAAGGCAGTATAACAAACAAAAAACTTCCCGCGAGGGGACAAGAACAAAAGAGACGGGATAACTTTAAACTACTTACGAAAACCAAAACAAGACATGATAAATAATAAACATCCAGACACGGGTAAGGTAATGCACAAGACAGGTAGCACAAATAACAAGGCTTGACGTACAATGCATGTTCAATACAAACAATATCATGGCTTTCTCACTCTAGACACGTGGGTCTGTCATGATCCAGCCACCAGACTGAGAAAAGCATGACTAGAAGAGGCAGAATCATGACGGATGAGATAGATATATTACTTATCAGACCAAATACCTTCAAGCTAAATATTACAGACTACAACTTGCAAATAGAAGTTTGTTACCTCAGAAAGTATAGTTAAAGACCTTGGCCTTACATTGGACAGCCACATTAGAAAACCACATCTCAAATGCCACAAAATTAGCCTTCTTCCACCTTAGAAACATTGCCAATCATCACAATATTCTGTGTATTTCTGAAGCAGAAAAAGTAGTTTGTGCATGTATGACTTCAAGACTTGATTATTGTAATGCACTACTTAGTGGTTTTCCTGCATCATCATTAAATAAATTACAGCTAGTTCAAAATGCAGCTGCTAGACTTCTTACGAGGTCTAGAACATTTGGCCACAAATTTGGATGACATTTTATCATCCTTAAACTGGCTACCCATTAAGTACCGTTTCGACTGTAAAGTAAAGCATTACGGTTTATCTTATCTAACAGAGCTTCTATCAAGCTACAACATATCACGCTCTTTATGAACACAAAACTCTGGACTTCTGATAGTACCTAGAATTGTCATGATTCTCGTGGTGAGACACGGAGAGAGGACCCAGGTGCAGACAGCGGGTAAGGGGTTAACATATTTTAATAATAAATAATAAAACATAGACCCACGTGGGGGTAACAGAACAAAACAAGGATACAATAACATGACAGGACAGGACTAAAACTAACTACACTTAAACAAGACTTAAATTAACTTTTGACATGAACTACAAATAACTAAACTGACAAGACATGAACTCACCAACCAAATCACAATGAACCAGCACAAGACAGAAGACACAAGGGCATTAAGTAAGGGAGCAAATCAAGAGGGAAACAGGTGTAGGGCATTAATCAATAACGAGGGTAACGAGAGGATGGGAACAAAGACGAGACCAGAGAGAGTGTCTCTAAGACCATAATAATTGCCTCTCTCCACATTAAACATGAGGTTCTGTCATGATCCTGCCACTACACTAAGAGAAACATGACATGATGCAGCAGAATCATGACAGAAGCCTCTCCTCAAGGAGCAGCAACCTGATGCTCCTCAAGGCACAAACAAGACAAGACAGACTGTGACACTAACAAAACAGAGCAACATGATAATAAAATAAAACAGGGAAGCACAAGAGTCCAAGGGAAGGGGCACACAAGTCCAAACAAGGGGGAAGTCCAAACAAAAGTCCAAAGACAGGCAGACACGATAACCGGCATTACACGGACTGGATTGCCAGCTGAACAGCCAGCAGACCCGGACTGGGGTAGCCGGCAGACACATGGACTGGGATAGCCGGCAGACACACGGACTGGGATAGCCGGCAGACACACGGACTGGGATAGCCGGCAGACACACGGACTGGGATAGCCGGCAGACACACGGACTGGGATAGCCGGGGCGGGAATGGCCGCGTGCACCGGGCTGGAATGGCCGCATGCACCTGCACCGACCGGGAATGCCCGGCTGCACCGACCTGGAACGCCCGGCTGCACCGACCTGGAACGCTCAGCTGCACCGACCTGGAACGCCCGGCTGGGGATCTTTGGCGGCCACAGGATTCCGGCGGCTTCGACCCTGGAGGGAAGACTGGCGGTCTCAACCCTGGAAGGCAGTCCGGCGGTCTCGGCTCCGAGCGGGAATCCGGCAGTCTCAACCCTGGTAGGGAGTCCAGCGGCCCCGACTCAGGAGGGAGTCCGGCGTTTTCGACCCTGGAAGGGAGTCCGGCAGCCTCTAACCCTGGAAGGGAACCCGGCGGCTTCGACCGCTGCCGCATTGATCCCTCTGTCTGCTGGGTCCGATTATGGCTGGTTCATTCTGTCATGATTCTCGTGGTGAGACACGGAGAGAGGACCCAGGTGCAGACAGCGGGTAAGGGGTTAACATATTTTAATAATAAATAATAAAACATAGACCCACGTGGGGGTAACAGAACAAAACAGGGATACAATAACATGACAGGACAGGACTAAAACTAACTACACTTAAACAAGACTTAAATTAACTTTTGACATGAACTACAAATAACTAAACTGACAAGACATAAACTCACCAACCAAATCACAATGAACCAGCACAAGACAGAAGACACAAGGGCATTAAGTAAGGGAGCAAATCAAGAGGGAAACAGGTGTAGGGCATTAATCAATAACGAGGGTAACGAGAGGATGGGAACAAAGACGAGACCAGAGAGTGTGTCTGTAAGACCATAATAATTGCCTCTCTCCACGTTAAACATGAGGTTCTGTCATGATCCTGCCACTACACTAAGAGAAACATGACATGATGCAGCAGAATCATGACAGAATATCTAAATCCGTCAAAGGGGTAGAGCTTCCTAATATGTAGCACCTTAACTTTTTTTAATAGCCTTCCTGATACTATTCGAGGGTCAGACACACTCTCCCAATTTAAATCTAGATTAAAGACACATATTTTCAGTAAAACATATCTATGATGCATACCTGTATTATCTCTTGTTTATAAGTAAATGAACAGCAGATTCCTCCCCTACCTTGAGATACACATCCATGGGTAACCACAGATTGCTGGCTCAAAAGGACCATATCGTGTCATCCACCTGTGAGAGCCTGCGGACTGATTGGGACACCCATCCCGAGGAAACTACTGATTACACCAGCTCCAGGTGATTGTCATGTGCCATACTCATACTCATGCGTGAATCTTTGGACTTCATGTGCCATCCTCCAGTAAAATCCTGTGAATTAACTGATCATTCCAGCTCCGGTATTGAATGTATTGAAGGATAAATTGATTTAGGAAATGATCATTATTATTATTTTAATTACAATTAAATTATTGTATTATTGCTTAGTAATAACCAAACCTAAATAATTACATGTTAATAGAGCTGTCCACCACTGTCATCAATATCAAACAATAAACTTTTCTTATTTTTAATTTTGTTGTATTTAAAATTGTATTCGAAAGAACTGTGGTATCTGTAATATTCTGGTAGATCTACATGGAATATTTTACCACTATAGATAGGTAAATCTGGTACCGATTATGCAATCCGAGGCTTTGGAAAGTGAGAGAATACTATACTATATGGAGTTTTTATGGATATTCTTCCAAATATTTGTGCTACACTACAACACAAAGTGAAAATGAGTCAAGGCATATAAGTGCTATGTACAGACACTATAGCACTATGTCACTATGTATTTTGGGGTAAAAAAGGATCCTTAAGGATATACGCAAACAATGAGCTATGCCAAGAAGCGTGGAAGTGTGGAACGAATATTTCTCTCATAGTGATGCTGCGGGTGTAGGTTTCACCTTTTGCCCTGTCAGGGCACCATGAAGAAACGGAGAGAAGTCTTGCCTTTACTATACCAAGCACTACAATGCACATTTTAACCTCATTTGAGAGCATCTGCAGGCCAGGCCTGGGTAATTTTCAAATCCATTTGATTTAATTTAGGGAACACATGATTCATCTCTTCACAGAAGAGAGGGAAAGAGAGTCTCATCATCATGTTCACTCATGCTGGATGAAGAAATGGATTAGAAATCCTCTTTTAGAGACACGGCCACAAAGGGATTCCAGCTAGATTGCAGATAATGTGGAGGTACTCTGAATGGAAATTGTATTACATTTCTAGATGAAATTGGTTATACTTCTAAGTATCCTGAGACGTGAACCAGCTGGTCTAGCAAAATTACATTGAAAGTACAAGCATTTAATATTTTTTAATTTGAATCAAAGTTAACAATGATGTCAAAGCGTAATATTATCTGTAGAAATATAAATCATATTTGTTAAAAATAAAAGTTGTAAACAATATTGAGTCCCTTAAATAAGCAACATGCGAAAAATTAAAAGGGCCAAAGAATATAAAATAGTCATTGTTTGTGATGACCATGAGCTCACCTGTCTCGTCTCTTGTCACGTGTCGAGTGAAATTCTTGAGAGCGCTCCAGAAAGTGCAGAAACAATTTATACATAGACAGTGCTATTTACATACAGTGCATCCAGAAAGTTCTCACAGCGCTTCACTTTATCCACTTTATTTTGTCATGTTACAGACTTATTCCAAAATGGATTCAATTAATTATTTTCCTCAAAATCTACAAACAATACCCCATAATTACAATGTGAAAGAAGTTTGTTTGAAATAAATATTAAACACCATATGTACACATTATGCACTATGTACACACCATAATATAATAAAATGTAAAGAAATGTGAAGCCAAGAAACCTGACTGAACTGGCGGCGTTTTGTATGGAGGAATGGGCCAAAATACCTCCTGCCAGACTTCAGGGACTTGTCTGTGGCTATAGGAGGTGTCTACAGGCTGTTATTGCAGCAAAAGGAGGGTCTACTAAATATTAATGGAATTATTTCTTTGGGGTAACCACATTTATGCACATGCCAATTTTTGTTTAAATGCACATAAACAATTTCTGTTGGACCAATAAAAATGATTTCACTACTGAGATGTTTCTGTTTCCATCAGATATAACATATGTTAAAATGAAGTTGCGGCTTCAAAAGCTCAGCAAGTGACAAACTGATGCAGGGATTTTCCTAAGGGGTGCTAAAACTTTTACATACCATTGTACGTCAAAAGTTTGTTCCAGTCTTGCCATTTGTATACCTGTCAAGTTGAGTATCCTAGTCCAGTTATCCTAGTTATTGTTCTGTCAAGTGTGGTTTTAGTAAGTCTTGTCCGTGTGGTGTTCTTTGCCTTGTGTCTGCCATTTGTCTTGTTATTTTGCCCCCTCGTGGTTTTTGTTTTGTCTTTTATTAATTAAAGTATATTGTTATCAAAGTTATCTGACTCTGCTCCTCCGGACAACCCAACTTTTATCTCAGTCTTTTCAGGCAACACTCGCATTTTCCCCTTTCATGAACAACTTTTGCTACACAATAAAAACACCTGTTGGTTACCTGGTTTAATTGATTTGAACAATCAAAAAAGATGCAAAACATAGGTATTTCGAGTTTGTGATATTGAATCCCTATGGAGAAAATGACTTGCTGCCTATCATCTGCACTTCCCTTAGTGCTGTGACGTCACATGCAAACAACCTCTTGCCATGAGATTGTGTTGAAATGTGAGTGTCTGTCGCAGTGTTTCTCTTAAAAATAAATGAGGAAACAAGTATTAATTTATTTATTTTAAAGAGATACGGCAATGAGTAATAGTACATTAACATTCCTGCATTGTGTAAGCTACAACTCTGTGGCTCAGCAGTGGGTGAATATGTGCTGTATTCTTTTAATTGTATGAGGGATGAACATGTATCTCTTAGGAAACAGCTTTATACTCCGTTCATTTTAATCCTTAATAAAACCTTTGATGAAGAGTTCAAACCAAACCCTGCCTCTAATTGGAAGCTCCTTGCGAGAAGTTTTAGAAAGACTGCATAATATGCATATATTCATATTATGAATATATATTCATAATATGACAGTGTCATAACAGTGTCATAAATTAAGTGTCATAAATTAAGACATAAAAATTCCATAAGAGGAAGGTTGTTGTGTTTTAATAATTCATTAGAAAAATGTTATCATGCATTAGCACTTTTTGGCAAGAATGGCACTGTAGCGCATGCTGGAGAACTGGTAACAAATATATTTTCTGTGATAGTAAAGGGTGAACCCTTCCTGATGTCAGCCATTTAAACCTCTCAGGTTTATTGTGTGTTTTACACAGAAGGCATCTTAAATAATTTACAAGCTGTAGGAGAAGACATTAAGTTAACCCATTCCTTGGCATGAGCACTTTAGGACTCAGACGAAGCAGTTTGAAGGTACGCATAACCAACAACACAGCATCATCCAAACACCTCCTTGTCTCTGGGGAGGATGAAGCATTTAGCTCACAGAGGATCTAAATGCACTCTGGGAGCCAACAAAAAGTATAATGACAGGCATGTATGGGAGAAAAGAAGATCTTAGACAGCTGTCAGTCTCAGGGGAGGTGGAATTGTGAAAAAGACGACAGAATGGCTGTCGAGTAATCCTTCACATCTATAATAAACAGTATCCTGGCTGGTAATGTTTGTGTTGCAGGACATCAGAATTAAATTCTGAAACATTTAAGACTGTCAAATTTCCACAGTTTTGCAGAATGTCAACTGTTCCCCAGAGATCCCTGACAAGGGTATAAAGTTGCCAAGTATCTGGCATTTTGCCTAAACAAAAGAAACCACACTGTATTTACAGTACTTCATTCATGTGTGATGTGTAAACCTTCTCTTGTCTTCCATTGTTACAATATTAAATTTACAAAACAGGCTTTTACATTTATGTATTTGGTGGATGCTTAGGATAGGCTGGTTTTTGATAAGCACCCACATTAAACACCACAACACATTTAGGTGAAAGTTTCAGGCATATAGTTTGAAAGTGATGTTCAGCATTGTTTATACGGTTGGAGGTAAATACTTCTGGCATTCCTCACATGTATTTTAAAGATTTATTACAATAGGAAACGGAAGCTGATTCACATTCGTCCACCATCAAAACCATACAAGCAGCCTATAAAACATTTTTAAGTAATATATTTGAGTCCATCAAAAGAAATAGGATGTTCCAATAACATAATGCAGCATCTTGAAAAAAATACATATCATCCTGCTTATATCAGTTAGGACTAGAAGCATAAAGGTTTTGAAATCTATCACAGGGATGGCAGCAGCTCTGTTTTTTGCATGCTGATCTCAGGACATGACATGGATAATATGCTAATTCAGTTCATGTTAGCTTAACGTGACTCCATTGTTACTCAGAAAGCGGGATACATCTGACAGTTGCCGGGGCTGATTTGTGAAGGTGGTTTGTGTTTTGACTGTTTAAGCATCCGCCTGTACGGTGTGCTGGCAGAGAAAGAAAAACAAATGGATGGATGGTGGATGAGTCCTTCAGTTTTCTGTGCCACTGTTGCTTATTCATTAAATGTTTCCAAACTTGTTTGTGTTTTCAATATTCCGTTTTTGTATGTATGCCAAGTCCAAAATGAACACCACCACCATATGTGAGTAAAAAATAGCTTTGGAGACTATAAACAAAACAGATCTCGCCAGCTGGCCTGTAGCGTTTTTTAGAATTGCAACATAATGCATTATTTAAATCAAATAGTAAATAAGATGTCATGCAAAGTTTACCAACTTGCATGTGTTCTTCTATATATTTATTAATTATTTGTTTATTATTAATATGTCTCTCACGCAAATAAAAACACTACACATCAGGGAGTGTCTTCGCGCATCCGGATGTGTCAAACCGTAAGTGTCATCAATCTTGAATATCCTGTTTGAGTTCATTTTTTTAGAAAGAACTGATTCGCTTATAAGTTAAAGAGACACTTCATCTCCAAATTTAAATTCTGCCATCATATATGTATTTGCTAATCTTCATATCATTCTGAGGAACACAAAAGAGGTTTGGACCTGAGGGAAAGTATGTGAAGAAATGAGTCTATAGACGGTTTGTGGCCCAAACTAAACTTCAGGTAGACATTCGCAAATAATTCATAACGTTTGAGTAATTTCATTTAATTAAATTATAATATACAATAAAATATGAACATAGATATAAAATAAATTGTTATATTATAAGACCGGGACAACAAAGATAAAACAAAGACTGGGAGTTAACTGCGGGCCAGACGTGTGCATCCAAGTCCAAAGTATGAAGAATTCATTCTTGGCTGTTTTTGTTTGTGAAGAAAAGAGATGTTGTTTGTAGTTTCTTTCAAAGTAATTATCATTATCTTACAAATCATTGGTTCATTATTAACCTTTTACATCACCAGATGGCTGTCTTTACATTGCTAAGTTTTGGTTTGTTACAGAGGGTCAACTAAGGACTAAAATTGCATCCTGCCTCTAACCCCATTATAAACATGAGAGCTGATTGAAAGGCCGTCTCCCATCTTTGTGTTCCGCACTGAGATGGTTACGGGCTTTTATTTATCTTATTTTTATTAATACAGTATATTTTGACACAGTGGTGAACATTTACTAATTCCAAAATGTTGACTTCAAATATTTCTCTTTTAATATTCAATAATCTACTAAATTAGCTTGGAAACGTTATTATCAGTACTATACAGTATACTAATGTAAGAAATTAAATTAATGTATCAAAAAAATTAGACTAGCAACATTGCTCTAACCCCACTAAGGTGCAAAACACAGTGGAACATTTTCTCATTATCAGCATTTGTTTTAATAAAGAGACGTGAATTAACTCATTTCTTAGCAACTTTGTTATTATGGCTAATGAACAGCAACCGCAGGATTTATTGGCCTAATAGCACAATATACCTCACATCATTGATCAGTTTGTCATGCTATAAACAGCAATAGTTGACATTGTGCATTTAAGGCTTTGATTCTTTCATAACATAATGAACACATTGCTGCAAAGCTGCTTCAGAGAACTGATATTGATTTCCACACCGACTTTGAGTACAAGTGCAATAAAATGTATTTCAGGTTTCCTGGGCAGCTTGCCAATAGCAAAGAACAAACACAAATAAGATCTCTTTAAAGTCTGTTGTTTTCCTAGACTATGATAAGATTAGATGGACAGAAAGTTAATTTACAATTATTCCTTTAGCAGATGTTTTCATCCAAAATGTATATTTACATTTACATTTAGTCATTTAGCAGACGCTTTTATCCAAAGCGACTTACAGATGAGGAAACATTGAAAGCAATTATAACAACATAGGCAACAAAATACATAAGTCCATCAAACTAGTCCATTAAATCCTAGCACAGTATAAAAAGCTAAGAATAGTGAGGTTAGTAATTTTTATTTTTATTTTTTAAAGAAGGAAAGGGAAGAGAATTAGGAAAAATCAATCAGCGACGTGTTGACGGAAGAGATGCGTTTTTAGGCGTTTTTTAAAGATGGCAACCGAGTCTGCTGATCTTGTAGCAGCTGGTAGATCATTCCACCAATGTGGAACAGATCCAGAGAAGGTACGGGAGAGTGACTTTTTTCCTTTTTGGGATGGTACCACTAGTCGTTGTTCCTTTGCAGACCGCAGTGATCTGGCAGGAACATAGATCTGCATTAGCAAGTGGAGATACGATGGTTCAGATCCGGTGTTGGTCTTGTAGGCCAGGAGCAAAGCTTTGAACTTTATGCGGGCGGCAACAGGGAGCCAGTGTAACCTGATGAAGAGCGGAGTTACATGCGCTCTCTTCGGTTCATTGAAGACCACTCTTGCTGCCGCATTCTGGATCATCTGAAGAGGTTTGATTGTGCAAGCAGGAAGTCCAGCCAGAAGCGCATTGCAATAATCCAGTTTGGACAGGACAAGAGCCTGGACTAGGACTTGCGTAGAGTGCTCCGATAGGAAAGGTCTAATTTTCCTAATGTTGTAGAGGGTGAATCTACAGGACCGGGTGGTGCTGGCAACATGACTTGTGAGGTTAAGCCGATCATCGATTACCACTCCCAGGTTTCTGGCTGTGCTGGACGGTGTGATCGTTGATGAGCCTAGTTGAATGGCAAGGTTGTGGTGAATCTTTGGTTTGGCCGGGATCACAAGCAGTTCCGTTTTTGCAAGGTTTAGCTGCAGGTGATGATCCTTCATCCAAAGCGAGATGTCACTCAGGCATGCCGCGATGCGAGCAGCGACCGTCGGATCGTCCGGTTGAAATGACAAGTAGAGTTGTGTGTCGTCGGCATAGCAGTGATAGGAGAAGCCATGCTTCTGAATGACCGAGCCGAGGGATGTCATGTAAATGGAGAAGAGTAGCGGTCCAAGCACTGAGCCCTGTGGCACCCCCGTGTTGAGCTTGTGGGACGCGGAGACCTCATCTCTCCAGGATACTCTGAATGACCTACCCGAGAGGTAGGACTCAAACCATTGCAACGCCATTCCAGAGACACCCATAGCACTGAGAGAAGCCAGGAGGATGTGATGATTGTATATAACTTTACGAATTAATAAAGCCTCAGAGTTTAAATAAAATAGAAGTAAAATTAAAGTTTGAATAAATACAAGTTTCTAATATCTAAAAATTTCAAATTTCTAAAAGCGTCTGCCAAATGAATAAATGTAAATGTAAATGTGATACAGGCTCCAGCTATGCGCTGTGTTGTGTATGTTGAGAACCAAATAATTTGTCCAAACACATGACAATGTTCTGACAAATTTGATATGCTTGCAAAGTAGAAGTAAAATTTAATTGTTTCTTCTCTTTAAAATAAACTATTCCCTATTATAGGTCAAAAAATTGTCGATATATAGGCTTAGATCCATTTTCAAGTCAGTGTCGTTACCTTTGCCATCTCTCCGAGTGTGCCCAGTTTCACAATTTTTCTACGAACGGTTCATAAGGATACTACCATAGTCTACCATTAGTTAAGAAGTAGAATAAGTAGGGGCTTCTTGCATTCCAATTAATATCAATCAAGCTCTTAACACATAAGTTTTGTTTTCGTAAATAAACTCTTGAATGTGTCTACATGTGATGTGCAACATTTAAAAAAGTACAGAATCGAATTGTATCTTGTCCTATTTCGCTGCCACGGCTGGTGTAGATAAAAACTCTAAATAACAATGTAAATCTACAGTACCTATGTGTTGTGACAGTGCAAATTGAATATGTAGACACAGTGTTACATTTCAGAACCATTCACTTGCATCCCATAAACAGTTCATTCGTAATCCTACATTTAGACTCTTTCTAGCAAAGGGCCACTCGCTGTCATGAATAATTAAGTGAAATGTTGTATTATTGCATAAGAATACACTGTGTCATGAATAATCAAAACATTGATGTGTCACCACAGCACTATTATACAAGTTTATATTACACAAGTCAGAAATAAAGTGTACATGTCTCAGAACAGGCACGGCTGATGGCAGTATTTGGCAGTATTTCTCAAAGTGCAAATAATTATCCCCATTCAGGCTATCCAATCACTAGATTCAAACACACTTTAAGAGTCTCTCTTTTTCCTCAATAAACATCACATAATAATAATGACCCGTAGACGCAAAGAGGCATGTGTGTGGTTATCTGGGAGGTGTAATGATTAAGTAATCAGTTTGTGTGCACTGTGCGTGTGTGTTTAGCAGAATCTGCCTTGGGTCATGCAACTCTTGAAAGATATTGCCCATAATTGCATAATGCTTTTCTCTGTTCATGCTAGGGGTTTCTAATGTTTTAGAGTAAAGCTGGCTAGGCCACACGCTGTTACACAATGTTTTACTTCTTTCTGGTGACCAATTAAGTGCCATCTGGCCTGAACTTGTGCCGGCAATTGGTCCCCAATCTGTCCTGTTTACATTTCAGTCAGAGGGTGGATGGTAGTTGGCCAGCAGAGGGGCAGTTTGCAGCCAACTTGAGTTTTTTTTCTGGCTTTGTGCTGAGAAAGAAACCAACACTGTTGGCAATATAGAGAACCAAATATGACAACCCTGATGATGCTGTATGACAGTGAAGTAGAAATGTTTTAAATCGTGTCATCCAAGCTGCAGTATTTTATGAGATCTCACCACACTCTCAATTACTAAATTATGTGAGGAATTATTGTACTATTACATCATTTGTAAGTTATTAAACGCCTGTCACGTGTGTCAAAAGTAACATCATGTTTATGAATGAAGCTGCATGCCACCACTGAAACATCTGTATTGTCATACTGTATAGTGTGTTGTGTGTTTTCTTTTTTGTGATTCTTCAGTTTTTAAAAGGTTGGGGCCAACATGGACACATTGCCAACTACTGCCCTGGCATTCATAGTACAGTGCAGTAGCGAACCGTGACGTTTGAGCCTTGGCCCTCTGCGCATCATCACACCCCCCCAATTCACACTTACGACAGTACAGTAAGGTATTTTACCTTACTGTGCTTTCCTATGGAAGTGAGAATACATCATTATACCATCACACTTACTACACGATACATTTACATTGCTACTCCAGACTTAAAATGCAACAAGCTGAACACAGCAGGACAGTTATCACCAAAATAACACGCAATACAAATACAAACCATTATTACACATGTGCATCATGATCGGCGTGTCGCGTGTATGTGCTATTCGACAGAATAATGCACCACATGACAAAACACTGCATCCCAGATCTTAAAACCAAAACAGACAAACGTACACAATGCCAGTTGAAAAAGCAACTCATGAGATTGAGAATTGAGGCACAGCGGCCTTATAAATCATAACTTACAATTTGATGATAACATTACTTGACGACAAAGTCTTCCTCCTGTTGTTTTGAACAACGTTTATACGCTTTTCTCTTTTTTCGAGACTTGATAACAAAGTTCATCCACATGCTATTTTGAATGACGTTTTCTGCATTTCTTTTTCTTTTGCAGTCTGGCTTCTTTTGCTTTTATGAGACTGTTGGTGAACAACCCCCCAGATGGCGGAAAGGTAGCAAAAACAAATCGCGCCCATTTAGAAAAATGGTATGATTGGTCAGTTTTACTGTCACTCAAAATTTATTTCTCTCCCATTGATTTACGGTATGCTACTAGAAAACGCCCCAACCCTGTGTAAGCAAACGTTCGACTTCTTGCAGCATGCGCAGGCTGCACAGACAGTGTATGACATTGCAGAACTGCGACTGTTCCGTGATCTTGAATTACTCTTGTGAAACTTGGAAATCTCTCATGGATAGAGTCCGCATCGATCCAGGAAGTCAAATATACATATCTGATACTTTTTTTGAAAAAGTATTGAAATAGGTTTTTAAATATAATTTTTTACGATAGTTTAGGTCATCAAAGAGGGCCTGAGGGTTTGCTACTGGTACAGTGTGTTTAGATGTTTTTGCGGATTTGTGTAAATGCAAATCGTTTTGACAACATGGTCGTGTGCACATGAAGCTTTTTAAAAACTCAAAGATAAAGGTTTCATGGTGTAAACATAGCCTTAGACACACTGTAAAAAATAACTCATACTTTTCTGCCAGTACTTTGTCCGTTCATTTGACTGACATTCCCATTAATGCTAAAATATAATTCAATGCATTGCAAAATTTTAAATACAATAGGTAGCAATTCCATCATATTAATATGGTACATTGTGCCCTATTTAGTTTACAGTGGAATCAACCTAATGGTATTTGGTTAAAATCAGGTCTGTCAAATGATTTATCACGGAAACACAATTTGTGTTTACATGATGTATGTCTGTGTACTGTGCATATAATTGTTTTATTTATAAGCACATACAGTACATGCATCTATTTAATAAATATACAAAATAAAATGAATAAAAATCTATATAATTTCAATTATTGTCAAATATAAATACATAACATCTAAATATAGAGTATATATTTTTATTTAGTTTTTACCAGCATATTTCTTTATTTCTTAGCTGAAAAAAAATGCTAAGAGTTATGGCTATTTTTCTATTGAAAATAAATAAACTAACGGTCAAAAGTTCAAGAACACTTGAATGAATTCTCTAAAAAGGTTTTAATCTGAAGGTGTATGCTCAAATTAGTTTCGTAGACAAATATATAATTGTATAAAAATAAGCTTTTAAAAAAATATATGAATTAAAATGTCTTTCAAATGGATGCCTTTGAAATGAAAGATGAGAAGTTTTTTTACTGAGATTTCATTGTCAAAACATATTTCTCATAGTTCGCATTGTGATATTACACAGTTTTGAGGAGTTTACTTTTTTTCTAAAATGTGGAAAAATGTGAATAAGTGAGTGGGTTTTCTTAACCTTTTGACCACTAGTGTAGCCTATACAGTGGGGCAAAAAGTATTTAGTCAGCCACCAATTGTGCAAGTTCTCCCACTTAAAAAGATGAGAGAGGCCTGTAGTTTTCATCATAGGTACACTTCAACTATGAGAGACAGAATGAGGAACAAAATCACATTGTCTGATTTATAAAGAATTTATTTGCAAAGTATGGTGGAAAATAAGTATTTGGTCTCCTACAAAAAAGCAAGATTTCTGGCTCTCACAGACCTGTAACTTCTTCTTTAAGAGGCTCCTCTGTCCTCCACTCGTTACCTGTATTAATGGCACCTGTTTGAACGTGTTATCACCTGTCCACAACCTCAAACAGTCAGACTCCAAACTCCACTATGGCCAAGACCAAAGAGCTGTCAAAGGACACCAGAAACAAAATTGTAGACCTGCACCAGGCTGGGAAGACTGAATCTGAATAGGTAAGCAGCTTGGTGTGAAGAAATCAACTGTGGGAGCAATTATTAGCAAATTGAAGACATACAACACCACTGATAATCTCCCTCGATCTGGGGATCCACACAAAATCTCATCCCGTGGGTTCAAAATGATCACAAGAACGGTGAGCAAAAATTCCAGAACCACACAGGGGACCTAGTGAATGACCTGCAGAGAGCTGGCACCAAAGTAACAAAGGCTACCATCAGTAACACACTACGCCGACAGGGACTCAAATCCTGCACTGCCAGATGAAGTTTGCTAGAGAGCATTTGGATGATCCAAAAGAGGATTGGGAGAATGTCATATGGTCAGATGAAACCAAAATAGAACTTTTAGGTAAAAACTCAACTTGTCGTGTTTGGAGGAGAAAGAATGCTGAGTTGTATCCAAAGAACACCATACCTACTGTGAAGCATGGAGGTGGAAACATCATGCTTTGGGGATGTTTTTCTGCAAAGGGACCAGGACGACTGATTCGTGTAAAGGAAAGAATGAATGGGGCCATGAATCGTGAGATTTTGAGTAAAAACCTCCTTCCATCTACAAGGGCATTGAAGATGAAACGTAGCTGGGGCTTTCAGCAAGACAATGATCCCAAACACACCGCCTGGGCAACGAAGTAGTGGTTTTTCAATTAGCATTTCAAGGTCCTGGAATGGCCTAGCCAGTATCCAGATCTCAACCCCATGGAAACCCTTTGGAGGGAGTTGAACAGCCGTGTTGCCCAGCGACAGCCCCAAAACATCACTCCTCTAGAGGAGATCTGCATGGAGGAATGGGCCAAACTACCAGCAACAGTGTGTAAAAACCTTGTGGAGACTTACAGAAAACGTTTGACCTCTGTCATTGCAAACAAAGGGTATATAACAAAGTATTGAGATTAACTTTTGTTATTGACCAAATACTTATTTTCCACCATAATTTGCAAATCAATTCTTTAAAAAACAGACAATGTGAATTTCTGGATTTTGTTCCTCATTCTGTCTCTAATAGTTGAAGTGTACCTATTATGAAAATTACAGGCCTCGCTCATCTTCTTAAGTGGGAGAACTTGCACAATTGGTGGCTGACTAAATACTTTTTTTGCCCCACTGTAAATGTCTGAGGCTGTAAAAAAATTAAATCACACTATTTAATAGTGCCGATGGTGTAGTGGGTAAAACACGTGACTAGACATTTTTGACACAACACTATAGCGTTGCAGGTATGAATCCACCTTTAGCTTGTACATTTTCACATCACATATGAGATCATACAGGCATTTATTTTCAACAGAATGAAGAAACTATAAAAGAAATGCCTAACAGGTGTATTTTATTTAATCTGTGTCGTCAGCAAGTCGTTTCCCGTCGTGGTTTTCATCAACGTAGTTGGGGGGGAAGGAACTGCGCTCGCCTGCAGATTTCGGCCAGAGTTTTAAGGTAACTTGCTAAAATGCATATGATGAAAACCACGATGGGAAAACTACTATTACAAAGTAATAAACGTACACAAAATACCATGTACAGGTCATGAATTATAAAAACATTAAACATCACCCCGTTCTGCTAACATTACTCCACCTTCTTACATGTGTGTCTTGTTCAGGAGGAAAGGAGGCAAAATGTGACCCTGACACACATTTTCGAGTGGACCGGTGTTCTGTTACACGCTTTGGCATGATACTGGGTTGAATTATATGTCCATAACTGTTACAATGACACATTTAGCATGAATTAATTACCTGCACATCTATCCACATGAAATGAAATTATGTTCTCACCAGAATTTATTAAATGAAGATAATATCATAGTTAATGAAGCCCAATCCAGCTATAGATGGAATAGAAAGTAATGAGATATGTGACATACATGTAGATTTCAAATGAAAAAAAAAAAAAAAGAGTATAAAAAGTACTTGTCCTTTACACAATATACCTCTTTGGAAAGGGTTTCAATAACATTAAATTAACAAGAATATGGTCAGCTCCAGACATATTTATTAACTAAACATATTTGTTTACAACACTGATTTTTAGTACACGTAAAATTGTAGTTTGCCAAAAATATGCATTTCATCAGTCTTGGCCAAAGTCCCTTTGGAAACACTGAAGAAAGCATTTCTAAATTGACTTAATTTATGAGAATAGAGTAGGAATGTTTTCAACTGACCTATCGTTGTCTCTGTGGGCTCAAGCACAAGAGAGCAGTCACTCGGAGTCAGGATTTAATGCTTCCCTCATCTCCTCACTATATCCGTCTGTGAGTCAGTGTCTGTTAGTAAGGTCATTGAAGTAAAGAAGTTTTAAAGCCTGCACTTACCTAAATAATTACTTCCAAGGACGCCTATGAATATTAAAAGTTTATTACGTTTAATAAGTGGATGTGGGAGGGCTAATGCACATTTTAATTTGCTCTTGACACATTAAATGGAGACAATACGGGCTGAAACCTCGAGCCTCTCTCTGGAGACTCTCAGAGCAGGGCTCCCTTGTCTGGAAAGAATTGGCCTGTCGTGTCGGAAAGCTGAGCAGATCAAGCATGAAATTGGTTTGAACCAGAGTGAAACTAAAAATGAACTGTGGTTTAAATATTGTCACTGTGGTCATACTTTCTGGTCTGAGAACAATGGATTATGTTTTTTGTATGTTTTTTTTCTTTTACGTTAGGGTTAGGTCCCTGTTAGTATGGTTACATTCCATTTGTGTGTGTATTATGTGTTGTGTATTGTTTGGCTCCTTTGTCTCTGCGGTTTTGTTTAACCTATCCAGTTCATAGGTTTCGTCTTCGGTGTAGTGTATGGATCATTGAGAGGAATACCATAACCCCCCCCCACTCCCTTTTGTTCTGGTTCCTTGATTGCCATCATCAAAGGGCGAACCCTTTTGCTTCTCCGTGGGGTATTTACTACTCCTAAGCTTCAAAGCAAGCAAAAGGAGATATGAGAAGACTCTGTTTGCATCAGTAGTTTGTCCAGAGTCCCTTATCAATATTTTCAGCTAAGTTTTATGAGAAGACCCCCATCACCTTCCACAGACAAAGACAAGTTACTTTCCCTCCAAAGGTGCCACCGTTTGATTGGGTCAGTCACGGCTATAGGGCGTGACCTCCTCACAACTTAAATAATAGATCACTTCTTTCTTAGCTCTCCCTTCCTTGTTTTTCACCTTTGGACCTGCCTCGACCTGAAACCAGTTCTTGGAGTCTCTTCGGAGATTGCCTTCATCCCCATCGGGGGGGTGGGAGCAGGAACAATGGACTGCGGCCTACCACTGAGCCACGAGGCCAGAACTTTTCCATCGAGATCGCATCCTGTAACCAGTTGCAACCTTGCCATCCCTCCAAACGCTACGTATACAAATACAGCACAGAGCTCGCAAGTATTCCGTCCTATTCATAGAATAGCTGCGTTAAGTTTGTGCCTCTGTTAAAGATGTTTTATTGGTGTTCAGATGCTACTCTCCATGCTACTCTCACAATCTATTCTTCTCACATTTCTATCTCTCCTCTCTCCATATGTGTATTCATGTTGTGCGTTTGTTTGTATTTTCGATCGTTAAGTGTACCATTTAGATATAGTTTAGATATAGATATAAACAACCATATATTCATCTGCGATGGGTTTCTGTGATCAATGCTCACAACGCAAAGTCAATTCAACCGTGTTAGATCCAGGCTACCTCTGCTCCAGCCTCTGTTTAGTGAAGTAACGTAACTTATGGCCATGAGATAACGTAAAGTGTATTAATAATAATTGATGCATTCGCTGGACGAATGAATACCAATATTGTTATACTGTACATTACTAATCAGAGACTGTAAAATATGTATATTTAATAACGATTATTATACATATTGTACATTGAGCTAAACTAATTCCTTGACTGTACTGATGTTTAAATAACTCAGTTCATTAATTTGATCTAGACAGATCTGGTGGAGAATTTATTTGGTGAGCTAAGCTCGTCATTATTTTAACATGCAGCTAAAACCGCTACATCGGTTCCACCTGCATAAAAGCGGCCAGTTTCCGCTGAATGGCGTCAGTCTGCCTTCTTAGCCAGCAGGTGGCTGTCCATGTGGCAATCTGTGTCAGTTTAGGACTTTAGTTTATGTTGACTTTGTAATACGTTTACTCGTTTCTTCTCTCATTGTTCGGATGAGTTTGAGTACCATGAGTACTCTCGAATGTGGTCCTTTGATATTAAACCCTTTTGTGATGCGTCTGAGAAAAGGAATTGGTAAGAGTTTATTTTGTACTAATTTAGTTTTCATTTTTAATACTTGTTGTTAAATAATGTTAAATTATGTCTTCATTCCCCTTGTTTTTTCACTCCACTTGGTTTTAATACAGGGATATGTGATACAATATGTGATAAAGGAAACCTTTAAGTAGCTATTTTTAAACATTTTAAACTTACTTTCTTATAAACTTAAATATTTTTTTTACTATATTCTAACTATGTTTCATCATATTTTTCACTGACGAAAAATAGTCTACAAATACAAACTAAATTGTTGTACTTACATTTGTAGGTAATGTCAAAATCCCGCAACATATTAGCTTCAAAATGAGTCCAGATGAGTCCAGATTCAAAATGAGCCCAGATCACGTGATC
Source organism: Barbatula barbatula (assembly GCF_947034865.1). Lineage (NCBI taxonomy): Eukaryota > Metazoa > Chordata > Actinopteri > Cypriniformes > Nemacheilidae > Barbatula > Barbatula barbatula. Next base: position 8,527,012 of record NC_136773.1, read on the forward strand.
ACAAACGGAAATCACTCCCTTGAAGTGACCATGGCATGTACCCTTTGCGAAGGGATTCAGGTGTACACTTTCATTTGGACACCCCTACAAATAGCGTCCTCTTCGCGAAGGGCCCTTCAAGTGGGCCTAAATGCGGTTTGGAAAATGCCCAAGGTGTGTCTATCTTAAAAGTGATGCATTGCATTATTTCTTTATAGATCTTCAGTTTGGGGCAACCACGTGAAGTCTCTCTTGAAATCTTAAAATATTTTTTTAAGACAGATTTTCCATAGCCAGGTAACTGTTACTGCTGATAGACTAAAATGTTCAAAAGTCTGGTGTCTCTATCAACAAGATTCTAGGAAAAACTGAAATAGCTATAAAAATTCCCAGAGAGTTTATATTTCAAGTTTGGACTGCACATGTCACATTTATAACTCTAGATTTGCCCTGTTTCAACTGAAAATAACTTGCCCCTAAAACTACATAAAATATGTCAGTGCTATTGTTTTGTCTAAATATTTACATAGGTAATGTTTTTCCTAAAGCATTTTTATAAAAGCTATACAAATACCCTTATAAAATTTAGGCATAGTCCTGGCATAAGACTTGTTAAACCGGGCCATAGTGAATCAATGTGATGATGTATTGTGTGCTCGTGCTGCATTATATTTGAGGGTAAACTAAAATTAATTTTAACACTTTATATACAAGTATATTTAAGATTAGTTATAGTATATTACGCAAACAAAATGTTAAGCAGACTGTATTACAATTTTACTGGGTATAACAGAATTGCATTTCTGTATTCTGCTTGAAGGAAGTGTCACGATCGTGGTAGTGGAAGAACCCAATTGCAAGGCAGCGGAGATGAAGGGGTTAACGGATAGACTTTAATAATAAAACAGGAACAAAACAAACACCCTCGATGGGGAAAACACTATTAAACAAGATACCAACTGAAAACTAAACAAGACTAGCAAACACTCAATAGAATTATCAGGAAACATGAACACTCCAACAGGGCAGGATACATGAATACGTACAACCAACGAGCACAAGACAATAGACAAGAGGGTATTATATAGGGAGACTAACAAAGGGGATAACGATGGGCAGGTGTGGGTAATGCGACACAGGAGGAGAGCTATACTAGAACCGAGAGGGGCAGGGCCAAATGACGAGACAGGAGAGAACACATACTATGTCCTGATTGACCATAATATGTTCCTCTCCACATAAAACACGTGGGTCTGTCATGATTCTGCCCCTAGACCAGAAAATCAAGACAAAAGCAGGCAGAATCATGACAGGAAGGGTCTGTGTTAGCACCATAGCTTGACCCACACCTCTCATGATGCAGCTCTAGCCAGGACAAGATCATGATTTGAAATTAACTTTGGGCAAATTTTGGTGGGAGCTTTATTATTTTTAAATTTAAGACAATACATGCTTGGGTTGTTACATGTGTTGAACTGGTGCGTGTGTGAATGTATTAAGACAGCTATAGAGTGGTGTCATGACAGAAGTGAATGTGTGAATGTGTTGATACAAGCTCATCTGACACACTGATGCCGTAGATCGAGCTCTGGTTAATTATGTGGACACATCAGAGCCGAAAGTGATAACACATTGCGTTACTGCACGCCACCCTACAGCTTCCTGTCACTGCTGCAGCCTAAAACTCACGGCACCATGGAGCTACAAATATACTTCTGTTAACATCACTGTACATACGGTGACTTGTGAAATCGAAATGACAGTAAACTTCTTCAGATTTAACCAGCATCATCCATGTCAAACCTCAAAATTTTATTTTTAGATTGTGACGGCTTCAAGGTACAGAACGAAATGTATTATTTTGCTTAATAACCTACAGATACACTGAAGGCACTGTTACAAAATCTACAGTAGCACTGTATGACTATTTCCATAAGCTGTCTCATGAGACATCTTTGACGATGTCAGCATATCTCCTTTTGCAACATCTCATATTATGAGCAAGTAAAAGCTGAATGTTTAATCCTCAGTAGATGGAGGATATAAATCAATGGACCAATACGATTACCCTGGGGCTGACATAAGCATAACACCACTGTCTGGTGGTAACCTTAATTGTAGAAGATGTAAACAAAACCATACTATAATTAAACACTGTGTTTTCACAGGTAATATTGTGGCATTACCCTGTTGAAAAAAACAGCATATGTTGGTTAAGTAGGTTTCGAAGCATGGCAGATGGTTTGTGCTGGTTTAAGCTGGTCGTGTGCTGGTTTAAGATGGTCATGAGCTGGTTTAGGAACAGCTTAAACCAGCGCATAACCATCTTAAACCCGCACAAACCCGCTACCGTGCTTCAAAACCTACCCAACCAGCATACAGTATGCTCTTTTTTTCTACAGGGATTATATGGTTAGAAACATGTTTGTGCATGTTATTAACATTTTACCAAAATTGAGCTCCATTCAAGATTTGAGCAGTAAATGTGAAACCTGTATGGTGTTTTGTCTGTCATTAGAGGAGTCACGTCACAGGCAGTAAGTGCCTTAGAACAATAAAAAAAGTAATGTAGCCTAATGTAGTAAGACGAGTAAGATGACCAGTGATATATAGAAGACCAAATTCTGTCAAGATTATAGACTATTTTTTGTCCACATATTGATTCATTTTCAGTTTTCCACCCTTTTAATCAGTCATTATTTTTTTTCTGTTCCTCGTTTTTCTAGTGTTTATGTTGAAGAACCTACCGTAACTCTGGTGTTTCTTGTGAGTTCTTGTCTGAGTATGTGGATTTCTGATTTACTTTACAAAAAAATCTGAAGAACAATCTGAAGGTGCTTTTAGATTTGTTGTGAGGAACATTCTTTTGATTTGGACTTTTCTGAACCTTTAGCATTTCCTAACTGGCCTGGGTTTCCACCTTCTCCTGTGTTTAGCTCTCTCTCAGTCTGACCTGAGCTTCACTTCTGACAATCGTCCTCCTTAAACCATTATAAAGAAAAAAAAAATAGCTTAGATGCCAGGCTAAAGTCTCTATCTCAATATCATTTTGAGATGATGAGCATCAAATAAAGATTTAATAATTTCATCATCATTCAACTCGTTGACGTGGCCTTACTTGATATTAAACATACACAGAATGTTCTTTGAATTATGTAAGGTGATTTTATGTAGAATCCCTTACTTTAGCTGGGTCTGAAACCAAAACCAATACGTTATGTGTGCTGTGTTTATAAAAAAAACGTCTAAACAATTCTGTTTTCAGATATTTGTGTATGATGATATGTAAGGACATATTGAAGGAAATAATAAATTAAGGAATTGTAAATTGCATCACAACAGCCATACATTGGCAATGCAATCAAATTAGTTTTAAAGGTATAGTTCACCTAAAAATAAATATCCGGTCATCATTTATTTACAGTGTCATTCAAAATCTGTAATTACTTTTTTTTCTGTGGACAACAGGATATATTTTGAAAAATTGGTTTTGTATTCATGAAACGAAGGCCAACTTTTTTGTCTTGCAGAAGACAGAAAATCATACATTAATAGGCAACAAATTTTTGCTTCAGAAACACTATATAGCAACACGTTAGTGAATCTTGTCAGATTCTGAAAGGGAGCTCACTCCCGAAACAAACTAATTTCCCCTCAGTTTTAGAAGTCTTTTTGAGTAGTAGCCCAATTAACGTTCAATACCACCTCGCAAAATCTTTTAATCCTTTTGTTTTCCCTCAAAAAATGCCAATCCTAGCAGAAGCATCCAGTCTTGCGTCATTGTTAATTCATGCCTTTATCTTATTATTCATGAAATCCAACAGGGATCCTGTATAATTTGTCCTAGGTCCAGCTTTCTCTCATGTCACCACATGCCAAACAAAACAACAGGTGTGACATTTTCTTCCAGATGCCTTTGCTGTGTCCTTCTTCTTTTGCTTGATGCTTTTGAGGAAGAACGCTCGACTCATGTTAGCATTGATCACTTAGCTGTCTGCCTTTTAAATATTCATTAAATTACAAGTTCACCTAAAATGTTAAATTTGGTCATAATTGATTTGCCCTTATGTTGTTCACAACATGTATGACATATTTTTGTTATTCGGACAAAATGGGAAAACATGATTTTAATCTTTACTCTTTCAATTTCGACAGAGAGAATGAGAATAGATGTTATTGATCTCTGAAGGTGACATAAGCACTTCATTAAAAAAAGTACCACAAAATGAGTCGAAATGACTCTAAAGCCACGTTTAATTGTGTGAGAGTAATAGACCAAATTTGCTGAAGCTTACCCTCTGCCACAGGCCTTCAATCTCATTCCCATTGCAGAATGATTTCAGTCAGGCTGTTACTTGGCCATTTTGAGACGATCTGCCTCAGCCAGACTATGTTTGCTTGGCCAATTAAATAAAGTGTTAACTCTATTTGCTTCATTTTGTATTTGCAGTCATTTATTTGTCAGTTGGCCACCTTGGTGTGTTTTATGTCATAGAATAAAGCGTGGAAATTCATATTTGAGTTGATGACAAAACCCATTGACTTTGGGAGGATGAAACCGGAAGCGCTAAAATGATTAATAATTTCCGGGATTTGAATCCAAAAATAAAAAGGCAAGTTTGCCCCAATTAGTTAATTCTGAAAGATTTGACAATGCTTGCAAATTTCAGATTTAACATATTTCACACATAAAAGCTTCAGATGATCATAGTTCACTCCAGTTTAAGGACATCAAAATATGTGAAAGGCAGAGGCAAAAACATTGACATAGGTAATTCTAAAAAACTTTATGCTTTATGAACCAAACCCAAACAATCCAAACCTTACGCCCCATGTGAAACATGGTAACACTGTGATGCATCCTTAAAGCACACCGCACCTCTCTAGACTTTTTAAAGTTTGTTTAGCGAACCTTACATTCAGCACAGAATATCACTTTGACTTAAACAGCAGACACTGAACACCCAAGATTTGATATTTCAAATACCATTTTTTTTTGTAAATTGACCCTTCGCAAGCAGTTTGATTGACAAGGGATCTGACCAATCATAACGCCGATATTATGTGCCCCCCCCCGTGACTGAACGCCAGGTTGTACGACAATCCAGTCCAACAAACCTTGCGTAGTAGAGTTTTGGTGATTAATATGAAAGAAATATACGCTTTTTAATGATTGTAATAGTCAGAGAGATATAAAGCCAGCTAATGGATGTTCACGCTATAACTTTTAAAAACATTGTAAATGAAGGAGAATAGCGGAGTTCACATCACAACTATACCAATACAGATACAGATGTATGAGCAAGCTGGCAAGAAATGCTTTGTGTCCCTGTGATGTGATGAGCGCGCCTTCAGAGAGCAGCATTTGCAGTGATATTTTAAAGGAAAGAGTTTTAAGCAACGAAGTGGTAAAGCAACAGCTGTTCTGTGTTTGTTGTATTTAATGCAAATAAAGATTAAGACACTGACCGACTGTTATTCATTTCTGTACTGAACTAATAGGCGAAAGTAAAATAGGCAAAGGCCCTTCCTTGAACCGCCACCTTAACGTGGTGGAGGGGTTTGAGTACCCGAGTGACCCTAGGAGCTAAGGCAAACAGGTCCTAGGCGACGGGTCAGACTAAGAGTGGTTCAAAAACCCTTTATGATGTTCAAAATAACAAGGACCGTGACGTCGCCCGGTATGGCGCAACCGGGGCACCACCCTTTCCCCACGGGGTCCGGCCGGGCTCAGCCCGAAGGAGCGACGTGGGGCCGCCTTCCCGTGGGCTCACCACGTGCGAGAGGGACCATAGGGGGTCGGTGCTCCGGTGCCTGTCGAGGCGGGAATCCCCGAACCCGGTGGTGGAACCCGGAAGTAAGGGAAACCGTCAAGCTGAAGAAGGAGTCTTATCGGGCCTGGTTGGCTTGTGGGACTCCTGAGGCAGCTGACAGGTACCGGCAGGCCAAGCGGACTGCTGCCCGGATGGTAGTGGAGGCAAAAACTCGGGCCTGGGAGGAGTTTGGTGAGGCCATGGAGAAGGACTATCGACTGGCCTCGAAGAGATTCTGGCAAACCGTCCGGCGCCTCAGGAGAGGGAAACAGTGCCCTACCAACGCTGTTTACAGTGGAGGTGGGAGGCTGTTGACCTCAACTGGGGATGTCGTCGGACGGTGGAAGGAGTACTTCGAGGATCTCCTCAATCCCACCGTCACGTCCTCCATTGAGGAAGCAGAGGTTGAGGGCTCAGAGGTGGACTCGTCCATCACCCAAGCCGAAGTCACTGAGGTAGTCAAGAAACTCCTCAGTGGCAAGGCACCGGGGGTGGATGAGATTCGCCCTGAGTACCTCAAGTCTCTGGATGTTGTGGGGCTGTCTTGGCTGACACGCCTCTGCAGCATCGCGTGGCGGTCGAGGACAGTGCCTCTGGGATGGCAGACCGGGGTGGTGGTCCCTCTTTTTAAGAAGGGGGACAGGAGGGTGTGTTCCAACTACAGGGGGATCACACTTCTCAGCCTTCCCGGGAAAGTCTATGCCAGGGTACTGGAGAGGAGAATACGGCCGATAGTAAAACCTTGGATTCAGGAGGAACAGTGTGGTTTTCGTCCAGGCCGTGGAACGCTGGACCAGCTCTACACCCTCTACAGGGTGCTGGAGGGTTCATGGGAGTTTGCTCAACCAATCCACATGTGTTTTGTGGATTTGGAGAAGGCATTTGACTGTGTCCCTCGTGGCATCGTGTGGAGGGTGCTTCGGGAGTATGGGGTCTGTGGTCCTTTACTAAGGGCTGTCAGGTCCCTGTACGGCCGAAGCAGGAGCTTGGTTCGCATTGCCAGCAGTAAGTCGGACTTGTTCCCAGTGCGTGTCGGACTCCGGCAGGGCTGCCCTTTGTCACCGGTTCTGTTCGTAATTTTTATGGACAGAATTTCTAGGCGCAGCCAGGGGCCGGAGGGTGTCAGGTTTGGGGACCACACGATCTCGTCTCTGCTATTTGCGGATGATGTTGTCATGTTGGCCCCTTCAAACCAGGACCTCCAGCATGCACTGGGACGGTTTACAGCAGAGTGTGAAGCGGCTGGAATAAAAATCAGTACCTCCAAATCCGAGGCCATGGTCCTCAGTCGGAAAAGGGTGGCTTGCCCACTTCAGGTTGGTGGAGAGTTCCTTCCTCAAGTGGAGGAGTTTAAGTATCTCGGGGTCTTGTTCACGAGTGAGGGAAGGATGGAACGGGAGATTGACAGACGGATCGGCGCAGCTTCTGCAGTAATGCGGTCGATGTACCGGTCCGTCGTGGTGAAGAAAGAGCTGAGCCGCAAGGCGAAGCTATCAATTTACCGGTCAATCTACGTTCCTACTCTCACCTATGGTCATGAGTTTTGGGTCATGACCGAAAGGACAAGATCCCGGATACAGGCGGCTGAAATGAGCTTCCTCCGCAGGGTGGCTGGGCCATCCCTTAGAGATAGGGTGAGAAGCTCGGTCACCCGGGAGGAATTCGGAGTAGAGCCGCTGCTCCTCCACATCGAGAGGGGTCAGCTGAGGTGGCTTGGGCATCTGTTACGGATGCCTACTGGACACCTTCCCCGGAAGGTTCTCCGGGCCCGTCCGACCGGGAGGAGACCCCGGGGAAGACCTAGGACACGCTGGTGGGACTATGTCTCCCGGCTGGCCTGGGAAGGCCTCGGTGTCCCCCCGGAAGAGCTGGAGGAAGTGTCTAGGGTGAGGGATGTCTGGGCATCTCTGCTTAGACTTGCTGCCCCCGCGACCCGGCCCCGGATAAGCGGAAGAAAATGAATGAATGAATAATAGGCGAAAGTTTAATTCATGGCCGCCTTCCGACCAAAACTCTCCCCGAAATTACTCTCTCTCTAAAATGGTCATAACTATTCAATTCGGAGTAAATATAAACACTTAATACACCATTTGTGTGACAGTAGTAGCCAACTGCATTGTGCGAATGTAGAATTAACACAACGTTATCGTCTGCTGGTGTGGACACAAATATAGGTATAATCATTGTTAAAGTTATCACAAATCCTGAATGTATCCCTCAAATGTATATTGCAGTCCTTTCTTCATTTACATTTAGTCATTTAGCAGAAGCTTTGATCCAAAGCGACTTACAGAGAGTCCAGGGAAAAATAAAGCGATATCTCATACAGGAGCAATAGGTGCTAATACCAAGTTATTAGTTTCAGCAAAAGCTAGAACAATACCTGTTGAGAGAATTATTGTATTCTCATTTGTCTGAAACTTTGTTCTTCAGCGTCTGAAATCAGCGAAATTCTTCACTATTTCCCCAGGGAGTCCACACATTTATAATGGGAGCGCGTGGCTGAAATCGAAAGCTTGTCGGACATAGCAATAGGAACGAATGGGGGGGCGGGGTTTAGTGAAAGGTCAATTGTGTCCCATGCACACACAAATAATTCAGGGTATTCACTTGAGTTTTTAAACGCAGTTATCACTCCTGAAATGTTACAGTGTGTATGTGGCCAGTGATTCTATATACTGTTTGTTGTTTTGGAATGATGGGAAATCCTGGTTGTGTGTGATCCTCAGTCGTTTAGTGTATGAATCTAAGTTTTTATTTATATGGCATGTACAGTCTTGGCCAACAGTTTTGGCAATGACATCAATTTTGTGTTTTGCAAAGTTTGCTGCTTCTGTATTTGTAGATTCTTTTTCCACATGTTTCTATGGTATACTGAAAAACAACGATCGGCATATTTTACGTTTTAAAGGTGTTGATGGCAAAAACAAAATTAATGCAAAGAGTCAGTATTTACAGTGTTCTCTATATGGGAATGAATGTTCATAGTGTTCATGTTCTTTCATAATACATTAACAATACTGTATTATGATAATTTTAACAATGTGAAAGGTCATGTATTGTTCATTTAGAAATGAACATTATACACTACTTCAAATACATTTATTTATCTTGGTTATTAATATTTAAATCTCTTAATGTTAGCAGACCGAACCTCAAAGTAAATGTTACTAGGCTACATGCAAATCTCACACAAATCTAGATGCTTTTACAAAGGATTTGATTAAATTTGGTTATATGAATATGTATATAATTCTATGAATACATTTTGAAAGAGCAACATAAACATTTAAGTCTGTAATGTTCTACTAAAGACACAAAAAGGTGTAAAGCAAGAAGATTATTGTGCTTCCAGACATCATTGTTCTAACATATTTGATAATAGCAAGACAACTCATGCTGAATTTTAAACCCGTCTTAAATCTCCATTGGCTGGGTTTGAACCCTATAGCCCAAGTGTGTCGTGTCCATGAATATTATTTAGAGTAACAGAGGGTTTTGGGAATAGACAAAATGTCCATTCCCCTGGCATTCACCAGGATCTGGCACATAACATAAAATAACATCTGTTTCGACTTCTAGAACAGTGTTAGAACAAGCGATGTTTGTCAATACTGACTAGAGAGAAGATGTCTTTTTTAATAGATCATAAAATTATCAAACCTTTGAAAAGACTTCCAGTGTTCCCAAGAACCGACAAATAAAAAAATATACAGTTTATACAGTGTATATGCAAAAAGTATATGCCCACTCATTCACCGAAGGATAAAAAAGTATTGATGCAACATCAATCCAGTTTGTAACACACCGGCAGAAAGACGATGCCAAACACAGAGTAAACTGAACTGGTGATCTAAAAGAGGTGAACTGGCGAACACACAACATGTCACAATCCACAGGTAGGGTAACACATGAAAGTCCACAGGTAAGTGAATACAGGTAACATTCACAGGTGAGTAAAAACAAATAACATCCAGAGGTAAGCGCCATCCACAAGTTAATATCAGAAAGGGTCGGCACTAGCAAACACAAAACACAACTTTACAACCCACATCTAAACCTGACAGTAAACAAGACAAAACACAGGGTTTAAATGGGGCATTTTCAAAACGGAAGTGAGCATCCCTATGCCCTACTCCCGTCGAAGGGCTGAACCCTTGAAGTTAACTCTTTGAAGGGTGTATGGCATTACTGTCTCTCGTGTATGCGTTTGGAACTCCCTTCACAAAGGGAATGAGTGGCCAAATGTGAGCTTGACAATGCCGCATGTGCACTCTGAATCCAGCGCTAGTTTGTTGAAAATAAACAACATTTTTAATACTTGTTGTTAAATACCTTGTTTTTTCACTCCACTTGGTATTAATACAGGGAATATGTGATCAAGGAAACCTAAAAGTGGCTATTTGTCAACATATTAATACTAATATATTAAACACAAACTCTCCTATAAACTAAGTTTTTTGCATAAATGCCGTTTGGAAAATGTCCATGGTGTCGGGGGAATGAGGATCAGATGCGTGTGAAATCATGGTGTGAACGGGTGCAGAGGATCATGGGGAGTGTGTCCGGGAAATGAAAGGTCCGGGAGCAGGTGAAACTGGAAGAAAGCGCAGATGCTGGGCTTGGCTTTCAGATGAGAGGGGATGGTACACAGTGATTTTAAGCAAGTATTACTACTCGTTTCAGTATGTAGTATATAGTATTCAGTATAGAGTCATCATTAGCATCATTACACAGCATATACAGGCTGCTTTATTGGTCTGAGTGGTTGATCTTCTAAATCTTTTAAATCTCTCCAGCAACAAAGAGTCAAAGTCAGGGTAAACGCAATTCCAAGAATGGTTTACAAATGTAAGACATGTATTGCTTAAACACTTTACAAAGACTGTGATCTAGGTAGTACTGATTTGTGGAGTCACAGTGGACCATTAAACAGTTTTTGGACAGTCCTGAAATCATGTCTTGATGAGGCACTAGAGCCACTGAGCATGAATGGCCTCTCCCCTAACACTAGAACGCATTAGCATCAGTGGTTTGCCGGCTCGATCACAAAGTTCTTAGTTTTAGGTTTTATCAGCTGGCAATTTTCTATGCACATCCATGTGGAAACCCAGCTATAAAGTCATTTATTTGTGGAATACTATTTCTACTTAAACCCTACTAAAGGAAGAATTACATACATTCTAGTAGTGTCCATTAAAATGCAATTATGAACCACAATATTTATATTACAAAACAAAAAAATGTCTTTGGCATTAATGGGTGTTCTATTGGTTCTCATCTGCATATATTCTATTTTTTTTCAACAGGGCAACCAACATAATGTAAAAAATATCCTGTGAAACAATAACCTTTAGATCCTAGTTTGACTAAGGCCATGTCAATGACTTGCAATAAATCATATAGAAATAAATGGTTAAAATCTAATGCTTGTCACTCAAAATAACTAGATTTTAGCCTAGTTTTCACACACTGGCTAAACTTCGGAGTGCAAGTTACACTGATTATTGACCAATAGTTAAATATAACAGTTAACAATGAACATTAGTGCAATTTTATCAAGCACCTGTTGCACTTATAGATTGCTGGCAGTGTCTCTAGTCTGACTTTCACAAGGCTGGCCAGGAGTTCTCATCTCTTATCATCTAAAACAAATATGAACATTGTAATACAAGTTATCTCTCCCTTTCTCCCTCATGTATTGATTCACCACACAAACTAACGTTTGTGAAGTTGGCTAGTTAGATACAATTTTGTATGCCAATGATCTCCTTACAGTTATGTTAATGATAACAAATACGGTCGTTTTATTAAAGACCACGCAGTGATTGTAAAAGTGTGGAGGGTATTATCAGCAGAAAGTATAATACACCGGATAACAGAGTGCACAATTGTGTCCCCAGGACCCAGAGTATAGTGTAGCATGAGCCTCGTCGGGATCAGTTTCTGTAACACCCGCTGCAGCTGCAGTGTCACCCGAAACAGCAGTAGCTTCAGGGGCAGACTTATGAAAACAATGAACTAGTGCTCTTCGTTTGTTTTATATCACCCGGTTGCACCAATGGTCCAAATGTCAGTGCTTCTCACTTGCCTGACACAAAACGATCCGCAATTTTTAAGTGGGTATACAATCTTTTCTAGTGGGTATACCGCATATCACATTTCGCATATCACATAGACTACACCGCTGCATTTAATAACACATTTTATGTTTATGATGTGACAAACTCAAGTTCAACACATTTTTTAATGTACTTTACCTAGACTATTTTTTATAAAAAACAATGAATTCATGTAGCATAAACAGAAAACAGCTGTCAGTTTTCGAGCTGCTCAGTTGAACTAATTTCTTGTCAAGAAAGAAGTTTAATCCAAACAAGACCGATGATGTACATTCTCATAATCAGACACACTGGCCAATGCCTCATTTGCTTTGCCATCTCTAACACCATTTCAATTCCAAAACAATTACTCCATCCTCTAATAACTGTCATAACATGGCAAGCCTGAGTAGGCTAACAAGCTTTTTCTGGCGGATTGCATGACCGTCTCTGGGCTACTGAGGCACAAATAAAAGCCCATGTTGCGTTTGACAAGTCAGTCGACAAGTCAGGCCAAAGATTAAATGATAGTGGACGAAAACATACCCGAAAAACACAACCGCATTTATTAGATATATTTTGTAGTGAAATGCTCCATAATTGCAATTCATTCCACCGTCACTGGCAGGTGCATGTGTACAAGAGCACATAACAAACTATGTGAATAAAAATCAGGCATGTCAAATTACTGAAATGGCTCCATACTACAGCCAAAGGCATGGCCATTAGGAGTGCATGAATGGTTAAGTGGGCCCAATTATTGTGGCCTGCCTTAAGGAACTGCAGCAGGCACCCATCGGCTCCTGCTGAAAGCCTGCAGCATAACCCAAGAGAACAGCCACAGTGAAGCCCCTCAGGCCATGATGTGATGCTTTATACAGCTGTGTAAAAGAAGAAGTGTTGTCCTCATGAGATTTGCCAGGGATGTTTTGCTAGTGCTAACACGGTACATTTGCATTTGACAAATAAATGTATCAATAAAAACTGCATGGTATTATTTACTGTAAGCTCATCCTTGCAAGTTTGTTTAAAGAAAATAAAATCATAACATTATGAGAAATAAACTTTTAGTATTTGAGAATAATGTCATCATAGGCCATTTATGCAAATAATATACAGCTGCCTTTTCAGTCTTTCTGATTTTAAAATGTAATATTTCTAGTTAAAACACACAAGCGGATGAAGGTCTTCCGGATTCTTAAAAAATATCAAGGAGGTGTAATTGATTAGGGTTTGAGCTGAACTCTCCACCAGATCCTCTTCCCAGCTTGGGCATCAGTGGAACAACGCTCTGCTGGTTCAACTGATATATCACAAGCAGACCATTCAAAGTATTCTGGAATGCCAGCAAGTCCCTGAGCGAATGCACCAACACTCTGAGACCAAAAACCGCCATGCTATGTCCAGAACACACACCGTGTTAAGAGCTCCGTAATGGTACACAGCCAAGCCGCTCTGTCATGGGCCACGGCCAAGTTTGACCCGCTACGGACAACACTCACATCTGCCCTGCCATGATATACGTTCATACATGCTCCACCCATGCCATTTGGTTATCCAGGACCATGGTCATCCACCTTTGTAATGTCCCTTTGTCCTGTTCCCCTGCCCCACAGTCTAGGCCCACTGTTATATTTTATTTATTGCTGTGTTTTGAAATGAGCATTATGTTGACTTGAATGCATTGAATGTTTGAACTGAGACATCCAGTTTGTTGTTCATATAAGGAATTTGGCACGGAAGAGGGATTTGTCCAGTAACTGCTTTTAGTAATGTTTATGCGCTTTATGTAAAACGCAGCATCAGAATGAGAAAGCTCTGTGCTGGCATTGGCATCTGCCACTATTCTCTCCCCGTAGCTCACAATCCCAGCTGAACACTCTGAAGTCAATCATTGTGCTAAAAAGATCATTAGTGCTAATTAGCATGCAAATACCTTCCTTTATTTACCCCATTAATATGTGGATGCATGCTTCTTCTCAGTGGAGTACTGCATGTACATGGATTATATATTACATTGGGTAATTTGCTGAAATGATACAGATTTCCTACAAGAAAACTTTAGCAAGTGTCTTAGCTTTTTCCATCTCCAGAGTTGCCGTACTGGCATATAATAGGCACTGCAAAAGTTGAGTCTTGGATTCCACAATTCGGTCCGATTATGGTTTCTTCTCTGAGCCCAGGGCACTAGAGATGTCCCATCACACAATGCTGTTACAGTATCAACAGTTCACTGGGGAGACCCTGCATTCCCAAAGTTATAATCAACTCGGTTTCTTCTCTGTGGTAAAAAAGCTAGGTAAGGGATACTCCATGGCTAGCTGTGCATTCAAAGATTTTAAGCCTCCGAAAAGTGAATGAAAATCTGATAATGCACAGCTAGCCATGGATTATTCCGATTATACAGTGGTCATTTGCCAAGTCAAAGCTGTTATTGATGTTTATAGTGTAAGTTTTGATCAGAGAGGTGAAAGTGGCAGTTATTTTCGTAAATTGTAGTTCATTTCAAACATTAATGAAACTGATTGGAACTACTTGTGCATTAAAAGGTTTTAATGCACGACTTCCAGCTAATCAGAATCGAGTATTCAAACAGACTATGGTTTAATGCTACAGTATACAACTGTTTTGCTAATCTGTTTTTATCTACAATAAAGAATTAATAGAATAAAATTTGCGCACACCTAAACTGGCAGTGTAACGGTACACATATTAGTACAGTACAGTGTGTCATGAATCACAGAGGGAGAGAACCCAAGTGCAGGCAGACACGGGATGACGGGGTTAACAGAGATTTATTCTACAATAAACACAAAACAAAAACCCACAAGGGGGTAAAACAAGACAAGATAAGAAATACTCAGGACACGGACTAACTAAACTGAGAAAACAAACACTAAGGACAAGACTAGACTAACTCACCAAGACAAGAACTACAGACAGGATGCATGGATAATCAATATACGGGTTTCAGACGAGGACCGCATACAAGGTACAATAAACAATGAACGAGCACAGGACAATAAACACGAGGATGTTTTATAGGGGAACAAACACAGGAGATAACAATGGGCAGGTGCGGGTACTGAAACACTCAGGGAAGGTTAACGAGACAAAAGGGCGGGAAACACTGACGAGACACGAGAAAGCACATGGCAAGTTAGAATCAAAACAAAGCCATGTCTTTCTCACACAAAACCTAAGGCTATGCCATGACTCCGCTGCAAGACCAAGAATAAACATGACATGATGGCGGAATCATGACAACAGTGTCTTTAACAAAAATTAACAGTAGGCTTGGTTTACGAGCAGAACTTCAAATTTGAGTTCCCACAAAAAAACTGATGGATCACAAGTTTGTTTCGTTTCCGAGTCACACTTTGAGCGCTTTACACACAGAGCACACTTATAGAGCCCTATGAAATCACAGAAATCAAGTGTATCTGATCCTTTGTCAAACACGGAGTGAAACTCAAAGGTGTTTGCTATGACCTGTCAATATTAAAGTCTGGTTTACTTGAAAAAAATAAAACATACCCTATGAAAGAAAAGCATCATTGTTATTTACTTTGGTAAACTGTAGTCAACCTAGAAGAAAAAACATATAGTACAAAACGCAAAAAATAATGAAGTAAGGAAACTCCTCTCAATTGCATTGAGCTCTGTCAAAGCGCAGATGTGCTAACCTGGCCAAATAAAACGATATACTCAAGACTTTTCGAAGTATTAGTTATAAAGCACACTTCTGTCTTTGACTTTTTGCATTGTACACATCTTTTTCCTGCAGCTCATGCTTTTTTATTCCAAAATTAAGACACTGACAAAGGTTCACCATCCACAGCAAACATACCTACTGTACATATTAATTCATGAAATTTATAAATGACTGCTCATAATCAATAAGCTGCTTCTCTCCCATTCCATAACATACTAACATACTCTGTAGGGACAAAATAACATGCAATGACATTGCCTGGCAATGTCAGGAGTAAATTAAGTCTACACTGACAGTTTTTAATGCACATCCTCCTAAATTAACACTAGAACCACCAGAGTTTGCTCTAGACCTAAAAACATTACCCATGCACATTAATATTGCTTTGATATTGTTTAAAACGTATTATGTCACTGTTTTATGTGACTATCATCACAAAGCAATGTCTAGAGACATGAAATTAAAAAAAATTGTCATCGACTATGTTTTTCAAAGAAAATCATATACGTATAAATGTCCCGCTTTTTAATCTGGTTTTATCTAAACAATGTTTAACAAGAGGGGAGTTGTAAATAACAAAATTTTTGTAAAAGTCAATGACTTGGATGTTTTATTGAAAATCTTTTATGCACATTTGAAAACATCCACTGGCAAATTTTACACCCTGGCGGTTCTAGTGTTAATTGAGAAGCACATCTGGTACAGTAATAATAAATCCTTGGTGAAGATCTTAAATCGGACGGTTAGGTGATGGTCAAATCAAATGGTTTCCCACTTTACGGTGCTAAGTTACAGAAGAATGCCTTCATTCTCTCTAGAAGGATTTCAAATTGATTGGGTAACTGTGGTCATCGACTGTGCCTGGAACAACTCTGTGGACAGCATGTGTGCTTGTAAGGTCTGATGCACTCATTTATCTGCGCCACAACAAAAAGAGTGGATATTAGCTCTCAATAGAGGTTGACCTCTTTTGAGAAATGTCTCTCCATTTCTCACCTCCTTTCATGATTAGTCCATTGTTCGTTAAGAGGCCATCCATTGTTTTGCTTCATAGTATTGTTTTCATATTTGGTGCTGTGCCACCATTTATCAAATGAACCCCATTAAAGCACCAAGCTTTAATGGATATCATAGAGGACCACCTCTTTTTAAACCATGTGGTCAACACTGGTATGGTGTCCCTGCTCCTTATTTTTATAGTAGGAATGGCACAGAATAATAGAGCTAAAGAGAAAGTCCTAAAGAATTTTAGAAGGAAAACAACGTATGAAAATACTACTTAAATACCAATAAATAAGCTCAAATGGATTCCCATCACACAGCCTGAAGTCTATTAATGGAATGTGAAAAAGTTTAGTATTCTGGCAGTAATGGTGAACCACACATGGTGGTATTTCCGGAGAATGTCCCTTTTACAGTCGCTAGTCCATGATATAATTCACACAGTTCTTGTTCACTCATCTAATCGCAGTCTAGGCCATATGGTAGAGAATGGCTCTAGGGATCGCAGTTCACTGGCTTTTAGAAATTACTTCTGCAGTGCCAGTGAAGCAGTGTAATTCATGATGGATGTCTCCTGCTGCTAAATAAAGTAGCTGGGCCTTGATTTACACATCAAACAAAATCATTATCAGCTAATAGTAATATAAAAAATACTGTGGAAAAAAACCGACCATTATGTTGCTCAACATGTCGTTTTTTTAAAGCCTCTCTGAACAAACAGAACATGCAATGCTATGAGGTAGTTTGGGCTCTTCCCGTATCTGTAATTTTTTATTACACATTTACACAAAGATAATTAATGCAAAATACACATTGTTAAATGGAAAACATTCATATCTTCTGATTCTTAGAAATTGTATTGTTCATCCCATATTTTTCTTTAATTAACAAAAATTCAACCCAATTTGATATAATGTTGTAGAGCAAAGTTGACCCATTGCTCTATAACATAATATCATATTGGGATGATTTTTTGTAATTTATGTAATAACTTGTGTAATAACTAGTAAGGGATAATCTACGGCTAGACTGACGTTAAAGGATTTAAGTGCACTATGTGGAGGCCGTGAGAGTGCATTCAAATGCTTGAATGCAAGGCTAGCTGTGGTTTTCCTTCTTATACTATGATCATTTGCCAACTTAAAACTGTAATTGATGTTTACAGTGACATTTTTGACCAGACAGATGAAAATGATTTGTGTAAGTCAATTTCAAATGTTGATCAAACTGACTGAAACTCAGAATAAATCAGAATAAAGTATTCAAACAGACCGAGGTATCATTTTAAATATGAAACGAAATAAGTAAATTATCAGAGGAGAAGAATAAATGAATATTTTTTGAGTCAGTAAATTATATATTCTTTTTCTTTTAATGATCAACTTTAACCTCTTACAGTGGTTAAACCCCCTCTCATCTCCAATAGTATGTTACAGACCATCTAAAAAAAGCTACAAAAGTTCACAGATAAAAATACGCTTTTTTGTACAAAATAAGGACATTTCAAGAGATCAGGCTGATATCTGTTGGTTTAGAAATTCTTGAATCAAAGGCTTTGCTTTATTTGAACCTAACCAGCCATGACAGGCGACACTATGTATTTTTAAATTCACTTGTTTTTTTGTAGCGTTACTGCTGAAAACACACTTCCTGGAAACAACTTGTCTTACTGGTTTCACTGATTGGGCTGGACGTGCGAGTAAACGTGCTTCACCTCTCCCCTCTACTACAACACGGAATCAGGTTGTTGTATCACTTAACTTGCACTTCTTTCATATTAGTGTATTTTATTCATAGCATACATTGTTAATTATCACTGTCGTTGCTAACTTATCCTGATATCTCAATAACCTCTCCTGGTTATTTACTTGAAAATCTTAAACCAAAACACTCAGCGCCGTTAGCATAGCACAAGCGTGCTAGCGGGCTTTCTGTTTACACCAGTGGCGGCCGGCCAATAGAGGGCGCCGCCCCCCTTAAGCCACAAAAAAAAAAAATTAAAACAATTAAAACAAAAATAGTAATAATAATGAGAAAAACATCAGTATGTCAATATTTGTGTGTTTTAAATATGGAATGCACCCAGTAATACATGTAAAATATGATACAAAATCATATTTGCAACCTTTCCTCTGCCTGTCTGACCGCTTCATCAGCTCTGGGGCGATAGAGAAAGCGCCCCAAGGAGGCGGGTCTATGTAGCAGTTAAGCCAATTGCTAATTTAAGATATGAATGTATGACATAAAATTTAGCCAATCAGCGTTCTTAAATAGAATCCAAGAAGGGCGATCATTTTATCGCCCCAAGCCCTGATAAAATAAGGACTGGGCTCTAGGGGCGCCATTTTTACTAAACGGCAATGGCGAGCGCGGACGTTACTCCTCCAAGACCCAACCCTAACTCGGTGAAATCTCTCCTCCAAGATCCGTTTGAGAGGAGAACTTTGTCGGAGAAAGTTCGGGTGAAAGAGCTGGGCCCAGATCAACCTGACCTCTCAATCAAACAGCAGGCTAGCGAAAAAGGGAAGCAGTATATGCGCGGCTTCTCCCGTAGCTTCAAACACACACACACACACGTTTCTTTGTATATAGTTGACCTTAGCATAAAAATCATTCAGTTATATATGGTACTCTAAAAAATGTTAATAGTGTGTTTGCTAATATTACTGTATATATGTTTTGTATCAATTAATTGTTGCAGTTCTGGAGCACATTAACAATTAGTTACATTTAGTTTGATCATAAAATACTTTATGCTATTCTTCCAGTCAAAGGTTTGAGTTCAGCCACTTGATATCCATTTCTATATTATACATCCTTTATACAGTGTAAGAATTCCTATAAACTTTATAATAATTTAATGTTATTGTCCACTTTCCACTCTGTTCTGACAGCATGCATATTGTGTTGCCTATTTACTACCAATGGCACCAACAGCCTTTCCAAAAGATGTTACTTATATGTAGAAATAGTCAATTGTTTACAAGTTCAGTTTAAATGCAAATAAAAGGCTTGTGTTTGTGCATCATGATGTTTATGTTTTTGTGTACGAATGCCTCAACTTTTTAATATTGGCATTAAATAATTACTGACTATTTCACTGAGCACTGCTGTCCTGCAGTTTGTGTTAAATTTTATTGCGATGGTTACGGAAACAAAAAAGTATGGCACAGCCCCACCGAGAATATTTTTCACCAGCCGCCACTGGTTTACACTGCTAAATATCATCTCGCCTTCTAGCTGTCTTGTGTGCTAACGGTTTCTCTTTAAAGCGTATATGCTAAGAATCACCGAGCAGCCTTGGTAAGTTGGAATTACTCTTCAAACCCGGTGAGTTATGGCTTCTTCTCTTATTATTGTCACTTGCACCTCATGTCATATGTTTAGCTTAGCCTTCTCTGTCAGCGGCGAGGGTTTTACATGCGATAAATGCAGGGAAATAGCTAGGCTGACAGAGAAGATCTCAGAATTAGAGTCTCGCATCCAATCTTTATCTGAGGATAGTAAGAATGTAAGGAGCTTAGAAAACACTTTGGATGCGAGCAATAATAGCGCGCACAGTTCGGTTCCGGTTGAACAACCCCCGCAGCTGGGAAGCTTTGTGACTGTGAGACGGTGTAGTCGCAGGTCAAAACATCACTCAACCGTTCCGACTACAGTCTCGAACAGGTTTGCCCCGCTTAGTGACGCACCGACTGAGAAACCTGCTGAAAGTGCCCTAGTTATCGGTGATTCTATTGTTCGGAACGTTAACATAGAGGCACCAGCCACCATAGTCAAATGTTTACCGGGAGCCAGAGTGCCTGACATCAAGTCAAATTTAAATGTGCTGGCTAAGGCTAATCGTAAATTCAGTAAGATTGTTATTCACTTCGGCACAAATGATGTTCGACTCCGTCAATCGGAGATCACTAGAGATAATATTAAAGAGGTGTGTGAGCTCGCAAGCACGATGGCAGAAACTGTAATATTCTCTGGCCCCCTCCCCACTTATCGTGGTGATGAGATACATAGCAGAGTATCATCACTAAATGGCTGGTTGTCTGAGTGGTGCCTGCAGAATGATATTGTTTTTATAAATAACTGGAAGAGTTTTGAGGGCAGACCTGACCTGTTGAAAAGAGATGGTCTCCACCCCTCCTGGGCTGGAGCTTCTCTACTCTCTAGAAATATGGCACATAGTCTTAATGCTAAAACTTGACTCACTGGGGCCCAGGTCAGGGAGCAGACTGAATGGCTTAACCAACGGTCTGCTTGCCGTCTCACGTTGCAGAACACACATAATACACTACATGCGATAATACTTTCTCCCAAACATCATAAAATAGAGACTGTGTCTGTCCCCCGGATTAGTAAACATAAAATAAAGCGTAAACCTCTCAAAGGTAATTTAATTAACGTTAAACTAACTAAACATGAACATAATACAGATAATCAACTGTTACGACTCGGATTGCTAAATATTAGATCTCTCTCTAATAAAGCACTTTTTGTTAACGATATGATAACAGATCATAAAATAGACATGCTCTGTCTAACAGAAACATGGCTAAAGCCAGATGACTATATTGCGTTAAATGAGTCTGTCCCCCAAGATTATTATTATTATAAACACGAGCCTCGCCTAAAAGGCAGAGGGGGAGGTGTTGCTGCACTTTACCGTAACTCTTTTAGCATTTCTCAGAAGTCTAATCCTAAATATAATTCTTTTGAAGTCATGGTACTTGATGCATCAATACCTAATATTAAGGACAAAACATCTTTAAAATTTATTCTGGCTATTGTATATAGGCCTCCAGGGCACCACACAGATTTTATTAAAGATTTTGGTGGGTTCTTATCAGAACTAGTACTGTCTGCAGACAGAGTCCTTGTTGCTGGTGACTTTAACATTCATGTAGATAATGATAACGATGCTTTAGGAATGGCTTTTAAAGACACTCTTAACTCCATGGGCGTTAGTCAACATGTGTCAGGACCTACTCACCTTCGTAATCATACTTTAGATTTAATTTTGTCTTACGGTATAAACGTGGTTGATGTTAAAATCCTTCAGCAGAGCGAAGACATTTCAGATCATTATCTGGTATCATGCTTGCTTCAATACCCAATGGTGGCAAATCAAACTCCAAGTTACAAATATTGTAGAACAATAACTTCGACTACAAAAGGTGCGTTTCTTGATAATTTGTCTGAATTGTCTCAAATCTCTAGCATGAGTAATAACGTTGAAGATCTTGACTTTACTATTGAAAATATTAATGCCACCTTCTCGGAAACGCTAGACATAGTTGCTCCCTTGCGCTTAAAGAAGATTAAAAATGACAGACCGACACCGTGGAAAAATGAACACACTCAGGCTCTAAAGAAAGCGGCACGAAAAATGGAGCGCAACTTTAAAAAGACTAAATTAGAGGTATTTCGTACTGCCTGGAAGGATAGTACAAAAAAATACAGGAAAGCCCTAAAAACGTCTCGATCCGCCTACATTTCATCACTAATAGAAGAAAACCAGCATAACCCTAGGTTTTTATTTGATACAGTGGCTAAATTAACCAAAAATAAATCGTCAGCGACTTCTGATGCTGTATACCAGCATAGCAGTGATGATTTTATGAACTATTTCACAAATAAAATCCAAGATATTCGAGAGAAAATTATAACTATGCAACCAGATGCGAAACCCGCTGAACAAACAACTTACTACAGCACCCCTAAGGAGAAATTACGTTTATTTTCTACTATAGATCACGATGAACTATCGAAAATCATTAGATCATCTAAATCGACTACATGCATGCTAGACCCTATACCTACAAATCTTCTGAAAGAGATGCTCCCAGAAATTATAGATCCTCTACTTAGCATTATTAACTCATCTCTGACATTAGGACATGTGCCTAAAGCATATAAGGTGGCTGTTATAAGGCCCCTTGTCAAAAAACCCCATCTGGACCCTGGAGAACTAGTTAACTATAGACCTATTTCGAATCTACCTTTCTTATCTAAAGTTCTGGAAAAAGTAGTCTCAACTCAAATATGTTCCTTCCTCCAAAGGAATGAGATTAATGAAGATTTCCAGTCTGGATTTAGAGCACATTACAGTACAGAGACTGCTCTGATTAGAGTTACAAATGATCTGTTTATGGCGTCCGACCGAGGTTGTATCTCCTTATTGGTGCTGCTAGATCTTAGTGCTGCATTCGACACCATTGACCACAGCATGCTCCTACATAGACTTGAAAATGATGTCGGTATTAAGGAAATAGCTTTGAAATGGCTTAGATCTTATTTATGCGACCGTTTCCAATATGTAAAAATAAACAATGAGGTATCACGCAAATCGCAAGTCCAGTACGGTGTACCACAGGGCTCAGTACTAGGGCCTATGCTCTTCGCATTATACATGTTACCCCTAGGAGATATAATAAAGCGACACGGAATAAGCTTTCACTGCTATGCTGATGATACGCAACTTTATATTTCCTCGAAGCCTCACGAAACACAGCAATTCCATCGAATAGTGGAATGCATTGTCGATATAAAAAAGTGGATGAGTAGCAATTTTTTATTACTGAACTCGGACAAAACTGAAGTGTTACTTATCGGACCGAAAACCGCCCTACGTAACAACCAAGAATACTGCTTAACTATTGATGGATGTTCCATAAAACCCTCATCTTCAGCTAAGAATCTTGGCTTTATATTCGATAGTACTCTGTCATTTGAGAACCAGGTCGCCAAAACCTGTAAGATTGCGTTTTTCCATCTTAAAAATATATCTAAATTACGTCATATGCTGTCATCATCAGATGCGGAGAAGCTTATACATGCCTTTATGACATCAAGACTAGATTACTGTAATGCACTATTAGGTGGTTGCCCTGCAGGCCTATTACAAAAACTCCAACTGGTCCAAAATGCGGCAGCTCGAGTTCTTACACGTACAAAAAAGTATGAGCATATTAGCCCGGTTCTGTCAACCTTGCACTGGTTACCTATAAAGCATCGCATAAATTTTAAAATCTTGCTTATTACCTATAAAGCCTTGCATGGTTTAGCTCCTCACTACTTGAGAGAACTTCTTACGTATTATAGTCCATCACGTGCACTACGCTCTCAGGCGTCAGGTCAGTTGGTAATACCTAGAATTTCAAAATCAAGTGCAGGCGGCAGATCCTTTTCCTATCTAGCGCCTAAACTTTGGAACAGTCTTCCCTGCAATGTCCGGGAGGCGGACACACTCTGTCAGTTTAAATCTAGACTAAAGACGCATCTTTTTAATCTTGCATACACTAGATTATCATAATATATGTATTTCAAAGATCTAGGCTGCACTAGTTAGATCAGCCGGAACCAGGGACACTTCCAATAACAACTGATGCATTTGTTGCATCAAAGAGTGCAGAACAGTACTCTACTCTCAGCCAGTCTTGTCTCATTGTTCCAAGGTTACAAGAGCGGAGCGGGCAGGGCGCAATCCATTCCTAGACCTGACAAATGCTGGACGAAGGAAGTGACGTCCCTACAAAACTTCAGCCACTATTAGATTATTAATGATAATTTTAAATCTAATTTTTTTTTTATTTTCGCCTTGTTGTGCAAGCACTGTTGAGCTTGTGCAGAGGCTGCAGTTTTTGCCAGAGGGGAACTGGAATCCCCTGGTTAGGCCTGGTTTCCCTCCGAGGTTTTTTTTCTCCTCCAATGGAGTTTTGGGTTCCTCGCCACCGTTTGCATACTGTTTTGCACTGTTTTGCCTGGCCGGGGGGGCTGCTAGAATTTGATAGTCTTATTTAATTAACTCTGCATATAGTAATTTATTGTGTGTCTGATATTTGACCTGTGTTTTGAATTCCATAACCTTTTATGTTTTACTTATAGTCATTTTTTCTTGTACAGCTGCTTTGTAACAATGAAAATTGTAAAAAGCGCTATATAAATAAAGCTGACTTGACTTGACTTGCTGCCTAGCCATATCACATACCAAACTCCAAACAAAACAAAACAAATAAAAGCCATAAAAGGATGCTGCATTACAGTATTTTCTGTTAAAATGACCCCCACTGGCGCAAATGTTCTTCGACTCCTTGCAGTCACTGCCTTCATAATCTCCCCAGGCAAATGGAATGCCAGTGGGTCACGGAAAGCTACAGCTTTCCTTTCTTCAGCCTAAGCAGCATTTTTCCTCTGATAAGCCCCCCATCCCCAGCTACAGCGAGCAGTCATGTCAAGCAATCAGGTTTCTTCAGCTGACCAGACTTAGCACAGCTAAAATGTTCAAAATTATTTTTCTGCACATACAATAACTGCTTTTGGTTAAATTTGTCTTTGGCTTGTTTGAAGTTATAAAGCCGAAAGCAGACTTTATTAACAGAACTAGTAGCATGTGTTTGAAAGGTGTTTTATGTGTTTCACAAATAAATAAATAAATCACTTTTATTTTTGGTTGCATTTAATTGACTTTCATGGCCATCTTCTTCTGATAGTTCCTTCGTGTTGAATTAAGCTTTTATCCAATTCACTAGAGTTTACTAGTATTGTCACTTTTTCTTACAAATACCTGAGATTGAATAAACTATAAAATGCTTTCATAGCCAACATGATAAAAAGCACGGAAGGCTGGCATGATATTGGGCAAAGAAATGCCTGCTAGAAAATAGAATCACATGCTTTAGGTGACTGATTTCAGATGCTCACATTATTGGATATTGTTCTTGGATTCTGTCTAATCTGTGATGCCTTCTGTATAGTTTTATTGTCGGAGTGGTGGCATGCGTTAAAAATCACAGTCTCACTACAAACAAATATTAAGAAGATTAAAACAACTAATATGTTTGCACTCATAGTTAAGTGGCCTGTAAGTAGGACAGTAGCATTTCTGTTGGCCAGAGTCCTGGCTTGTGGTCCTTTCCTTATTTCTTTTCTTTATTCCTCTCCTCTATTCTATTTTTTAATCTTTTATAAACAAAGTTTGGGAGGAGTATGTGCACACAACTAATCAGGCTGGCTTTCCATGACCAATCTCACAATCAGATAACTAACCCAGCTGGCTTCCTATAACCATCTTTTAGCCCGGGAGAAAACCTCTACAAATAGACAAGACACATCACCCGCATTCTCTCCTTATTTTTTTGCAGCATCCCTCATCCACCTCAACCCTTCACCATCAGTTTTTCTTAGTGCAGTATAACAGGGGGTACGACCTTTCAAGAGAAAAGGCAAACTCAGCGACCCTGTAAATCAAATGCATATTATACTTTATAAAATCTGACAGAGTGGAGGGCTCATTTACATACATAAAACCGGCCAGGTATGGACCATCGCAGTAAATAGATTTATGAAGAGAATCACATGAATAAAGATGAGCCAGAACACATGATTCAAGTTTATAGTGAACGTAAAGATGGGAAACAGAGCAACACACATAAAGAGCGTCAGAAGAAGTGAAGATTTGTGAGTGTGTGTTTGAGTTGGCTGTGTTGCTCCAGAAATAGCTGGACATCTTTTTCTCAGCATGAACGTGAAGCCCATGATCAAAAGTCATTAAACACATGCAAATTCAGTTTCTGGTAACACTTCAGTAAAGGGGCAATTCTCACTTTTAACGAGCTGTTATTAGCATGTCTATTGTTTGCATATTGGCTTTTTATTAGTACTTATAAAGCACTTATTATGCATGACCATACTTTACATCCCTAATCCTACCCAATACCTAAACCTAACAACTACCGTACTAACTATTAATAAGCAACAAATTAAAAGTTAATTGGGGTAAAAGTCATAGTTAATGGTTTATTAATAGCGAGAATTGCCCCTATACTGAAGTGTGACCCAGTCATTTATTAAGCATATCAGAATTGCATCCTTGGCGGTTTTTAAGTTCCCTACTCGCTTCTCTAAAAGTGTGCGTGTGTGTTGGCGGGTGGGTGTATCTTTGCCTTTGGCTGCATGTCACTGTGAGCTATTAGCCAGCTGTGATCATAAACACAGCATCAATGCCTTTTCCTCTTGTTCAGAAAAGTGCTGGAGAACTCTTTTCTTATAGCAGGTGTGTAGAAACGTCGCTCAAGTATCTCAAAATTGTGGTGAACAGAACGTGAGATGTGTGAATATGGAATACAGTAAATAAAGATATACAAATAAATATTATTTTTATAATTTTGTATTTCATAACTCATTAAGCGTAAAATGCAAGAATACCTTACTTTAGATAAAACAAATACAATCATGTTATTAATCATGGTATATAACACTTATATTGTATACAGTATAGTGTATATTCAATGTGTATATTCCATATATATACAGTATATATTCCATGTAGTAACACATGTGAGTGTCATTTCTTTTCACTACACCATTGTCCAAACAACGCATGTTTAATATAATTTAACATGTATAGAAAATTTGTTCGAAAAACTTACAACTTAAATATATTATTAAACATGTATAGAAAATGTGTCAATGTGTGTAGTGCTCAACTACTGAGAATGACTACAAAATATTACTACAAGACAGAATCAACAAAATGCTAATAACTGGTAAAATTGTAGTCGATGTGGGCTTTAATATAATTTTGAACAGAATAGCTATGAAGCTAACCTTGCAGGCCAGCCTGGAAGTTCAGGAGAAGGTTCCACACAGCGCCATTCTTTTAGAGTGATGTGCCATTTCTTATAAAGTAATAAATGTTTTCAGTCATACAGCCCATCCATTGCTATTGTATGGCTTTAACAATGAAGAGATCAGATGGTTCAAACACCAAAAACAAGGAATCGCAATCTTGCCTTCGCAGTACAGCATGCTATATCACTTTCTCCTTTTCCGTTTTATTTTCAATGACAGACTTTATTGTGATTTACTTTATAGTGTCTAAAAGTGTTGTATAGGGAAAGACAAACAGTTCAGCTCCAAGCTACAGTACAACAGTCTGGACTAAAATATTCAACAGTGCCCTTCAAAAATAATAAGCACATGACCTCAGCATTTTCAGCTCACATTAACCTTCATATTAGTTAAGCCTGCTGGTCAAAAGGAAACACTAATTCAGCAAAATATATTCTTAATATTTAACTTAAAAATAACGTTTTTTATTTACATGGAGCTGCTAAACATGGTCAATGATATGTTTTGTTTTATAAGAGCCTTCTCTAAAAATAGCTTTCAGATCCACCCTGATGAAGTCACTTACCATTTGCAGCCTTCACAGCGTCTCATACTTTCATAAATACCTACTCACACAATCCTAATTTCACACTGTATTTTTAAAACCTACTTGCCTACGCTTATTATTGCAGGATGTCAAATCATAATAACAGTTATGCCTGCCAAGAACACGTAGCTGCTCTTTTTGAAAACCCACTTTTTCCTAAAAGGGAAACAGCTCTGCCCAGCGTCTATTGCTGCCTTGACAAGCTTCCAGAAATATGCCAGTGGACAGAAATTAAACAATCATCTCCACATTTTGCAGGATGGTGTTTCTCGAACAATGCAGCAGCCTGAGGCAGCATAAAGCTCGAAGGGCCAACCAGCACAGGGATGTGCTGAATTCATAGAAAGTGAATACGTTGGGTAGAAAATAGGAAGTAAAAAAAAGGAATTTAGATTATTCGAAATCCTAATAGCTTAAAACTGTTTGTGAACAGGCATTAGAGAATGAATTCCCTGCAACTCCTTCAGCTGCCTTTTAGGCTTTGGCACAAATGCCAGGAAAGAAGTCACGAATATGCGCACGGATAACAACCTCCCAGTAGTACAGCAGAGAATTGTCATCAACAAAGATACAGTAAATGTATCAATTTACTGTATCTGACTGTTAATCTGAGGTCTGATCTCTTCTATGCATTTTATGTCGGTATGAAGGCACAACCCATTATCCTCTGAAGATTCTAAGGTAATAACCAGAACAAGGGCAGAAACTACATTGAATCTACACTTATTTACCAAATGCTTACTTAGCTAGTGAAGTTTAGTACTTTTTTCTAAACATTCTTTGGTATGCTGCTTCTTCTGCCCTAAATGGTTTCTTAAGTCTGTTACACTCCTAGATCATTTAGATGCTTTGTGCCTTTGTGGCTTCTTTGTGTTAGGAAATGTATTTTCTGAATTTGTATCTTGCAAGCAGGGACACGGAGCAGAGCAAGTGCACATTATACAGATCGAATTTATCAGCGGATACTCGAAAAATGCCATCTCTCCAGTCTGTTGCGTTCAGGGTTGAAGTATGACATTGTAGAGAGGCCACTCAAACACAGACACAATTGATAGATGAGACATGGAGAGTACATGCCCATCTGGATATCCATCTTCTTTCTAAGACTCTTTTGGCCTTGAGAGACTCTTTCGGAATATTGAAGTCTCTATTGGCAAAGGATTTTTTTCCTGACAAAGCCATCATGCTAGGCACAATACACAGCCTTTAGAATATCTGTGGAAGATGCAGCTGGAAGAAATCCCGGGTGATACAAACCTGTGAAAGTTTACTCAAAACTGAGGTGTTGAGTAGACTTGTACTACGTAAAATATGTATCAGACAGTGGACTGTGCCATCTGTTTCAGACTATACAAGTGTTTTGTCATTATCAACAAAGGAAGCGTATTTTTTTAATTATAAAGTCTGGTTTGCCTCAAGTAATAATGAGGGGAAAGAAGCATGTCTTTGAGAACAAGATGTAATTTATTAAGATCTCTTTGATGACATGATTTGAAGCGTAGAGGGAAGGAACAGCATTTCATCCATTATACAAGATCTGGACAGTCGATTATCTGACAGACTCTTCACAGGGGTTCTCTCACAAGAACGACAAAGAGATTACAAGATGAAAAACTCGCAGCTTGTCTGGCCACCCAGGCATGGAAGCTACTTAATGGGCTGTATTTGTACTCCGAATCGCTTTCTGTTATATATTATACACAGACACGCAACCACATGCAACTCAATGAAGAATCATTCTGGTAAAATCTGCGTCCAGCAATATTACACATAAAACAGTAACAACAATAAAGCTGTAGCTGTGCCCCAAATGACATACTAAACACCATGTAGTGTATACATTTGAGAAGAGTAGTATCGTCCCAAATGGAATACTTAACGGTTTTATACTAACCGGAAGTATATCGGTTTCCCATTAAACTGTAATGATGTGGATAGGGCCTAAGTGCACCAGTGCCCCTGGGAGATGTTATGTCAAAGGAATTAGACATCCAGACAAAAGACAATCCCTTTTCCTCACCGGTAGCTAACTATGGGGACTCAGTCGGAGCGCACTACTTGTATGGAGAAAAAACAAATGATACGATAAAGGGTCAGAAGGCAGAGCATGCGTCAACACGTCTCTGATTGATTTATCCTAATTCTTTCTCCCTTTCCTTCTTAAAAAAATAATAATAATTACTAACCTCACTATTCTTAGCTTTGTATACTGTGCTAGGCTTTAATGGACTAGTTTGATGCACTTATGTATTTTGTTGCCTATGTTGTTATAATTGCTTCCAATGTTTCCTCATCTGTAAGTCGCTTTGGATAAAAGCGTCTGCCAAATGACTAAATGTACATGTAAATGAACCAGACAATGTTTATAGAAATTGGCTTTTGTTGCATATAATTTGACCTTTCTGATGATAACGGAGCCAGACTCCTATGAGTTTCACTTGGAGTGGCACCTTCTCTGGAGTTAACGCTATAATGAGCCAAGCTGGAGTTGTGATAATGTTCACCATATTGTGAACATTGGGTTAATCTAGGGTGACCACCTTTTAATGCAATGGGTAAGAAGAGAGCAGTAAATTCGGTCCTAAAGAGCCTATTTATCACTTAGCTGTAGATCGGGTGGCAATACGGTCCGCTTGCGGAAAAAAACACAAATTTGTAAAAGGTGTTACTTTGAAACTGTGTTTAAAGGTTGTGGTTAGCATATTAAAATAAAAAAATGTTTACAAAAAATGAAGTGCTTTATTTAACAAAACATTTTGATAGTTGTCCATAAATAGTCTGTGAAACGCCCACAAGTTAATATTCATCGATTGCGAAATCATGGCAAACACAAAGAGGAAATAAAAAAAAACGTAACTTCACTCAATGTGAAGTAGAAGTTATCGTTGGCGAGGTGGAAAAGAGGAGAAAAATGTTGTTTGGAGGGCACAGTGTGGGGGTTACTAATATCAAAAAGGCACTTGAGTGGCAAAAGGTTGCAGACGCCGTAAATGCTGTAGCCTCACAACCTCGGACGAAATAAAAAAGAAATGGTCGGACATCAAAGTCAAGGCAAAAAAGCGTCTAGCGCTCCATCGCCAGAGTGTGTCTGCCACGGGTGGGGGAAATGGGAAACAGTTCAGTGCAAATGTAATTTCTATCAGCTTTCTGAATGGTTGAGACATACGTACATACGTACATAATACCATGATTCCGTAGCTGATGAAGACATTTTTACAATGAAAACAACTTTCCCCAGTGGACAATTAATACATCTATCTGTGGGCTGTCTATCTATTTATCTATCTGCTCCGCCAGACGGACACATTGACGAGAATATCAGTTTTGTACATGATTTCGTTCTGTTTACCATTTTATTTATGATGATGAATTGCATAACATGCCAAGATTATTGCAGAACATATTTCACTTTTCTTTTCGCAAATATGTGTTAATTTGCATTTCTGTTGTAATTTTCGTTTGATTTTGTTTTTTTTACACTGCAGATCGATCAAAAGGGTGTTCGTGTAGGCTGTTAATTGTAAGACTTGCTTTGTGAAGTCTTCATGTTATTTATGAGAGGCAGTATTGCCATTTCTTTTACACAACGGTCTACAGTTTCACACACTTTCATGTTTCTTCCATCTGCCGACGGTGTCGCCATTTTTCGTACCACCCGTTTTTGTGCGTACGCCTGGGTCAGAGCTTGCGTGAAGGAATGCACATTTTCACGTCGAGTTTGCTTTTTATAAATACCAATTACTGCGTAGAGAGCGGCGTATGCCTTCTTTTGTGCATACGCAAAGTTTATAAATGAGGCCCCTGGTTATTTACTTGAAGATCTTAAATCAAAATTGATAGTTATCTCAAAGTCATTAGTCAAGATATCTTTATTTAGCATAGCATTAGTGTGCTAGCTTGCTTTCTGTTTACACTGTTGAATATCATCTTGTCTTCTAGTTGTCTGGTGTGCTAACTGTTTCTCTTTAAATTGTATATACTACGATTCATGGAGCAACCTTGGTCAATTGGAATTACTCCTCCACCCCGTGAGTTATGGCTTCTCCTCTTATCATTGTTACTTGCAACTCATGTCAAATGTTTAGCTTCTCTGTCAGCGGCGAGGGCTTTTTTGACAGAGAAGATCTCAGAATTAGAGTCTTGCATCCAATCTTTATCTGAGGATAGTAAGAGTGTAAGGACCATAAAAACACGAGCAATGTTAGCGTGCACAGCTCGGATCCGGTTGAAGATCCCAGCAGATGGGAAATTTTGTGACTGTGAGACGGCGTAGTCGCAGGTCAAAACACCACTCAACCGTTCTGAACAGGTTTGCCCCACTCAGTGATGAACCAATTGTGTCCCCCCGGATTAGCAAACATAAAATAATGCGTAAACCTCTAAAAGGTAATTTAATTAACGTTAAACTCATTAAACATGAACAAAATGCAGATAGTCAACTGTTACGACTTGGATTGCTAAATATTAGATCTCTCTCTAATAAAGCACTTTTTGTCAATGATATGATAACAGATCAAAAAACAGACATGCCCTGTCTGAAAGAAACATGGCTAAAGCCAGATGATTATATTACTTTAAATGAGTGTGTCCCCCAAGATTATTACAATAAACATGAGCCTCGCCTAAAATACCAGAGGGGGAGGTGTTGCTGCACTTTACCTCTTTAAGCATTTCCCAGAAGTCTAACCCTAAATACAATTCCTTTGAAGTCATGGTACTTCATTTATCAACACCTAATACTAAGGATAAAACAACTTTAAAATTTATTCTGGCTATTGTATATAGGCCTCCAGGGCACCACACAGATTTTATTAAAGAATTTGGTGGGTTCTTATCAGAACTAGTACTGGCCGCAAACAGAGTCCTTGTTGTTGGTGACTTGAACATCCATGTAGATGATGATACAGATGCTTTAGGAATGGCTTTTAAAGACACTCTTAACTCCATGGGCGTTAGACAACATGTGTCAGGACCCACTCACCTTCGTAATCATACTTTAGATTTAATACTGTTTAACGGTATAAATGTGGATGACGTAAAAATCCTTCAGCAGAGCGAAGACATTTCGGATCATTATCTGGTATCATGCTTGCTTCACTGGCCTATGGCTGCAAATCAAACTCCTTGTTACACAAATGGTAGAACAATCAATTCAACTACCAAAGGTGTGTTTCTTGATAATCTGGCTGAATTGTCTCACGTCTCTAGCATGAGTAATAACGTTGAAGATCTTGACTTTACCATTAAAAATGTTAACGCCACCTTCTGGGAAAAGCTAGACACAGTTGCTCCTCTGCCCGACACCGTGGAATAATGAACACACTCAGGCTCTAAAGAAAGCGGCACGAAAAATGGAGCGCAACTTTAAGAAAACTAAATTAGAGGTATTTCGAACAGCATGGAAATACATAAAACTTAGAAAGGTTGATTATTTTCTATCATAGATCACATAGATCAGATAGATTTAGATGATCATTAGATCATCTAAATCAACTACATGCATGCTAGGCCCTTTACATACAAATCTACTGAAAGAGATGCTCCCAGATATTATAGATCCTCTTCTAAGCATTATTAAATAATCTCTGACACTAGGACATGTGCAAAAAAAAAACATCTCGACCCTGGAGAACTAGTTTACTACAGACCTGTTTCGAATCTACCTTTCACATCTAAAGTTCTGGAAAAAGTAGCCTCAACTCAATTATGTTCCTTCCTCCAAAGGAATGACGTCAATGAAGATTTCCAGTCTGGATTTAGAGCACATCACAGTACAGAGAATGCTTTGATCAGTGTAACAAATGATCTGCTTTTGGCGTCTGACCGAGGTTGAATTTCCTTATTGGTGCTGCTAGGTCTTAGTGCTACATTCGACACCATTGACCACAGCACACTCCTACATAGACTCGAACATTATGTCGGCATTAAAGGACTACTGTATATTATTTATGCGACTGTTTTCAACTCAGAAAAAACAGAAGTGTTGTTGGACGGAAAACCGCCATACGTAACAACCAAGAATTTGTCATATAGACAACAATAGACGTATTTGTTGCATCAAAGAGTGCAGAACAGTACTCTACTCTAAGCCACTCTTGTCTCGTTGTTCCAAGGTTACCAGAGCAGGCAGGACGCAGTCCATGCCCAGACCTGACAAAAGCTGTAATGATAGAGCTGGATGAAGGACGCAGCAACTGTTAATGTCAAAACATTGATGACAATCTTAAATCTACATTTCTGTTTATTTTGCCTTGTTATGCAAACTGTTGAGCTTGTGCAGAGGCTGCAGCTTTTGCCAGAGGGTAATTGCCACCGTTTGCATACTGTTTTGCACTGTTTGCCTGGCCAGAATTTTTTTGTTTTATTTAATTAACACTGCATATAGAGATTTAAAGTTTGACCTGTGTTTGGACTTGCATAACTTTATATGTTTTGCTTATGGTCAAAATAGTTTTATAACAATGAAAATTGTAAAAAGGGCTATACAAATAAAGTTGACTTGACTTGAATCGTGTAGACTTTATATTGATCCTCTATTTTGTTCCTTAACAAAATTACTTTTATTTGGTTTTGTGAAAACTGACTTTGCAATGTATCAGCTTAACTTTGAACAGTTGCTGATGTAGTCATATTAATGGATAATCCTTTAATGGAAAATACTGCTACAGTTGCGAGTTGACATAATCTTTAAAAAAAACTTGTTTAACACTTCAGTACACATCAACCATGATACTTCGTTTGCATTAGAGGATGAAGGTCTGCTGTGACAGAGCTAGAGAATGAAATGCTATTGTAAGGTGTTACAATTATAATATTAAAAATAATATTGTTCTTATTAATATTAATATCCTTATGGAGAAGCTTCAGAAGCTGAGTGTCGGCAACCGAACAAACTGCTGTGGAGGTTGAAGAACCCCATTATAAACCAGCTACAAAATATATCAGGAATAATGTTATCAATCTTTTATTCTCCTGCATTTTATGTAAATAAAGCCCAATGAATAAATTACACTTACACGTTCACGTACATGTTGTACATTTTGAGGTGTGGGGTACACTAAAAGAACACCACAGTAACAGAAAAAAGGTATTGTGCTAAAGTTGTGCCTGTGTGGGCTTTTCATTCAAAACTTACTATATAGCGAGAAGACACAAACTATCCATCCTCTTGTACTGTTTTACTTTTTAGGGTTAAACATCAAGGGTCGTTTAATATTGTCATCTTAATGAACGCCCTGTCGGACAAGCCCTTGGGGAGTGTCCAAGTCTACTGATTAGGGTATATTGTGTCAAAGCTTAAAAAAAATAACTGTTATTCCTATGCAGAGTTCTAAAAACAACAGGGAGGAAAACAGCTGAGAGAGAATCGTACTCTTCCTCATCAAACGTGAGAAAAGAAACCTCCAGCTGAGCGCTGACTGAATGCTGTTTCATGTCAAATCT
Source organism: Barbatula barbatula (assembly GCF_947034865.1). Lineage (NCBI taxonomy): Eukaryota > Metazoa > Chordata > Actinopteri > Cypriniformes > Nemacheilidae > Barbatula > Barbatula barbatula. The sequence goes on from NC_136773.1 coordinate 8,562,277, forward strand.
GTCACTGTGTCACACATCAAGACGTTCTTTCCGTCTATTACTCAAGGCGTTTTTTTGTCATAAAGCAAAAACATTTCTCTCAAACAACTCGGGTTGTTATGATTTATTTCTCTGATGTCTAGTCCTAAAGCTGCAGTTTCTCTACTGGCAGTCTAAGGCCACGTTCACACGATGAAAAACGGAAAAGTATTTATTTTGCGTTTTTGAAAAGTGTCACTTACACACGACAACGTTATCAAAACAAAGCGTATGTATTACGCATGCCACACCAGTAGTTGGCGAATTCACTTTGTAAAGAAAAAATACCAGAGTCCCTGACGATTGATTGACGGTCTATTTGAAAGGGGAACTTCCGTCACTAAAGTGACCATACAATACAAAGTGCTGCATTTCTCCTCATTCATAGTGAAGAGAAGCATGCACACATATACAAACAAACAAGATGGCGAAAAGTTTAGACATTCAAAAGTTATCCTTCTATTTAAGCTTGTTAACAACCCCTTGTCGCTGTGAATGAGTGTTAAGTTTTTGCTGTAGATAAATAATTTTTCTCCGCTGGTGGTTATAGCACTGGTGTAGTAAATCTACCCTTTGCTGGAGAAGCGTTAACAAACTATTGTGCAGCACAATAAAACCCCCATGTAATCTGCCATTGTTGTATTTGTTTCTTCTTCTTCGTTGTGTTTGGGTGCACACGCGCATACCACACCCCTACATCCCTTATACGCATGCGCACAATGTCGTTTTCTCATTCTTGCATACTTCAGGGTTTACACAGAAATGAGAATGCCGTGGTTCTCAAAAACTTGCACTTTGAAACCCTTTTTCAAAAGTATCAGTCCCCTAAAATCGCATAAATTGTTTTGTGTAAACGGCTCCTAATGCTAGTGTTCTCTATAAATCAACTAAATTAATCCACAACATCCGAGCATGGAAACAATGAAGTGAACACAAATAAAAAAGACAATCTAACGAAAGGAAAAGGACACTTTGTCTCTAAGAAAATGAATCACATCTGTATTTCTCAAACCAACTCCAGAACAACATCTTAGATCATGCATGTTTTGTTTAAGTGGGGGTCTGGGACATGCAGTTGAGTTAATGTGTGTGTCAGAACGATGGCTGTTAAATTCATAGTTGTTAAATTAATTGTGTTCATTCTTTGTAGAGTTTGCATTTAAGGGAGTCCATTTATGAAACATCTATTTTTGAGATAATCTTGCTAATATTGTATAGTTCCTTTTTTAGCTATTTGTTGGAATCCTTTTTTTAAGTATCTGTCAAGACATTGGCCAAAGAATGAATGCGGGAAACTGAATGTCCAGTGTCCATCCACACTGGCACAGCAGAGCTGACTGGCATTGCTGTCATCTTTATCACAGGTGGCACCTCATTTCTGCAGATGTGATGAGAGAACAACAGTTGTTCAGTGAGGAAATGGACAATTTCACAATCTATGAAGGCTGAGGCCGTGGTGTTACTCGAGCCTGTAGTTTGGAGGGTAGACAGCATCAGTTCTCCCTCCCGTTTCAGGCAGCATCTCCATGGACTGTACACGGACAGTCTCATGAATACCACACATGAAAATATCAATATCTTGTCAAAATCACATGAGCCAAATAGGGCTTGCATGACTACTCAATTGAGTTCAGATTTAGTCAACTAATCATGCAGAAAAATAGTCGTTGGGAAAACTTTTGTAAAAAAACCTCATTGTGGTATCTGTACTTACTAAAGTGTAGAACTTAAGTCGACTAATAAATTATTACTTAGAAATGGATCCAATGCTTTTCATGCATTCTGACTTCTTTACAGTTTTAAACGAGCTGGCTTCTCATGCTTGATATGGTCAACTTGGCCAAAAACGAGTTTGACGTATGATGTTGTATTTCTGTCGATACACTCTCCAAAGGTTCATATTTTTATGGAATCCACTTCGATTCTTAGTTCTGGAATTAAACAAATTGATTCCAAGAAACCATACCTTGCTGGTTTGTCTAAAATTTCAGAAGACAACTAAATATGTCAGAAAATATGTCAGATCTTTTCCTGCAAAAATATGTATTAATAGTGTACACCGTGTGTATTTTTTTGTGATCTTTTTAAGGTTTCAATAGATATGATAATGTGTAAATTTTAGCTTTATTTTTCTTCACATTTTTATACTGGCACTTTGCTTTGCTGCTGCTCATTCTTGTCTTCTCATAGTTTCAAATGCAAATATATTACTTATAGCCCAGACACCCTTGTCAAAATAGACTTGTTTACACACCGAAATGATCAGCCACTGAAGTGGAAAAGCAAATCAACCAGGCAGTTACGACGCTTAATTTAAATCTGATGCTGTCTCTCATAACCAGTCAGCAATAGGGGCTAAAAACAAATGATGGGGGAGGAGAGAGAGTGAGCAAGCGTTCACAATTTTGAGGGCACAGCAACGAACGCAGGCATTTGTTTCTTTTGGGTGGGAATGTTTGATTTGTTGGGGAACCAATTTGGAATATCAACATTTGTTTTACAGCACCAGTTAGTAGAGATTAAACAGGATATCCATGAGCATCTGTCTGTTCCACCTTACTTAAAGTTATGCCCTATTTCAGATTTACTTTACAGATAGTCTTGACAAACAGACAGCTTTGTGCTGTCTATTCAATTCAACATTAGTGTTTATTAGACTAACTATGATAAATATATTATTGACAATTTTATTGTCATGAAAAATACTTAATGATATATATATAGTATTTATGATGTAATCTCAAACGGTCCATTATGTCCTGTATGTCCAGCCATCTGCATGAGCACAAGCACAATATGCACCCAATGTTATAAAAGAGCACTTCCCAAAGAAAGAGGCCACAGCAGATATGCAAACACGCATCACTAACATATGGCCATGTGGCACTCTAGTAGGGAATTACATGGGTGAGAACACAAGCAATCTCACTCTCATTGCCGCCCAGAAGCCGGGACTCTTCAGAAATAATAGAAGCATAAAGGTTTTGAAGAAAAAATTAGTGTTATCTGAGCTCAGTTAGATGGAGCCATCGAAACGGGTAGGTTTTATTTTCCATTTACTTCCTCACTGATGCCGACGACGAACTGAAAAACATTTCAGCACCCAGTGACAACTGGCATAACATAACATATTTCAATGAGCGGCTGCGCAGGAAATAGACAAGAAGGAATGCTTATTTATCGCCATTGTTCTTTGTCAACAACAATATGAAGAGGACAGCAAGCCAGACAGAAGGATGGACGGATGTGAACACAGATATAACACTGTTTCCCGACACATTCTGAGACACAAAATATTTATTTAGTTTTGCACTGTGGTGAGGAAGGCGGGACGAGAGCCGTGACGCGGGGCCGGTGGCGTGAGTGATAAGTGCAAGCAGCTGTGCGCGCACCGGTCCCGCATCTTATCACGGAGGAGATTGGGAGCTTAAATGGATGTTCGGCAGGACTGTTGACGAGAGAGGACCGGGCCCGAAACTGTGTTTAGTTTGTGTGTGTTTTATGGCCGGCAGTCTACCGTGAGGTGGCTGTCGGTCAGTTACTTCAGTGTTTGTTTATTTAATTAAAGTTTTCGTGTTCAAATGTTCGCCGGTTCCAGCCTCCTTCCTTCCCATCTAACGAACTTTGCTACATGCACCCCTTACACAAAAACACAGACACAATTGACACTGCTTAATCAAAGACTTCCATGCATTTGCAAAAGAACATTTCTTGCTTCAAGGCTTAAATTCCTCTGTCAGGATCAAGTGAAGGATCAGTTATAAACAACCAAAATATGTCAAACCTAAAGTTGCCAACCTATAATCCTGTTATGATGTTTTTTTTAAGTTTTATTTAATTGGCACTGCGTATAGGAATTTATAATCTGTTTAATATTTGTGCGTGTTTGTGTTTGAGAGAGTGTCTGCGAGTGCAGTAGCGTGTTGTGTGGAGTGTTTTGTGTGTGTCTATGTCAGTCTTCTGTTTTCACCTGATTTGATGATTTGCTTATAGTCAACATGTTTTCTTGTACAGCTGCTTTGTTACAATGAAAAAGTGTAAAAAGCGCCATATAAATAAAGTTGACTTGACTTTTTACAGAGCAATAACTCAACTTCTTAGTGAATAGACAATGCTTCGGTTCAATGAGAGGTAATCCATAAAGAACAATGCTATTAAAATCCACTTGAAAGATTCATAAAAAACGACAGTGATTGAATGGAAGTAAACAGCAGAATTAGACATCTCAGACAGATGGTGCTTCCATTCTGCTGGAGAGAAAGAAAGATGTCACATTGTGAGAGATCCCACCCGCCATCTCTCCACATTTATATCACTAACTCTGGGCTCCAACCAACTGCTTTGTTTGATGGAGGTGTTAACAGCACATATTGATTCCTCGATGTATGTACTGCTATTATCAGAGCAATAGCTTTGCACTTCATCACAGAATGCCATGTTTGCTTACTCTGAACACTTACACCTCACTTACTGATCTCAGTTGACAGAGCTTAGTGCAGTCAAAGTATTCTTGAAGGCTTCAATTCAAAGTCAACTTGAAATTGTATATACTGCAGAGCACTCAAGGTTTGCAATATCATATGAACATTTTCTGTGTTGTTTTTTAACAGTGAAAGGTTTTTTTTAGATTGAAAAAATAATTCACTCTTCGCCTTGTGCGAGTTCGGTTCTATTCATGTCTTTGCATTGACTTCGTATGTAAATTACTTGCGCATATCGCTTAATTCACGTTTGGTGTGAACACAGCACCAGTGTGTATTTACTGTGTATGTCCAAAGGCATCTTTAGGTTTTTCATGTCAGAAACAGGTCAATATTCTAAAATGTCTTTATTTTAAGCAGTTTGCATGGGTTTGGAGCAGTGTTGCCAAATTGGGCTTCTTTTGAACGGGTTAGACCGGAGAATAACGTTAACGTTTCAAAACGTAATAAACACATTATTCCTTAACACAGCCCTTATTGGTTCAGTTTAACCAATCAGGTCTAGGATAGGGAGACCTCACATGTCAATCAATCTACAGTTGAGATCATGTGATGGCTCGTGAGAGACTGGGTTTTGGTGCGATAAAGGACCAGATTTTCTATATTGACGCGATCGCAATGACAAAGTGGCCTAAATATACAGTAAGTTGCACGGAAGGGAGAGTTACGGAAGCCGTAAAGTGCCAAACAAAACAACAAATCGCAAAACAAACAACAAATCTAAAAAGCCAAAAAACTAATCCTGAATCACAATAACAAATCTGAAAATGCAACACCAAATCTGAAAACACATCAACAAACCATAAAGCACAACAACAATTCCGGAAACAAAATAACAAGTTAGAAAACACAACGACAAATCGGTCAAACCGGAAAAGGAAGGTCTTTTGTATGACCGGGTAAGTTACGGCTGATTGGACGGAACCCCTGCCAATCAAGATAAACAGGAAGTACAGTTCTGTAGCTAGCGTTACAGAATAATAAGAAAGAAGTAGCTGGCGGCAGTGTACACAAATAAAGAATGTACTGTCCTTATTGTGGGTTCAAATTTTGTGTTTTGCGTCTGCTCTGATAGCATTTCTGACATCGCATAATAGGGAATCGTTTTTTCGTCTGAATAAACCTGCTTTCTTCACGTGTCTTTAAAGAGAGCGCAAGCTGAACTTAATATCATGATATGTTAAAAGCATATCTAGAATAACGCCATATGAATGTCCTTCTTGAAAGTAGTGCTGAACAAACTCCATTTCTTTCTTTGAAAACACACACCTGACTGTTTATCCTGATTGACAGGGGTTCCGTCCAATCAGCCGTAACTACCCCAAATGACAACTAACTGGCAACGTTGTTTGTACTGAGTGTGCTAGGAAGTCTTATGGCAAGTCTGTATTACTATTTGTTCATGCTTTTTTTAGCAGATGACTTTGTCACTATTATATTCCTATATTGCACTATATTGATTGAAAAAGGCATTGTTATTCAGACAGAACTGTTCAATCATCACCCTCATCCTCTTATCTTTTATCCTTTCTTTGTCAATTCTCAGCTGATCTTCCACTATGAAAATGCATTATGCTTATCGAGAACCAAACTTCTAAGCTTTTCACAGATCTCCAACAGCATGTGAATGCTTCGTCGCACAAAGAGAATAGACCCAACCTCATCAAATGCAAAGGGCTTCGGTCTATTTTCGATGTCCCTCACAATACATCGCGAGCAGCATGTAATTAAAATGCTCCGGTGGAGGACTAATGTAATGATCAACCTGATCCATTTCAACTCTATATGAGCATTGTGGTGCCACAGACACAGCTTCTAATTTCTATGATTATACTTATCAAAGTTCTCCAAGGACAAAGGAGGATAATACCCACCAAGCATTCAAGTGAATTATGATTAAACCATTATGTGTTTGCAGCTGCAGGTTTGCAAGTTGAGTTTATGGTGTATGAGGTTGCATAAGATATTATTTCTAGATCCAGAAAGCAACACAGACGGTTTTACTTGCCAGTAATACTTGGCAAACCCATGAGCAAAATCTACTGGGAATACGCCTAACAAGACCGGAGGGATAGATTTAAATATCACTTTAAAACGACTGATGATTTTTAACGAACAGCTCTTTACTCTAAAACTTTCCTAAACTCTAAACTTGACTTACCCTGGATGAGCCAATTTGATTGTTAATAAGCATGATTAGCTATATGCTTAGTCAACTCTGGATTAGATTGATTAACTGAGGATAAATTTAATTAAGTCTGCAAGAGCTCGCATATGAAATAATCTCCTTGATCATTTGGTGACTGAACAAACTAGTAGCACAACCCCCTTACCTTCTGACGGATCTCCTCCTCCGTCTTGAGCGGTGATCCCAGTTCAGCGACTTGTTTAACCCCGTCACTGGCATAACCTCCATACTCCCACAATACATAGCTCTTCGAATGAGATGCTCCAATAAGGGCTGACCAGTGGTTAGCTCTCCCTGTAAAGATATAACATTATTTAATTGTTAGTTGCCATGTAAAAAACTAGTTTATGAAAACAATTACATGTGTCTTGAGTAGGACTGGGTATCGCTTGAATTTGATTCCAATTCTGCTTATCGACTCTGATTCGGAGCGATTTCCAGTTTTTCAAAGTTGTAAAACATTTAGATATCAACCTGAATTATTGACAATATAATTGTACAGTAAGTTATATTCTGCAGATTTCAGAATATCGCAAAGTGTTTATTATTAACAACCCGACACAAAGAAAAGGGCTCTGTTTTTACTATGAACTTTTCATATTTTGATTCCAGAATTGGAATTGATTTTGGATTCCAACCCTTGTAATGAGCAAGATGAGTAAGGGATAATTGTACAGTAAATGATTATGGCAGATTTCAGAATACTGCATGGAGCTCTGTTTTTACGCTGAACGTTCATTTCACTTCGTGCAATAAAAGGTAAACTTGCCATTGTCAATCATTGTCATTTCGTAGGTGTGATAAGAAGCACAAAACAGAGACAATGTTACAGAAACCTTCCCGTACCTTGTGCAACTCCAACAGATGTGATATTAAATGGTTTCCACCTCCCACAAAATTGGGCTGTCCCACAAGAGCAGGCTAAAAAAAACACTGGAATACAGTAGCTTTACTCTGGGCTTTTTTGAGTGTGTGTCCTCAATTTGTCCCTTACTACAGTCCTTCAATGGCACGTTTCAACTTCAACACAAACTGCATTGAAGAGAGAACATGTTGTATTGTATTAGGGTGATATATTATACCCAATCTATGACAGATAGTCTCTCTCAGAAACTAGTGAAAAGGTGAGCTCAAATGACACTTCCTACTGTTATGAAATAATTTCATATTCCCCTTTCAATTTCAAAATGTCCTACTTTAACATTAAAATCACCTTGCGGACTATCTATACCCTAAGGTATTAGATTCCTGATCTGCTGGTCACTCTGGGCCTTTAAAGCCCCTCAATCTAAATTCTCCTCACCAATTTAAGCTATTCCAAAGCCATGACAGAGTGTTCACACTATCTCCGGATGGAGAACCGCTTACCGCATCCTCTTTCTACGGTTAATCCTTTCAATGCGTCAGACCTGTATCAAATCTCACTGATGCGCTCTGATGTTTATTTTCGTATTCCCTGCCAATAACAGCATCTCTCACTTTTTCCCCTCTCTGTGCATCAACAATTTGCAAACACCTTAGATATTTGTTGTACGAGAGTAAATAAAAAAAATATATAATAATAATAATAATGCAGTGACAGTGTAAATATTTTTAAAAGGAAGTACAGTACATATTCCAAATATGCACAGGAATGTGATTGTGATATTACACACGTTCATCATACATCCCTTGTGTTTATCTGTACAAGCATGTCTGTTTTCCAGCGTGCCTTTCACTTAAGCCCATAAATTAGGGCACCACTCTTTCTTTATCAGGTTCGTCTAGATCCCAGAGTAAATTCTAATCAGAGTATTGATCTGAGCTGCAGACGCTCAAGTGCAGAGTGCCTCTAATCCCCAGGCTTAATTTACTCCCAATGAGACACTCTCAAGGTTATCCTCACCAACCACAAAAGACAAGAGCAAAGGAGAGACACTGGGAGAAGAGATGAGGACATTGTTGCATACTTACGGAGAACATATTGTGAGTTGAGTGAAACAATAGACTATTGTAATGAGATTTAATGCAAATTTGAAATGGCTTTTAGCAGTCAAGGCACATTTAACTGTCACACGAGTAAGCATTTCAACACATTCTTAATGGGGACTGTCTTACTTGGGTAGTCTTTTGGGTGCAACTTCTCTGACCAGTTCCCGTAGAAAGTAACTCTGTATTTGGCAGTTCCACAGGCACAGCAGTCAAGCAGAGGCTTTTCTGTAGATTCTCCATACAGTGGTTCTGGAGGACAAGAGAGCATGGCTAGAATATTTACAGCAAAATGCACTATACGCATGCACATATGGCTTTTGATCAGTTTCAAGGCACCATCCAGTGTGAAGCAACTTGGGAGGTAAATTTAAGAATGTGTCATTAACCAATGAGGACCATCATTTGTGCTGTTGTACACTGGTATTTTTAGAAAGGCTAACAGTCATGGCTACGTATAATGCAACCAAGGCACAGAACAGAAATATGAGGAAAAAGACAGATAGAGATAGCTTCTTGAAGAAGAGCAAGTACCAGTAGATCTAGCTGGAAGTAATGAAAGACTCACCTTTCTCACACATCCGCTTTGTGAGGAAACCTTCATCCTGAAATGAGATGATCTTTCTCTGAACAATGCTAGACCTGCAGAAATAGAGAGATGAAGTAAGTAAGGAGAAGAGAAGGATGCAGTGAAATAGGCTATTGTCAGAAATCAGGTCTTTGAACAGGCAGCAATCATGAACCCGTGGAGTGATTCTACGTGCCAGTTGAATAGCTGCATGCTATTAAAGAGAACTGCACCACAGGATTTCAAAGACAGCAGATGTGAAGCGTATATTTATGTCTTTGCTTGAACCAAGGATATGCATCACAAAATACAAGAATCAAAGTCATAAGTTTCTAACTACTTGTAAGATGGAATATTGGCCATCTTAACATTGATATACGTTATTGTTTTTATGGTAGGCCAATGTTGTGTTTCAGATGCTGGATCAACTTCACCAGAACAATTATGGCTGGTCAACCAGCAAAACAAAGTAAATTCTACTGGTAAATGTAAGTACTTTGTTGATCCACCAAATGATCACCAGACCATTATAAACCAGCCTAAATTCTTTCTGGGCAGATCCGGGGCTTCACATATAACACTTTATGTAGATTTAATCAAGTAAGTATACACAGAGTCAAACGCAGCCGTAGGGTATGCTCATCTTAACACTATGTTTATTTTTTATAAATCTCAATATGTGCATGGAAAATAGTGGCAACATCAGGACATGTACCGTATATCAGGGGCCGGTTGCATACACTACTTTGACTGAAGTTAAAGTTAGTCTTGAAGAAAAAAATTCGATGACTAACTTTTAAGACTAGTCAAAGTAATTTACATTAAAGGGTAGATTGGTCAAATTGAAATCTGAAAGAATTGCTAGTCAGTGAGAAAGCGGCTAAATTTATTCCCCAGGTCCTGGTCACTTCAGCATTATTGCTCTGGTTGGTTTAAAAATGGTTTAAATACACGAGAATAGACAGAATACATGAAATGTAAGGCAAGAGAGAGACTTCGGTCAGACAGTTGTAATTAAAAATGGATAAGTGACTGAAAACCATTCTCTTCGCTCTCTCAATGGAGGCAGTCGCATTTTCTCTTGCTCCCGTCCTCCCCTTTACTTTCCTGCTGACCTTGTGTCTCGTCTCGTATCATCTTTTGAGAGATTTTCTCTGCACTGCTCTACAACTGAAATTATGGATCTGATCAAATGGTCTCTAAACGCTATTGACACGATCTTCTCGACGAGAAGCTTGGGTTCGGGGGAACCTGCCTGCCCTGACGGAACGTTTGCAGCTGGCTACACGATGGACGCCTGGGAGAGATGGCGGATCGTGTGTCTGGCTCCTCTTTCCGTGGAGGACATTGAAGATGTCTACCTATTCGGAACCATGATAACAGGTATTATGCTGATTGGATTAGGCTGTGCCGTTTGTTATCGAGAAATTAAGAAAACTGTAACAGCTCTCAAAAGTCTCACAAGGCTGCCCGTTATGATGGAAGTCGTGGGAAGAGCGGTCGGCTCTGGAAATGAGACTATTAACCGCAATATGGATTCTATCACGGAGAAGCTCACGACTTTGCAAAGGAAAATTGATACTCTTGGAGACCATTTTGGACAAAGAGAGTAGCCGTCTAAATGGAATGCGGTTGCTCGCCCAAAGACCAAACATTCAATCTCTTTCGACTCCCCCGTATCAGCCTTGGCCAAGGCTGCTGCTGAAATTCAACCCTGAGTAGAGCAGTACGGAGAGACGCTCTTGTCCCTCCCTAATTTCTACTGAAACACCTGCATAGACTCTTACACACAGACTTTTCCACACAGACACAAACATAGGCCGCACTCGAGGGCGGCCACTCACACCCAGATCCAATGCCTTCGTCGCTTTGACCCGCCAGCCTGACAAGTGGGTCTGCATGCGGCGCCATCATGGCAGCAGAATCAGATGCTGCTTGTCGTAACTGGATTACCTATCCCTGTTGCAAGTCTTGTCTTTGGTGTATTGTGTACATGTTTTTCTCCCCACCTTCCCCATGTTATGCTTTATCTTCTTCTTAAAATACATCTCGTTGCACTGTACTTGTATGTGTGTAATGACAATAAATTGAATCAAAAATCAAAATCAAAACAATCAAAACAAACAAAATAAAGCTTAAGGAAAGAGTGTAAACAGGCTGCACCAGCTAGCCTGTTCACATGGTGCCATCCGAGATACAGTGCTTGTGGCAATCAAGGAGGTCTTTAAACAGCCTGGAAGAATCTTATGGTAAAAAAGCCTATCCTCCTTGCACAATGAGGAAGAGAGAGCTCTCATCTAAAGAAAAGGATTGTCAATAGAATACTGAGAGCTGGAGCCAGTCCAGGTGGTCCACATCCAAATGACAAGGAATATTTATGAGCCAGCCAGTTTGAATCAACCACACTGGAATGGTCATTAAACTGTGAGAAATAAAAAGCGCTGACTGTTGAATAAAGTGAATGAAAGTCATGAAATGACTATATGATTAAAATGCTTTTTGTTTAACTAACAAAGCAAACGCTAACCACAACAGCTGGGCCACACATCACATTATAATCCTCAAGTGTTGGGAGCAATTTGATCATAAATCTTTTTGGGAGCAGTGGTGGTTTGGTTGTGAACTATATATTTTTGCACCAATATTTTCGATTCAAATTTCTCTTCATGAAGAACAAGAACATTGCAAATTAGTTTATGTCTCTGATGCGAAGAGGTTAGTCAATCATTACAGAGTTTGTTCTAAGTCTTTGAGGAACAAACAGCCTGTTTCATTCTAAAGATAAGAAAGAGGGTTGAAGATGGTGAAATATTGTTACTTGAAGAAAAAGTGCCTTATTTATGAAATGAGCCTCAAAAAACTTTGTACGGTCATTTCAACACAAAACTTGACATTTATCAATCCTGACGCAAGAATAGTACAATCAAATCTCACGTCAGGTTTCAGCTTGTGTACGCAAGTTTGGCAATTTGCGTGAAGGTTTGTGTTTTATCAGTTAGATTTCCGATCTGGAAGGAATAATAAGAAATGAAAAGACACCTCCGTGTTTCATTCTTGTTAAATAACGATTGTTTTCCACATTTAATCAACATCATAAACAAATATTGTATGAATCACACGTGAACCCTTGCGAAAAAGGATGTCTGTTCTCGAATAAAAGGAGATCGGAAGGAGTGGAATAACTCAGAGTCATACTTTGTTATTTTACTTTAATTGAACAGGGTCGTGGTCTTAGTCGATCCTCCATCAACCACATTACCGTTCATGATGTGTGGACTTAACTGACAGCCTTTCAATATTTCCTGTGCTCTTATCTATTTAATTTTATAACATTTGTTGTGGTATACACAAATCTCTATTGGCTGGCCTCTGACACCTATATGACCTAATCTGCATGGTAAAATAGGGTTTTTGTTTGTCCTCGAAACACACACATTTATTTCAAGGCAACCGTGGCTTGAACCTAAACAGGTTCAAACCACACATAAATAAACAAATATGCAAATATGTCTGAAATGCTTATATTTTCATGAAAATGAAACCAGAAGTTAAATTGACCTCAATCACTTCAGTTTTATTCTATCCACCAGCTGCTGAACCCCAGATATTGTAGGATATCGAGGGAGGTGCCTGGTTATGTTCCTACCCCTGCAGCATTCTTCATCTTTAGGACACTTTTCGAGGACATGTCCCCCACCAATATTTAGTTGAAACCAACATGTTTCCCAACCAACACAATTCACCATCGGGAACGTTCAGGAACGTTCAGTCAGAAGGGAACTGAGTGATCCTAATGGGTCACAGCCAATGCACAGAAGGCACACAAAGACCCAGATACCCACCCACACCCTATTTTATGTAAAGGTACTGACGATACCACTCCAATTGTCCGTACTCTAATTCAATCTCACCCCAATTTCACATATCTGAAGGAGAGCGTCTTTGACAGAAAGCCTCCTCACTATCCAGGGCTGGCCAGGCAATCAGCTGCGGTAATGGTTATTTAACATCCAATTTAAATTCTATCAATGAGATGTTATTAAGGGCAGACTCACTTTCCTGCTTTTACGCAGCAGATGCTAATCGCCTCTCTCTGTGTGTGTGTATGTGTGTGTGTGATCTTCTCATGCCAGTGCTCAAGGGCTAAAATGCAAATTCAAGAGCCCACATCAACGTAGAGTACCACCCCCAATAAGAGCTGTGCCAGGATGAGACCCTATGCAGGTTACACATACGCCGTGAACCTGGAAACGAGAAAACGTGCGGCATAATATTATTGTAATTATTTAACCTTGTGGCTGTTGAACTGGATTATTCGTCTTGGCTTTTATCAAAACTGCTTGTAGCTTGAGGTCAGTAATGAGCCCTGGAAAACATCTACGTCCATTTCATTCAGTGCTTCACAAAGGCCAAGTCTTTGAAGTGCAGCTTCGACAGAAATTGCTTTTATTTATGTTGGTTGTGTACCCGTGTAACCCTAGTCACATCCATATAAATTAAATCTCACTCATTCTTTGCTAGGTAGGAAAATTCCCAATTTGCATGTCTTCGCTGTGATTTTTCATTCGTTTCACAGCAAGTCTATTAAATTGAAAGGACATCACTGGATGTTTCTCCTCGCATTTGATATGTTTCTTCTGGGGTTTCAGAAGCTGAGAAAGTAAATTCTGCCTTCAAAAGTTTTCAATTACAATTCGGTCACAAAATACACTTAATAACAAGATAATGACACAACAATCTGGTTCAAAGTGTGTAATAATTCGGAGTAATACCATTGTTGGAAACCATAAAGGAAATGAAAAACATGCAAAGATATGTACAATGAGGACGTCATGTTAAAAGTTTCCATTATTATGATTTCTTATGAAACTATATATAAAGTTACAAAGCCAATTTTTTGAACTCTACCATATCATTTTTCAATGTAATATTATATCAGACAAACATCAAATAAATCAGAATCAAGTGTTACAGAGAGCTTTGTGAACTTTTGATATATATTGCGTTCACCTGCAAGGCGGTTTATAGCAAGTAGGAAAAACTTTTTGATTTCACGGAATGTTTCTGCTCCCAACATCCCTTCAAGTTTCACTCACAGCGAAGAGTTTGTTAACTGCCCGGCAGATCACCACTCATTACCCACGCACCCCCTCTTCAGCCCTGTTTCCCATCCATGCCTCAAGCATATCACCGACAACGCTCATCCTGGTTTGATGCTTCCAAGTCGAAGAGTTGTTGCATTGCACCGCGGTTCATGTCTTTTGTATCTCTGTAGCACGCACATATTTAATTTCCAGAGGTCCAATTTGAGCTGGAGTTCTATAGAGAATGCGACGTTGATGTCACGCCGTGTTATATGCTGGGTGTCGCGGCCATAATTCTAGGTGGTAGTGGCTCTTTTCTGCTAGTGAGTTCAGTTCAATGTTATTCTGTTTGACTAAGAAGACATAAACATGGTGGTTCTGTTGTGCTGTGTTATAAACTGCAACAGCAAGTCGCGCAGTCATTTAGGATATGAACTAGGGAACAGAATAAGATTTTTTTGTTTTTCGACTTGTAAACAACACAAAGGAAATTACATCAAGGATCATGTATCAATCGCTAGTAAACAACCTGCGAAGATGGCAGTGCCGCCCCAGCATGCAACGTTGTGACGTCGATTTACAAGCTCTTTTACAAGCTGCAAGTCCTATGAATTTATAAGACTTACAAAAGTGTTCCAATGTAAAAAAACAAGTTCATGGCAGGGTTCAGTTGTAATATATTTCTGTTCTGTCTTGTTCCTAACTACATACCTGTACCCTGTCATTAGCATCCCCCAGAGATGATCTAATGCTGTATGGATTGACTAAGAGTGCCCACGCACTTCAACGGATTACAATATCTATTTGATTGACTAAGTATTAATAAAGGCAAAGTAAGAATCTGTCTGAAAAGGATGTAAAGAGGAAAGAAATTTTAACATGGGACAATTTAGAACATGTTTAAAGAATGTATAAAAAGGTTTGGGGAGGTGTGGAATAAAGGGAACACTCATACAGTCTGCGTTCATGAGTTCAGAAACAGCTAAAGGCAACACCGTTGAATGGAAAATAATTCAAGAGTCTTTAGATGGTGGGGTCAATGTTAGGATCATAAAGGGACTAACCATACGATTTGGTTAATAATCAATCTATGATTTTTCTGGGTTAATTTTCACAAATAGATTGGGTGCGTCCCTTTTTACGCCTTACAGAAAAGACATATGAAATTCACAAGTGCAAAATCACGTGCAACTTGTGTTTTGGAACATTTTGGTGCTAACCCCATGTAAATCCTATGGGATAATATGCAAAAGCCCATGGGATGACATGTACGATGTGTTGTGATATGTCTACACATTTGATCGAATGTTCTTCACGTCACCACATGTTGCACTTCATCTCATCCTACTGTATGTGTTTCACGTGGGATATACACTTTTTTTTTCCAAAAACACATAGTTCACGTGGATTTTGTGCACATTTTAAACACACGTTGTACAAATGTGATCGCATGTAAAACAAATATCACAGCATTTGTTTGTTGAATTTTGTTGTGACCCTTTAACCAAGTTTAACCAGTAAACCAGTCTGTAATTCTAAATTGAATTAATAAACCCAAAAAATGTGCAAGGATGGATGGAGGGATAGTCATATACAGTATACTGTATATATTTCCAGACATTCATTTTTACATTTACAGGTGGTGCGTATTACCCCAAATTCTCTTTCAAATGCAAAACTGCATCCGACCACTCAGATCCTTACTCTTCCTTATTTTACCCCTGTAATAAAGGAATGCCTTACTTCAGTAGTACACAGCCACTGCCTGAGGGAGGTGCTGTCCAGAACACCTGTATTCTGCTCCTCCTACGGGGGGTGCTTTCTGTCACTGCTGGGGGGCAGTTTGTCATAAACTGTGTGTCTTCCTCATCAATGATCTGCAGGGCACACAAACACACTCGGTAAACACAAATTTGTCATTTTTCCTGAGCATATAATCAGTAGTGCACTGCAAGATGTGTGTTTCTGCTTCTATTCACATCAAACACAGTGTTTCCCACAGGATTTTGTGAGACTGGATAATGCCACGTACTAATTTGCATATTTGTGACATAATAACACAGTGTTTGCATTCGACTGCTGTTGGCACCTCAGTTCAGTTTTTGCTTCTGCTCCGAACTGTCACACACTGTAATACAACTACATGCCCAAGAAAGCTGTCCCCATTTACATATTTTTTACTGCGATAATCCTGATTTATAACCATGTCATCGTCTGACAAATTCACGATGCATCTACATTCTGTTCTGGTAGTTGCAATGTGTCCTGCTGGTCCAAACCACAAAAAAGCTGAACTCCGAGTGTCTTTGATATTCTGATCTTTAAATATACTGTACCTTAGGGCCCTCCTTCAATGTAAATATAAGGGATGTTTATGATCTATTCTATCATCCACCAGGTGACAATCGTAAGCACAATTCCTTTGAAAAGCATAACTCACAAATAACTGTGATATGGTATTATAAATTGTTGTTGAGGGCCACTCGGAAGGTGATTTGTAATAGTGAAGCGTGTTGCTGTGTGTGAACTTGAACCTATAGATGCTACTCATGTCAAAACTAGTGTTCGTGTAGTTCAACTGGTAGAGCATTGCATTTACAGCACCACAAACGTTTGTGGTTTCGACTGTCAGGAAACACATATACTGAGAAAATGTATACTAAGTTGCATTGGATAAAAGTGTCTTGCAAAAGCGTAAATGTAATGGCAATACCCACAACTCTCTAGGAAACCTCAATCTAGACATTGTGTTAACTGAACATTTATGACCCAGTAAATGTCATACATTTTATTATGGAAATTTTGCAACTCCGTTAGTAACAAATAATGATCAGTTGAGAACAACCTCTGCCTTAACCCACAACCCGTAAAAACAAGTGAAGCGATGGATAAGATCTGACAGGGAGCTCAGTGTACTGAAGACAGTAAAACCCAGACAGTGCCCTGCAATAAAGCACCAGGATCAACATTTATTTCCAATGACCATACTTAAATAACATTCTTCATTGTAGACTTATTACTTTACATGTTAACACAACTACAAGTTGAGCTGCATTCACAAACAACAAATACAAAACTTTCAAGAAAAAGCTCCATGGTGTAAAGTAAAATGAGATATTCAGGCAAATGTTAAGCCTTTTTTCCAAATTCACTCTATATTAAAATGTTGGAAATTGCTGTTAACTTTATGTATTGGCTCCTGACAGGGAATTTCAGATATTCATTAATTTAAGAGAGTATTGATTGCAAACTTAAGCCTCAGGGAGAATCTGCCTCTTTCCAGACAAACAGATGTTTTGATATTGCAAGTTTGTTTCTGAAGTTTCATTGGAAGTCACAGGTTGAGACTAGTTTCACTGGAACAAAATTCGATTTTTGTGAAACGTGCATCTAATGCAAAAACAGATTTGCAAGCTGACAGCTAAGTTGAATGATTGTCAGTATGAAAATGTAATGAAACCAGAACATAATACATACCCAGCCAGTTGTTTATAATACACATGTCAGAGCCGGGACTTGAACTCGGGTCTCTGGCATAAAAGCCAGACACTCAATACTTGAGCCACTGAAGATGGTGAAGCCAATAGTAAGACGCACTCAGAGGCAGATGAGATGCAGGATTAGGTTTAATAAAAGTACAAGCAACTCAATTCCCAGCTAGAGCAAACAATTATAAAGTAATCCTCAACACAACCAGTCCAGAGCTTTTCACAAAAATTTCAAAAGGTTTCCAAAAACATTCAGCACAAACTCCAGAAGAGGAAAAGTCCACTAAAATAAAACAGGAATAGTCCACAGGCTAGAGGAAATTAAATATATCTGTGCTAGAGGTGACTTGCTTGAGTAACCGGCTGAGAACTACCAAAAACCAAGCAAAGAGGCTAAGAGACAGGGACACTTAAATACATACATTTTGAACGAGAAACATGTGAACCTGATAACACTAATTACAATTTGAATTAGCATGACGTTATTTCACCATGAGGACCTCTAGAGGCCAAAACAAGCAAAACACTGACAGGACCCCTCCTCTAGGAACAGCTCCTGACGTTCCTTCCAGGACGATCGGGTTTATGAGCATGGAAGTCCCGAACTAACTTGGGGTCCAAGATATCTCTGGCAGGAACCCAGGAGCGCTCCTCTGGGCCATAGCCTTCCCAGTCCACAAGATACTGAAGTGATCCTCGCACCCGACAGAAATCCAGTACTCGGTGGACTGTGTAAGCTGGTTGGCCTCCAATGATGCGAGGAGGAGGGGGAGGTTCACCTACTGGAGCAAAAGGAGAAGACAACACAGGTTTTAGATGCAGGGTCGAAGGCCTCCATCCTTTTTACCCACAAAGAAAAAAACAGCACCAGCCGGGGAAGTGGACCGACGGATAATCCCTGCTGTGAGGGCTTCCTCAATGTATTTGTCCATAGCTGCACGCTCGGGAGACGATAAGGAGAAGATGCGGCCTCTGGGGGGACAGGTACCTGGAAGCAGCTCAATGGCACAGTCATAAGGACGGTGTGGTGGTAAAGAGGTGGCTTTCTTTTTACTGAAAACTGCCTTGAGGTGGTGGTACTGTGTGGGGATCTGAGATAGGTCTAGGGATTCTTGAGTCCCGAGAGTAGGGTCAGGGGAACTTGGGGTCAAACAGGTGACAGGACAAGTGTTGACCCCAACTGAGGATAGCACCAGTGGACCAGTCAAGATGGGAGTTATGGTGAAGAAGCCAGGGGTGGCCGAGAATCACAGGAAACTCTGGGGATTGTATTAGATGAAAATACAGCTCCTCCTGGTGTTGACAAATAGAGAGGTGAAGAGTGACGGTTAGAAGGGTTACCTTCCCGGGGCCCAGAGGTCTTCCATCCAGTGCGGTAACTGTTAGAGGAGATTCGAGTGAGTCAGTTGGGATCTGGAGATTCCTTGCAAGAGATAAATCCATAAAGTTCCCGGCTGCACCTGAATCCACCAAGGCTTTAAGTTGATGTTTCTGATTTTCCCAAGAAAGTGTGATGGGGAGAATCAATCCTGAATTGGAAGGCGGGGGGATGAGAGTACTTCCCGTTACAGTCCTCCCTTGCCTGTACGGGAACGAGAGTTTCCCGCGAGCTCTGGGCAGGAAGAACGGAAATATCCAGGCAGTCCACAGTATAGGCAACACCGCTCCCTCATGCGGCGGTGATGTTCTGATGGGGAGATCCGAGTACCACCCAATTGCATTGGTTCAGGAAAACCTTGGGACGGAGGTGAATTCTTGGTGGGGTCTAAACTGACATGGGGTGTGAAAACAACCTGGCGACTCAAATTCCTCTCCCTCAGACGATTATCCAGTCAGATCGCCATATCAATGAGGGTCTCGAGATCACAGGTACGCTCTCGTGTTGCAAGGTCATCCTTGAGCGTCTCAGAAAGACCATTCTGGAAGCACACCATGAGAGACTCATCATTCCAACCACTCCCCCCCCGGCTGCAATAGTGCGAAAATGGATGGCATATTCTGCAGCAGTACGACAACCTTGCTGGAGGGACAGCAATCGTTTAGACACCTCACGGCCACTGATGGGATGATCAAAGACCCGTTTGAATTCCTCTTCAAATGCAGAATAACTTGAGCAGAAGGGGCTCTTGGCTTTCCAGACAGCCGTTGCCCAGGCAAGGGCCTTACCCGAAAGAAGAGTGATGACATATGCAATCCTGGCTCTGTCTGAAGGGAAGGACGATGGCTGCAGCTCAAATGTAAGGGAACACTGAGTGAGGATGGTGAACCCAATAGTAAGACGCACTCAGAGGGAGATGAGATGCAGGATTAGGTTTAATAAAAGTACAAGCAACTCAATTCCCAGCTAGAGCAAAAAATTATAAAGTAATCCTCAACACAACCAGTCCAACAGAGCTTTTCACAAAAATTTCAAAAGGTTTCCAAAAACATTCAGCACAAACTCCAGAAGAGGAAAAGTCCACACAAATAAAACAGGAATAGTCCACAAAAAATAAAACAGGAATAGTTCACAGGCTAGAAGAAATTAAATATCTCTGAGCTAGAGATGACTTGCTTGAGTAACCGGCTGAGAACTACCAAAAACCAAGCAAAGAGGCTAAGAGACAGGGACACTTAAATACATAAATTTTGAACGAGAAACATGTGAACCTGATAACACTAATTACAATTTGAATAAGCATGACGTTATTTCACCATGAGGACCTCTAGAGGCCAAAACAAGCAAAACACTGACAACACAGACAAGTATATAATCCAGTTGAATACTGCATATGTTTATCAAATAAAAGGTCATCTAAATTATTTATAGAAAAATATGCTAATTATTAGATATCATCAAATTATATGCAAAAAGTTCAAGGAGTAATGATATATATATATATATATAATTGATGTGTTGTAAATAACTGATGTGTTGTAAATGTGCGTGCATATCAGTTGAAGTTTATATTACAGCAATGCGGCAAATCATCAGAGGTGTAGTTGCTTGGCATATCCAGGGTGACCTCTGGCTTACAGTGTGAGATCTTTAGGATTGCCAGAGTTGTTAATTCTAGCTATGTAAGAAGAGGCTGGTGTGTGCATTTATCTCAAAGACACCTCACAGGAACGCTGTAGTACCTTCAGCTGTGAAAAGCATCAGCTTGACCTTTGATCTTCACTGTCCTGCCCTCCACCAATTGACTGAAAGCAATGTTTGTCAAACGAATCCCAGCCAGACATTCAAAATGTTTTAGAGCAACAGAGCATAATGTCATTGAATTTAGAATGGTGAAGGACTTTACACCATATCAGAACAGTGGTCTTCTATTTCGCACACACAAATATCTGCAGTATTGGAATTGCCCTTCCCCAGATAAAGCAGACATATGAATTGTTGAGAAATATCTATCAACAGAGGCAATTTTTGATTGTTAAATAAGAGCATTCAGCAACTTATTCCACCCTGATAAACAATAGTGGAGATTGATCATTGAACAGGTCAGTTGCACAGTGGACGCTTAAAGGTACAGTAGCGAACAAGTGGGTCAGCGAGTCATCTTTAGGGATGGGTACTGAAACCCGATATTAAACAAGCAAGGGTACTAGTTAATGGTTTGTTAATAGCTAGAATTGTACCTAAAAATACAGTGTGACCATTAAATATTTAAACACTTTTTTGTTAAAGTTGCATAATGAACCATCCCACTTATTTTAATACTGTTCAAGCTAAAGAATGTTTAGTTGGCATTGCAGAAAGCATTTTTGGTTCCTTTTATTTATAAACAATATCTAATATATACGATAAAAATACTGTGTAAGTACCGGTATTTGTAAGTATCAGTATTGGTAAGAGTAGTCTTAATGATACCCATGCCTGATCTTTGTCTAATGTTTGTAGAGAAATAAATTCCAACAATTTGTGATGCAAGAAATCAGCAAACTGATCTGTAGTACTCGGAACAGAGATCATATTTCCATTTAAATCACTACATGAAATGATGAGCCTTTTTACAACTTAGTTATGTTTTAAAGTTAAACGGTTTCTACTTTGCATAAAAACACAACACTGTTGTCATGAAATGGCCTTTCAAAAAAAGCAGGTTTGTTCATAAGCAATTTGTGAACTTTTTACATGGTCCCTTACCCAACATTATTTCATATGTTTAATTCACGATATTTGCTTTTGGATTTATATATATGGCAAACACTGTGACTTTGGCTGCACATTTAGTAAACACTCCTCTATAGGTCGAATTTGGGAAAAGTGACAAACAAGCTATACTTTCTTATTTGCTGGAGGATATGTTGGAAATGACAGTAATACAATGGTAATAATGGCAATTCAAAATCCATTAGAAAACCAATCATGCTTATGACCACTTAATGGATACAAACCACAACTGACCTATAGGCTCAGCGGTGACTAGAGCATGGTTGATCACTCTAATAAGAACAAGCTGCAGAATCTGCATCAAATGTGTGTTTGCTGGAGTGTTGCTTAAAGCAAGTGTTGTTATCAGTCCAATGAAGTCAGTGAGCACTAGGGTCAGCTCATCTCACGGGAGAGCCCAACAAAAACTGCTTTTAGAGCAGTCTCAAAAATGGCTGAGATAGTGCATGCCCACAGATTTTAAATAAGCCCTACTTCAAATAACCCTTGTTGCAAAAGGTTTCTCTGGGGGCGCAGCAAAAGAAAAAAAAACAGGCCTTAGTGGGCCATATCAACCTAGAAGTCTGAGGAGAGAGGGAGATGCTGTAAGTGACTGTCACTCCAGACTCTGAATCTAAGGAAGAGGGTCCAGAGAGGCTGTTTCTGAGGTGGCTAGTTTAATACGTCTGTCTCTCTTGCCAGCCGAGTACAGAAAGAGGCCTGAGTTTCCGAGGTAAGAATGCCTTCACCAACAAAAATATCTGTGCCATTCTACAGAATTGGTGCAAAATCGGAGTTGGAGCTCGGAGCTGAACACATTTGTTTTTTTCAGAACTTATATATCAAAGGTACATATATTTAGTAATTGTACAGTTCATTGTCATATTGTATTTTCATATAGTTTTGGAATATGCTTACCCTCCCCAAGTTTTGTCACTACCAAAACACAACAATAAATAATTTATTAAAAGGGATTATATTTTTATATTAAGATTTTGTTTAATTTTATAAATATATTTGCTTAATCAATAAAGGTTTCAAATTTAACAATATTTCAAGTGTATTTATGAGGTTTGTTGTATTTTGAATCCAGGTTTTCTTAGTAAAAGGCATAAAATGTCTCATACTGATTTCAAAGTAAAGGATTCATTAGATAACATTTATTGCACCAAACACTATCATAACATAACATAATTTACTATACTTTGTTTTTGACAAAACATGCCATATTTCGGTCGTGACACACACATTTTTACTACCCTGATAGCACACATACATCTGGCTTACGTCTATTTGACGTCTGCATTTACTGCAGTGTTACGGTGTGTGGACAGAACCCAAGCGCAGGCAGCGGTTTGAGAAACAAGAAAACTTTATTAAAACAAAGACCCTCGATGGGGAAAACATTAACTAAAACAAGACAAGAATGTAAACCAAAACCTCCCACAAGGGGAACAAAACAACAGGGTAATAAGAATAAGAAATAAACTAGAAGTCCACAAACTAGAGTCCAGGAAACAGGGTAATCCAATACAGACAAGGGTAAATGTGCAAAATCCAAAATCCAAAATGAACCGACAAGAGACAGAGGGAAACTGGGGCTTGATAATGGGGAAACACTAACAAGGGCTGATGACACAGGGAAAGTGGCGGCAGGTGACATGGATAAAACACTAAGGGAAAGCTGACAGGAGGATTGCACGAGGCAGGTGAGGGGACTGAAACACTAAGGGAAAGATGGACCAGGGCTGGAGACAAGACTAACACTAATGGACTGCTAACAGGGAAACAAGGGGGCGGGGCTAAAGGACGTGACACCGGAGAGAGAGCATGGCTTCTCAAACCAAAACAATGCTCTTTCTCCACACAAAACACATGGGACTGACATGATCCTGCCACAAGACTCGAAAACCAAGACAAGGAGAGGCAGGATCATGACACTGCAGTACATAGTTTGCTCATCTGCAGTACTACTCGGAGACATCTGCTGTCAGACGTCATATAGACATCTAGAAGATGTTTATGATTTAGAATGGATGAACAACAGCTCTTTTTCCAAGATGTTTAGCAGATGTTTATACACAGCAGATGTTTCCAGATCTTTAGCAGACGTATCACAGACGTTCAGACGTCTCCGAGACGTATTGCAGATGAGCAAACTATGTATTGCAGATGTCTTGCAGACGTCAAATAGACGGAAGCCAGATGGATTGTGCTATCTGGGTAGTGATTGTAATATTTTGGTAGTATCACAATATTTAATTTGCACAGCTGAATCAGACTTTCAACATTTTATGTTAATGCAATAACTAACTATGTTGCACATAAGCAGCCAGCACATATAGCAGACACACATCTGACAGCGAGTATATGATAGAAAACCTACAGCTCACATGTTATATCACTACTAAAACATACTAAAATGATAATGATTTGCATAACTGTAGTTTTGTTTATTTCCCCAAATAAAGGATTAAGTGTTTATTTTTCTCACAACTGTAACAATTTGTGTCACAGTTTACCCTAGCTCAAAGATGCTAATCAGCACATGGTTAGCAAGAACACTTCTGAACAGATGTACAAACATAAAAACTACATTTTATGGAATAACGCCCCAAAAAGTTTGCTTAATTGCAGAAAAAAGTTTTTGGTAGTGACGTTACTTAGTTACACACAGATTTTCAGACTTTTGAACACATCATTATTTCAAAATGATAAGACAGCTCTCCGCACCATGAAGCTTTTTTTTACCGACACTGTAATAAAATTTTCATCAGAAATGTAGGCCAAAAACCATTCTTTGCCAATGGACTAAAACATACACTGTTTTGGTAGTGACTTGAAAATCCAGGACACCATTTTTTTCACCATACTAATACTGTGTTTGACCCCCTTTCAGTACTGCCTTAAACGTGGCATTGATTCAACAAGGTGAAACCAATTTGAAATTATTCGAGCTTTGTGACATGGTGCATTATCATGGTGTTCATAAAGGGATGGACATGGTCAGAAACAATGCTCAGGTAGGCTGTGGCATTTAAACGATGCCCAATTGGCACTAAGGGGCCTAAAGTGTGCCAAGAAAACATCCCCCACACCATAACACCACCACCAGCCTGCACAGTGGTAACAAGGCATGATGGATCCATGTTCTCATTCTGTTTACGCCAAATTCTGACTCTACCATCTGAATGTCTCAACAGAAATCGAGACTCATCAGACCACTCAACATTTTTCCAGTCTTCAACTGTCCAATTTTGGAGAGCTTGTGCAAATTGTAGCCTCTTTTTCCTATTTGTAGTGGAGTTCAGTGGTACCCAGTGGGGTCTTCTGCTGTTGTAGCCCATCCGCCTCAAGATTGTGCGTGTTGTGGCTTCACAAATGCTTTGCTGCATACCTCGGTTGTAACGAGTGGATATTTCAGTCAAAGTTGCTCTTCTATCAGCTTGAATCAGTCGGCCCATTCTCCTCTGACCTCTAGCATCAACACGGCATTTTCGCCCACAGGACTGCCACATACTGGATGTTTTCCCCTTTTCACACCATTCTTTGTAAACCATAGAAATGGTTGTGCGTGAAAATCCCAGTAGCTGAGCAGATTGTGAAATACTCAGACCGGCCCGTCAGGCACCAACAACCAGGCCACGCTCAAAATTGCTTAAATCACCTTTCTATCCCTTTCTACCTGAGTTCAGGGCCCACTTTTTCAAAAGTAATCCACTAGGATTTTGGATAACGGATTGGATCAAATCTTGAAAATGTGTTTTTCAAAAGAAAAAACGGATCACATAATCGGATTAGATCACGTAATCCAATCTTGGTTTTGATCCGGATCAAACCTTTAGTTTTTTGTAGGAATTGGATCACTTTGATCCAAAATATCTGGATTAAACTGATCCCATCAGAAGGGTGGATTCAGCGTGGATTTCATGCCCAAAATGTAATGAAAACTTAAAAAATGTATCAAATAATACTATATTTGGATCATGCAGTATCTTACAAGATATCCTATTTATTCATAAGGTTTTAATTGTATTTGTTCATCCGTCAGGCTACAGTGATTAAACGTATTCAGCCTTTCAGTATAGGCCTAAAGCAAAGTAGAAAGAGTTTGGCCTCATAAAATAATTATCCAAACCAAAAACAATACATTTTATTCTGTCACTAATTGATATATATATATTCATCACAATCGGAAATATTTTTGTTTTTAGAATATTTATTAGTGATGCATGCAAGGATTACAGAATAACCAAAAAATGCAAAGAATGGCAATCACTGATCTTTGAAATCCAATACAAAACCAAATCAGAAATAGTGTCTAACTATTGTGTCCCTTGTTGCACGTCCTGTTTGCTCGTTCTGGCAGTGTTTGTGTTGGTCTCAGATGAGCGGACTGCAGGAAGAGGATGGGGTGGGGTTTTTCTTGTTTTTAGTTTTTTTTAAATGTGTGTGTTTTCATTTCATTTCAAATAAAAATAAAATTATATTGACCCCACATTGGCTATTCCACTTGTTGCTCTTTACATATCTATAGTTCTACATTGTGATTTCCTATCCTGTTTGAGCACTGGTTATCCAGCACTGGTTATCCAGATTTGGTGATCCTGAAAAGTTCCTATCTGGATCAGATTGATCCAATCCAATGTTGCTTTAAAAAACTGGCTCCAAAAGTAAGATGGATTACGTGATCACGGATCGCAAAAAAAGGATTACTAAATCCGGATCAATTTTATCCGGATTAAACCTTTTGAAAAACCGGGCCCAGGAGATTGTCTTGACCAGGACCACACCCCTAAATGCATTGAAGCAACTGCCATGTGATTGGTTGATTCGATAATTGCATTAATGAGAAATTGAACAGGTGTTCCTAATAATCATTTAGGTGAGTGTAGATGTTACAATGTAAAAAGTTTAAATTTAGGGGTTTGGGTTCGGGACACTCATCTCCCAATTTAAAGTACCCAATAAATGATGATTTTATATATATATATATATATAAAGCTTACTGATGTTATACATATTAATGTGGGTTTCAATAGATAATAGAAGGATCTTAGTAAAAAACTAAGATTTCAATACTTGAATGCTTTTTAAATGTGTTATTCTGGATACTGGGACAGCTGTTTGCATGAATTCTGTAGAATGGCCCATATAGAGAAAGAGTGAGGCAAGAGTGAAAATAATACAAAGAGATGGTTTGCTTAACTTGCTGGAGAATTCAATAATATTGGTAAGACGTCCTTGGACCAACATCAAATAAGCTACTAGCTGCTTAAATTAGCTTAAGTCAAGCTGTTTGACCGGTTGTCCAGCTAATGGACTATGGAGGTATATAATGCATTGAAATAAAATAAAACTACAGTTATGGACTGTTTCAATCATGTCATCAGCTTTTGCAACATGGTAACAGCAAACACCTGTGGGTCGAGTCTCCAGTGTGCTTTGCGTGAGGAGCACATTGGAGCACAAATATAGCTTTTTTGTATCACACCCACAGTGTCTGTCTTTCAGAGACTTTGTTGAATGTGAAGTAGACACCAAGGCTTCTCATTCTGGAAAAGAGCCATAAAGTTTCTGTTCAAAACCTTCAAACACAGAAGCATCGTCATACAACAAGAATCACATTCATCAAAACATCTGTAAAGCAATTCATTTATCTTCACCTTCTCCAGACACTTCATGGGGAAGTGTTTGGAAACAATATTTTGACAGTGTCTTTATCATTTCTGACGTACTGTATGAATATGGTCAGGTGTGATTCCTCTGTTCCCTGAAATGTCTCCCTTCACCGAACCACACAACACATCATCCAGTGAAAGAAACCCAAGGCTGGCACTAATTACTATGGCACAAAATCAATTTCAAGAGCAAATAAAAGCCCCTAAAAGAGAGAGGGTTCTGCCAGCACCACAGAATAATAGGGGCGAAATAATAAATGTGACTGCCCTCCGGGTTGGTTCTGGAGGTTAATGGGGAGGTCGGTGAGTGTGGTCATGAATCACCAGGTCTGGCTAAAGGGACTCTTTCCGTATACCCTTGCAAAAAAATGCCAGCAGTCTGGTGGCAATCCCCTGTTGCTTTGATATGTGAACCTGTAAAGGGATTTTTTGTTATCGCATAATATAGCCAGAATCCAAACGCAGAATTAACTGGCGAGGTGTATGTGTTCTAGAAACTCTTGATCTCTTACACAGCTGTTTTCCATTCAAGTATGTAAGATGAAATATTGATTTGAGATGCAATATTTAATTGGGCATTACTTTATTCCTGAACTCAAACTTACAGCCAATATTTTGTACAACTGGAGACTTAAAATTAGAGGCGATTATGCTTTTGTTGTTGTAGTTGGGCCTTAGAATAGCCTCCCAGCCTATATTAGTCAATGAGCATTTTCCACATGTCAAGACATAATTTTCCTGTGGCTCAACCGCTTAAATGTAAGGATTTCTCCAAGCATTAAACACATCCTTGGAACTAAATAATTACCAATTATTTTATACATAATTATAATAATTGTTATTGCACCATATTGCATTCCAAGGTTTGATCAAATGGTGCATTGATATAATAATAATGAATGATTTACTTTAGATTACAGCCTGCAATTTTCCCTGTAAGTAAAATTATAATATACATGTATTTCACAATACGTACCACATAAATGTGTTTTGCAGCCTGCAGAATACAATAATTTTCCTGGCTAAGGTACAAAACAGCAAAGATAACGAAATGTGTTGCGTATATTGCATGCATGTGAGGCTAATGCGGGAAACATGTTTAAACTAAAAGCACTATAGTACTGTATAAAGCTCTCTAACAATAGCCTACTGCAAAACATAAAAAATGTTAACGTACGTTATACATAACGTCAAATCCTATTTATTTTGTGAGTCCCTTCTGATAAAAGCCAAAAGTGTATCAATGCAGCTTTCATGCAGAATAATCACTAAAACCCTTCAGGTCTCTTTCATGCCTCCTTACTCCGAAACGGACATATAAACACAAAATTACGTCAAAATTCACGTATTAACAACAATACTTGTAAAGGTGATTCGCTCTGTGAACAAAGGGTTTGGAAATAAAACGCATGTGTGCTAAAGTATCGTGCGCTAGCTTAACACAGATATCAGTTTGTAATGTTAATCAAAAAACAAAGCATGGGCCCAAAAACAGTCACTGATATTAAAGGAATTGTGTTCGCAACAAATAAAGGAAGAAAGTAGCTTTAAGAAACATGTTCTTTAAATATGGTAAAGTGTTGAAAGAGAGTTTACATATACAATAAAAATAATAACATCATAAACAATGATTTGTATTAATTCCTACTTTCTCTCAATCTTTCTCTATTGTATTATTGCTCCTGTAAGTCGCTTTGGATAAAAGCGTCTGCTAAATGTCTAAATGTAAATGTAATTTATTTGTGAATTTTTTCTATCCCATTACAAAATGAAGGGCTGGTGCCACCAACTGAATAATTTTGTAGCAGCAGTGCCACCTCTCTCAAATATGTTAGTCTAGAGCCCTGACTGTAGAGATACACAAGTTTGTTACAAAGTGTATCATTATTTAATTGATTTATTTATAAATATAATTTATACATGTTTTTTTATTTATAGTGTTGCTAAATTTCACTGTTTGCTAATGTCCAAATATCAATAAAAGAACAAACAACTGTATTTCTTTATTTTTAATAGTTATTTTTGTATTCCAAGCACAGTGAAATTGTTAACACAGCATGGTGCAGAGAGTTTACAAGGAGTCAGAAGCTAAAGACTCTTAACATTTAAGCTTCTCATTTCAAAACCGATCCAACCTCATGAAACGTGGCCTTGACAAAGTCAAACCACAATAGCTTTTCCACATCATGTAAGACTCAGGCATTAGCTCCAATCTCTCCTGGCTGCAGTGATAAAAGCACAAAAGAGGTAAAAGGTGACTCTCGGTGTGGCAGCTTTGACAGGCGAGTCAGTATGGCAGGGCGCTCTGTCATTAATGGGACAGGCACACAGGTGGGCTCTCTGGGGAAATGAATGAAAAGTGCAGACATGAGAAAAAAGGGAGAAGCTGTGATGTTGGTCTGTGAGGCGCCTGACCTTTCCTTCAGCCTTTTATGGCTCCCATCCCTTAGGGAGTGCAGCTTACGCAGGCATGTTATTACACCAAAAGCAGTCATTTGTGACCCTGTTTCAGTTAATTACATAAAAGATTCAAGCTGAATAAATTTGGTTTGTGACTGCAAGACAACAGCTCTTTTCCAAAAACTGCTTTGCTCTCCTCTATACTGACTTCATACCATACAGGCAGTTTTTTTTGCAAAGCTGTGATTTGAAGATTCGAGTATACAGCCGCGGAGAAAAATAAGAGACGATTCCTAATTTTATTTTCAAATGACGATATCTAGATGTTAAGTGGCCATTCCAGTCCAGATCAAACCTCAGGAGTGACAAAGTCAACCAACAGCAATGTGAAAGACTGACAGCATTGAGCTTTTCTTCTGTTGTATTGCTTCAGAGTGAATAACTTGTTTTCAGTATTTAAGATCTGAAAAAATACAAATAATATTTTATGTTATTTTGACCTGTTTCTCCAGTTTTCATATTCTGCAAATAGAAATAATATTTTTATTTTAAATTTGGGAGAAATGTTGTTCACAGAATGAAACAAAAATTATAATTTTACCTAAACACGTACCAATAAATACTACATTATAAAATCAGAAAACGGTCTCTGAAATGGTCTTAAAATGTTCCCATATTAGTGTCATACTTGAGTATTTAGTACAGTAAATTGTATTAAATGGGCTAGTTGCTCCGCATTGTAAAGAGGATCTGTCACATCGCTGCGATATTAACACCCATTAGGGCTGTGTAAAAAATATCGATTCTTCGATTTTAATCGATTTTCAATTTAACGAAACAATACGATTCTTAATGCGTGTGCTTTAGTTCAAGGATCTACCTGTATTTCGCATATCTTCCTGAAGATGTCGCAACCACTCGTGCTGATACAAATAAAACAAAATTATTCAAATAAAAAGTGGGAGAGGGAGAAAGGATCATGGTAGCCAATGTAATTCCTAACATAATTGTATGGGCTCTACTGTCAATGTGTACGTGTTTTTAACTAATGTAAGAGCGTGAGAGTTTCAGTTACAAGCATATATACTTAAATGTGGATTCCATGCTTGCAGAACTAGCATTTTCATCTACGTAAGGATAACTAATCGATATTGAATCGTATCGAAAATCGAATCGAATCGAAACCATAAAAACAAGAATCGAATCGCCAATTTGGTCGCAAAACCCAGCCCATATTTACAGTAAATGCCTTGAACGTAATTGTGCTTTTAAATTATTGTGGCTTTACTAAAAACTGAATTAAAAAGGCATTTTTTTTGTCATTTCACACTTTAAAGTTCTTTAGGGTGAAACTTATGGGATACATTTCCTTCCAAAAGTATTGCAGGCATATTTAAAAAAAATTAAATAAATAAAGAAATCAGAACTTTAAACACATTTTAAATTATATTGCACAAAATTAATACGTAAAGAAAACGTTGTCCAAGTCACACACAAAATAATGTTTCCCTTGGTTGTTTAATACATCTGAAATTTTGTGTATATATTTTTTTAAAAATTCCCTCGCTTGTTTTTCCATGTTCTGAGCTTGCTTTACAAAATTCTGTAGGCAAAATAAAATGGAACATAAATAATGCAAATATAAAAGTCATTCTACTTCTACTTCCGCTGCATCTTCTCAAAGTAAAAAGCTTCCTGTAGGGGATTCTACATACTTTGAAACAAATGTATAGGATAATGCAATGTAAGTCGCTTTGGATAAAAGTGTCTGCCAAATGCATGAATGTAAATGTAATCAATCAATGTTTGTAAAACAGTTTCAACTTGATCTGTTAGCTTTCTGAAACTTTTTGAATGGACATGCCAATGTGATGGTCATGACACAACGACATCGATGTAATGCACAAATGTAATGCCTTTGTACCATGTCTAAGAAATGTTTCGTTTTTCTTTGTGCGTGCATGCATGTGTGTATTTAAGGTTTAGGAAAAGAAAACTTTATATATAGTAATAACACAGCAAAATATGCTAATAGTAATTTCTTTTAAGATATTTATTTTGTCTGTTTATGCATTATAATAATTCGATTTTAGAGGATCTTGTTACGCACTTAAGCTAGAACTTTGTGTTCAAACAGAAGTATCAGAAAACAAAGGATGTCCTGCCAAAAAACAAACCCTTGTAATTTGTTTTTTTGGCTTCCTTATGTAATCTTCCATCACAGCATTTTACCAGAAGCCCCGGTCTGAAGCATCTGGCTTCCTTTCCTCTACTAAAATCAAATATTCTCTCCCCCTTCTGTCCATTTTCCCTCAATCTACTGCTAAGTGGCAGCTAAACGCTCATGGCCCTTAGTGAGTTCAGCATTTTCATGCAGGTTTAGGTGAGGCGATGAAACTCAGGCAAAAAGACAGGAGCAACGTTTCTCATGCAGCCTAATAACTTTTTAATAATACGTATGATGTCTGATGTACAATAAATGCCTCATTGAGACAAATAAAATCCTATTTAACAAATGTCTAATGGAACTGTTATTTAAAGATTTTGCTATATTAAATAATTTCCTCAATAAAATAATAAGTCCAAGTAAAGGGCTGAATATGCTTCGACAAAATGGAAGAACAAAAAGCTGTTGGCAAAAACAGGTGCTATCACTCAGCCATCACTTAGCTTCACTCAGTCCAACACATAGCCTATGTCAATGTAACTCAAAAAGACCCACTCAAGGGTGTGAGTGTTGACAAACAGTATACTGCTACTTAGCGATTTTCCGTATTTCTTTCTACCCTTGAGCCAAGAACGAAGAACTTCGTACTGTACATTTTGAGAATTGTATCAATCTGGATACTTCGAATTCTGCATTAAACCGAATTTGCTTTTTTTTTCATAATGCAAAGTATATCCGAGTTAAACGACTTCTACAATGAGAAAAAATGGGTGTATTAGTGGAATTTAGAAGGCCACTGGCCACTCGATAGTCAATAATGTACAATCCTCGCACCGAGATATACATCATGCAGAACAACCTGATCTCATGATAATTCATACAGTAAGTATTTTTCGTAAAATGTGGTTCTATAAAATGTATATTTACTTTCATTTGTACAAACAATAAAACGCAAAATACTGATGTATTTACAGAATCTAAACACACAATGAAACGTTAAATATTTATGAACAACTTTACAGACGTACAAATGAATCCTTATGCATATCGTAATAACAGCAATAAAGTTTATTTTATTATTATAATTATTTGTCATAGGCCTATCAATGGCATTATGTTTTGAATTGCATATATTAAAGTGGCACTATGTAGGATCGGTAATTGCTACTGCAGGTGATGTGTGGAGGTATTTTCTTTACGCGAGTTGTGATTTGGCACTGCGCGGATGAGTCTGATATTTTAAGTCGTGGCCTGTGAATGTGCACCGGTCAGAATCTTCACTGTACATAAGTAGCGCATAATAAACACAGATAATATGGCAGATGATATAACATGAAACTAAAAAGAACATAAATAGACCCAAACAGCGCATATGGAGTCTGTGTTAAAGTGTTTTGATATTATTTCGGGTGCTGGGTCATTTCCATACCTGCCGTTTTGGCCGGGAGTCTCCGGTTTTGTTATCTCTCATCGGTTTTAAATCCTTTCAGATCACAGAGTTCGCACCACCAAGGGCGATTTTAGGGTCAGAGCTTTAGGGGTGCTGAGCACCCAATGAGGCACACTGCCACCACCCACCCTCTTTTCACACAAAAACAAAAAATGTGTCTATTGAAAAATAACTTGATCATTTTAACATTGATTGAACTAACTCCAAAATCCAGATTTTTTCTGACACCTTTTTTGGAGACCATTTTTTGCAGAACAGAACTCCTTGCATGGCAATCCCTTTAAAGTAAGAACGTTAGAACAGAGCCGTTTTAACTAACTAAACCTAAAATACTGAATGAGTGGTCGCTAACACATCCAAACAAGGTTTGAGACCTTTTCAGGACACCAGCTTAATTGTGAGAGTTCACACAGACAGCCCCCTGTAATAAACAAAAAAAACCTTAATCACGCAGCTTTTCCTAACCCTTAACTCCATATGCCTCCTTATCAACAGTCATCAGATTGGTTAGATTATATTCAACTTTATTGTCATTGAACAAAGTAACAGGTACTTGGACAACAAAATGTTATTCATCTTCTGTAAATTATTTACAAATGACCATCTCTAACATATCTGGTCGCATGCCAGTCTGAACTTTCATAATCCAATATAAATCATCAATAAATAAAAAAATAAGGTAAAACCAAAAAATCCAAAATATCCAGATAATTTACTGAGGTCTTGAAAATACTTAGAAAGTAACGATATAAAAAAAGAAATAGAGGGAAATCTTAAAAAAAGTCCTTCCCCTGAATCCCCATTTGGCTCTACTTTGGGAGAGTTAATCTATGTCGCCGCACTTTGAGGGTGGCAAACCTGTCAATGACCTTTTGGGGTTCAATTATTTCAAGCAACTCCTTCTCAATAGACATCACAGCTAGGTGCTGGAGTCTGCTTTGGCCTGTCGTCCTCCTGAGCCATGTATGGAGCCGACGCAAGGCACTAAAAGACGGCATAACAGCTTTCAGTGAAGGGAACACGAATCTGAACTGTACCAGCATCACTCTTGCGCTTCAGAAAGAATCACTTCCTCTGACACTCTGGTCCAAACGCCAGGGCACTCATGTTTCCATGACGACTGACCAGAAAAGACGCACGTCACGTCATGTTTACATGACTGCAGACTGTTAAAATGAGTATCAAATGAACGATAAACTTTAACAACAGAGACACAGGTCCGCAGTTTAGTTGTTTTTGTTTCACGCTCTAGCAGTTAATAAACAGAACCGCATGCGTCTTGCGGAAGAACATATTACCGGCGCTACTTCTCTCCGTTTATGACTATGGACGAGTCACCCATGTCCTGTGCTACTCCACAGCGGCGGCGACCCGCTGGACTAAAATAGTCCGAAAATAAACACTTGTTATAGGTGTACCAAGGTGATTCAGGATACTGACTCCAGTACTCACCGATATGGTTTCGCAATCGGAACAACTCTATGTAAAAGGAAAGAAGTGTGAGACAGCTTTGGAGCAACTTAGTTGATTCACAACACAACATAACGGGTTCTCACTCCGCGTGTGTTTCGCGCTGGATGACGGTCGCGCTGAGCGGTGCAGGTACAGAGGAGAAGTAGAAGAAGAGAAGAGGATGACACCATTTGCTAAGCGGGGATGTTTCATTTTCATCCTTAACACATACATTTTAAACAAAATACTACGGAGTATGTTTTGGACATAATTTAACCTTGTAAAAGACGAATTTTTAGAATAACAACATTTCTTACTCCAAGTTTTAGGGGTGCTGAGCTTCTTTTTAGGGGTGCTGAAGCACCCCTAAAAAGGGGCTAGCTATGCTCATGCGCACCACCTTCGAAATGCCTTGCCAATATTAATTCTTGTTTTATAATCACATTCACTTTTACTTTGAAAACTGTCAACAGTTCGCACTTTCTTGTTTTTCACAACTGATGAATCCCCAGATGTCAACGCTGCTTGCCGTTTAAATGTAAAAGTACTAAACGCTGCCATAAATAATACTAAAGTTGTATAAAATCCTACCCAAGACGACCCGACAGGTCAAATTACAAACCATTATTACAAGCTTTCTGTGGTAAATCCGTCAAGGGTAGTGACACAATTTTAACACCGTTCTTTCATGTGCTTGCTCAATAATTGGTTTTAGCTATTTTTCTATTTTTACTCAAAAAACTTACGGACTTCCACTTTCAATAATACTGATTCTGATGTGATTTCTGCTGCCAACTCATTTAGAAGAAACATGACTTGAAACTCTTAAAATGAATATCATTACTGCAATCGTTTAACCATTACTTATCATGTAATCTTTGATTTGTTTGCCATGGGACACAAAGGCGTTTTCTCCAACATGCTCCGACTGACAGTAGAACCATAAAATACACCACAAACACTAAATAATTACAAAAGGAATACATTTTATTGGCCATCCTGAGTAGCCACCGTTAGCAGCAAAACTGGCACTGATGCGCTTGTTACATAAACCAAAAGTTGCCGTCGACGCCATCAAGAAGCTTCCCATCCAGAATGCCAATCACTTGTGGGACACCAGCAACCTTGATGTGGAAGCCTTGATGTGCCTCCATCACGTCGTGCCTGGCAAAAGGCATATGTATGTAATTGGTGGCAAGATGGAGCAGGATGTTTGTCACTGAATGAACGCACCGGCACACTGAGGTCTTTCTCAGTCCATATTCAGCCCCAGACACCTCCAGAAAACTCCCCACGCCAAAAAAACGAAGAGCCGCCATGTAGCAGCTGATTTTCGGGGCTTAGGGGGTAGCTCCGTCGAGTTTGTCTCCACAAAGTTGGGCCAACAATTACAAGAGCTGCACAATTTGCTCCCGTGACAGCCTAAATTTGTGTATATTTTTTTCTTCTGACATGGTTGCCAGGGACATGTTCTATAAAGAAATAGTGCAAATTCACTAATTAACTGGCTCGGCGGATGGCGCCGTCTTTGATTTAAGACAACTATTCGCTGTCTCGCTGACAGTTTGACCAAATTCCCAATAACATTCATTCCCTTTAAAGAGACTCCTAGGCCTTTCCTGTCAAATGGTTTGCCAGCTGAAGTGCCTTGGGATAATAGGCTGTAATTAAAAACGCTAACAACCATCAGTGAATAACAATTTTATTCAAGAAAACACTTAAATAGCCTACACTGAGTGTATTAAACCCGAGTATTTTATTTGTAAAATTAAAACTAAGTTAAAGTCAAAATATAAATTTAATACTAAAAATAATTTATATTAAATTATTATATAAAATTGTATATGTGAAATTAAACTATGATGTAGAAAAGATATTACATAGTGGTATGAATCATCAAAGGCGATAAGGTATAGCTAAGAGCGCTCCAGACCATCCTTACGTAAGTAGGACTTACAGAAGGTATACTTAACTAAGAAGGTTTCGGGAAACACGTATTAACGATAAGGTACAGATTAAGGATATATCTTAAAAAGGTTTCAGGAAATGCAGGCCTGGATATTTTATGTGATATTTTCCTACTTTGTAGATATTAAGCTTTTGTTCGCAGCCTAAAATTGCACTGCGCAGGACCTTCAATGAGTCTGCGTGGCTGCTCATGCTCGCAGTTTCAGACGGAACATAGCCCTCCACCAATTTGAAGACACATTCCTCTGTGCATTCGCAATCGAGTTCCAAAGTTTGGGGTTTTGGGGAACCGTACCGCCCCACATGCAGTACCTCTGAACCTTACAAGTTGAGAACCACTGGGTTATGGGGGTCTATAAATATAAATCGCTTATCGATACAAAAGTACTGATACAAATATATTAATGAGATACAAGCTTTGTCAATTTTTTACGTTTTTGGCAAAAAATACGTACAGTAGCAATTTTTGCGTTGTGATAAGTCCCAATTTAACATTTCAGCATTTACATTTTGTGCTTGTAAACTTACATATAAACAATGAGATCAGGCTGTGCAGAGAAGATAAAAGAGTATGAGTGTACATAAATAAAAAATACATTAATACAATGTGACGAGGCGCCTAGCTTCCAATCAGCGTTGCCATGGAAACGGGCACAATCAGTGCACAAACCTGCCGGTTGTTATTTTTCACTGCAACTGTGTTCGTCTTGTGTCTGCTTTGCCACAGTTGGTGGAGAATGCAGGCATAATGAAACGAAATGAACCAGTAGCAGGAAGACAGCTTACCCACTGTGTATTTCTGTACCATCTAGTGATCCACTCTCTCTCTGGACCTCGGACTGTACGGGATGGAGGAGATTATACGCCGGCTAGCCGACCTTTCAACCAGGCTACAAAAGCTGAATGAGCAGCTCGCCACTAAACAAGACCGGCTGGAACAAGCTCTCGAAGGCCTGGCGGAAGCAGCGGCCACCCGTGCACCACTTCCTGACAGCCAAGCGTCGGCCCACCATCATCTCACCAAGCTCAGTCACCTCGGGGACCTTTGAGGTGATCGCGAGGCGGGAGTGATGGGACGCGTCCAAGTGGGTAAGGATCCTAACGCACCTTCTGATGGGGGAAGCTCAACGTGCATATATCTAAATGCCCTCACAAGATAATACTAACTACCCAGCAGTTTCAAGAATGGACCTACAAAGACTCGGAACCGGTGCGCGCCCAGGCTGCGCAGCTAGTCCGCCTCGCTCACCTCTGGCTGGTCCCGAGAATACCCCAGCATCCCAGGTCACCGAGAAGGTCCTGATTGATCGTCTGCTCTGTGCGCTTCCCCAACGTTTCCGGGGGCCGGTCAGTATGAGAGATCCGAAGACCTACCAGGAAGTGACCTACCGGTGTAGGTCCTCCTCGGAAGAGACTGGCCAGGTTTTGAGCAGCTGCTAGCCCAGGTCGTGAAGCCAGCGGGAGAGAGGAGCCGCCGCCGGCGGCCCAGGATGGCGGGACCACGATCTGGAGATATGCCAGCCTGCGCCTCACCCAACCCCGCACTTTGCCTTTAGCAGCTACTGGTAGTCCCAAAGACCAAGACGTCCACCATTCTAGAGCTGGCCCACTCCTATCCACAAGCCGGACATCTGGATGTGGCGAACACAGTCCAGCTCATTCGTGTCCGATTTCACTGGCCAGGGTCGGAAGGGGACGTCAAACGATTTTGCCAGAGCTGTCCGAGGTGCCAGAAGACGTCACCAAACCGCACTCCCCCCAGCCTTCTCATCCCTTTACCCATCATAGAGGTACCCTTCGAGCGGATTGGGATGGACTTGATAGGGCAGCTGCCAAAGTCCGCCAGTGGCCACGAACACATCCTGATCATAATGGACTACGCCACAAGGTACCCAGAAGCTCTGCCCCTACGAAAAGCCACGGCGAAGGCAATCGTAAAAGAACTCTTCATGTTCTTCAGTCGGGTGGGGATCCCTTCGGAGATCCTGACAGACCAGGGTACTCCGTTTATGTCCTGGCTGATGGCCAACCTCTGCCATCTCCTCAAAGTCAAACAACTGAGGACGTCCATGTGTCATCCCCAAACAGATGGACTCGTTGAGCGATTAAATCAGACCGTCAAAAGGATGCTCCGGTTTAACCCGTTCAAGCTCCTCTTCGGGCGGCAACCCAGGGGGCTCCTGGATGTCGCCCGGGAGTCCTGGGAGCACCAGCCAGCACCCCATAACAGCGTTATTGAGCATGTGCAGCAGATGAGGAAACGCATAGATCGGGTAATGCCCCTCGTGAGGGAGCACCTGGCCGAGGCCCAGCGTGCCCGACAACACTTATATGAAGCGCCGCCCAACCCCGAGTTTCAGCCTGGAAACCTGGTCCCCACGCCGTCCGCCACGTCCGAGTTCCTGGCCTCCTGGAAAGAGCCGTACACCGAGGTGGAGAGGGTAGGGCCGGTCAATTACCGAGTCCGTCAGCAGCTGTAGCACATTAACCTCCTGAAGTGGTGGGTGGCACCTACGGTCCATATGGTCGCCTTCGCCGAAAAGGAACCCCCAGTGGTACAAATGGGAGATCAGCTATTACCCTTCGGCCTACATGGGGCACCCGCAACATTCCAAAGAATGATGGATGTCCTGTTACGACCCCACCAGGATTACGCAGCCGCTTATATAGACAATGTAGTCGTCCACTCGGGGAGTTGGGAGGACCACGTCGACCAGTTATGGAGGGTGCTGCTTGAGCTTGATCTAAAAATTTTCATCCGGGGCTCGCCGAAACACAGTACATGGGTTTCCGGGTCGGCCCTGGCCTGATCCAACCCCAGTGGAAGAAGGTAGAAGCCGTGCAGAACAACAGAGAACAAAGTGGAACCCGGAAAGCTGAGGTGTCATTTCAGAAGCTGAAGGAGGCTTTGTCATCATACCCTGTACTGCACAGTACTTCGGTTGCCCCTTTTCCCTAAAGACTGATGCTTCCAACACGGGCCTGGAAGCGATCCTCTCCCAGACCAAGGAGGGAGAGGTACATCAGCCGGACTTAACTTTTGTTAAGTTCATGTGAGAAGAAAGCATTCTTAAATATTTGGGGGGTAAATGGCAGAGTTTGCAGTTTCGCACTGAGCTTTCGTGCTTCATTTCTTAAAAGAAAAGTTTTCTCATAAATGGAAATTAGGAGCTTAGCTTCTGTTATTTTTGATATATTCGTGTAACTTTTTGGAAAATTGATATCAGATTCTGTGGTGAGCAGGGCGGGATGAGAGTCGTGAGGGAAAGGTGCAAGGCCGGTCACGTGAGTGATAATGAGCATCAGCTGTGCGTGCACCAGTCTCGCATTTCTCACGGAGGAGCTCTGGAAGCATAAGAGAGGACCGACAACAGGGACCTTCGGGAGAGGACCAGGCCTGGACTTTATGTGGTGCTATGTTTGTATGGCCGGCAGTCGACCGTGAGGGCATTTTTAGTTTGTTTTATTGTTTGTTTATTTAATTAAAGATTGTTTTACGTTCGCCGGTTCCGCCTCCTTCCTTCCTTTTATTGAACTCGTTACACATTCATTTTTGTAACATTTCTGAGTTTAGGTTTCAGAGTGAGAGAAATCAACTAACACCACAAATATCAAATATTGATGGCAAGTGAATCTATAAACCGACCACTATTGAAAATCAACAGTTTCGTGAAATGATTTTAGAAAAAAATATTTTGGGATATAAAACACCTGGAATATTTATAAATAAAATATTAAAGTGGAGGTAACATGCTGTGTCATGCATTCTGACTTTATCAAGCTGTTGAACGTGCTGGCTTCTCATGCTTAAGATGGTGACGTAGTATTTATATGCTTGATACATTCCCTCAGCACCTTTTTAAAGTCTTGATCCCTGTTTCGTAACAGGGATCCTATTCCTTTTATTGGGCAATTCTCCCGGAAAAGCAAGGCAAAAAAAGAGCCCACCCACATGCCGAGCGAGACATGCTTATCATCAAGACTGCAGCTCGTTACTCTTGCTATATTGCAGTTTAGGTGTGTCTGTTTGTTCACTGCATTTCAGTGATTGATGTTATATAAATGGCTGGATTTGGAGATCGATTGAAACTGATAGATGATGTGGTCCCAGTGCTAAAAGATGCTTGAGATGAACTGCACATGGTAAGTCAAACTAAGTCATATGTCTGTGTTTTGTTGGCAATCGGCGCGTACGTGCATCATTGTGTGCGCATGCTGTAGTTCCGTCCCACTGCCTGCCTCCGGCAGCTTGTGTTTTTCCGTAAATGACCGTACAGCTGTATTTCTCTTTTATAAATTTGATCAAACTAAATACTCAACATATGCAATTTTCCTGTATAAGTACTCAAGATTAATATGATATTGGCATAAGATTGTTTTATGAGGTCCCAAATCCCCCTCCCCTACATAGAAAGCTAAGCAACTTACACTCGAAGCACAGAAAGTTAGTAAAGATGTCATTAAAATACTCCACGTGACCAAAGTGGTTCAACCTACATTTTATGAAGCAACGAAAATCCGTTTTGTGCTCAATAAAACAAAAATAATGACTTCAATCAACAATTTCCTCCCTTTCTTGTCAGCTGCATGACACACCGGCTCCTGCATTAGATCCACACGCATGCATCTTAATTTGTTTTTCAAAGATGAACAAAGGTCTTGGTTATGGAACAACATGAATAAATGCAGAATTTTCT
Source organism: Barbatula barbatula (assembly GCF_947034865.1). Lineage (NCBI taxonomy): Eukaryota > Metazoa > Chordata > Actinopteri > Cypriniformes > Nemacheilidae > Barbatula > Barbatula barbatula. The sequence continues at coordinate 8,604,019 of NC_136773.1, forward strand.
ACATCCCAATTCCATGAAATCCCTTCTGTGTGAAGCAGGGTATGGCCAGGCTGTATCTGTGGAGAGCTCAGATTTATGGTTTATGTGACATTTAATGGGTCTTTTTCTTTCCTTTTCCATTCTCTGACATAGCAAGAGAGCTGGTGCGAAGAGACGGCATATGGTGTTGATGTAAGAGCTTTGCCAGGTGTGGCTGAATCTCAGCTTGGCTCTTTTTCACAGAGACAGTACAGTAGAGATCCCCATCAGGAGGACTACTTTAATAGCCTACAGCATCTGCTCTATATGCATGGAGTCTTCAGTAGGCCTAATCCATTGTTCCAGATGGATTTACAGTAGGCTACCTAACGTTCATGAGATCCTGTCTAAGACAATCATGGAATCTGTAAGGTTTCATACATCAGTGCTGCTCAACTGGTTCTGCATTAGGACTAGATTAGGGCGGTTTCACACTAACACTTTTGGTGCGCACCCGGATTCGTGTTCGGTTATTTTGGGTTATGTGAACGCTGTCTTCCGAACCCTGGTGCTGATATGAACGCAATCGTACAAAATTGTGGAAGTGAACCACTATTAATGACGTATTATTGGGTAAAAATGTGTGCTTGTGTGTGTTTCCATCAATTTTATGAAGAGCGTGACTGAATTGCTCCAAGCAGAGAGCTGTTCTCAGTTTCTGTTCACCTTGAGCGTTCTTAAGAGCATTTGCAGTACATTCACAGACGAAAGTGCCACTATTTACTAAAGCATTGGAAACCGAACGTACGGTTCAAAAACATAATACAAAACTATAAAAGTGATGCGAGCAATGTTATGCATATCATCTCATGTTGACACAAGCGACCTGCAGTTCGGACCCCACAATAATAATATGAACGCAGTCCATTGGGTGCAGGGAAGGGGGAAGGAATCGAACAAGCGTTCGGACCAGGCAATCGAAACTAAATGTGAAGCCGACCTAAAAGTAACAAATGTCCCAGAAGAGGGGAAGTGTTTGGTCTCTTTTTAAAAGCCACTGCACTGTATTTAATTTGTATTTATAAGCATTTTCCCATCATGTCAGCGACCCTTTCAGAACCCTATCAGAACCACTTGATAACACAGATTTATGTTCTTCAAATGTGCTTTGCATCTGCATTTACGCATGACACTGGCTCTTACCTGGAAATTTCCAGCATAATCCCCCTCATGGTCACCGTTCTGTCCCTCCTTTAAAGCAATGAGGGTAAAGCCTCTAAAGTACGCAGGGTTGGTAGCATACAGGGTAACTGGAAATAATCACAATAATAAATCTGTCACATACCCTTTAGGATTGCATTTACATGTACAATACAAACAGTTTCAATAAGACCCATGCCATGCAATAATGATAGTTTACAATCAAACGTTTTTAACAATATTTACTTAACTGATGACCATTTTTTTCCTCAAAATGTGTGCATTTTACCTATCTTTAACATTGACAACTAACACTACATTACACATTTATAAACATATCATTAGTAAAATGACATAAAAATATAGTTAAATATGTAATATATACAGAAGTGTGTCTTTAAAACTTGTGAGCCGCCTAGACAGCATTTTGGGCAACTGTTATACAGTAAATAGACTGGGGATACAAATTCTACTCAAGTGAACCTTTCTTTGGATATGTTTAACGTTTATGTTTTTGTTAAACATAAAAGATTAACAGCACAAACAGCGCATGGTGGAAGGTTGTCATCAGGAAACTTACAGACTTACTGGCACCAATTTAAGATTTTTTTAAATGAAATGCTATATGGTTGCAATTGAATCATTCAAAACAGCACGTCAAAGGTAAATCAAATGAATTGTATTTGACAGCACTACAATTGCAACAAAAAAATTTCCCAACCTTTTATTAACCTGAAAACCAGTATAGGAAAAGCAAGCATTCGTGCAATGCTATTACAGGTCCTTTCACAACTTTTCGTATGACAGTCCACCCTGTGTTTCCCCTGTATTGTGGCCATAAGTCTATAGTCCCCAAATATGCTGTCTAACGTAGACTACGTTATGTAGGCAGTTATAGGTCTGCGCACTCTCCGCGCCACGCTGGTGGTCCTGACAGGACCTGGCAGAGCGTCACGTACCTCGGTAAGTGCTGGCGGGCTGATAGTGCTCCGGATCTCCCTCCACCCGCAGTCTGAAGTCACTGAAGCTCTCCCTCCTACCCCCGGCTCCGTAAGGCTGAGCCCGCGTTATCCAGCTGCAGTAGCCGTCTGACGGAGCCGCTCTGTCCGCGGGTTCCTCCGGCATAGTTCCGCACACGCAGCCGCTGAGAAGCAGCAGGACACCGGCTCTCCAGAGTCCCGATCGCGCTCTCTTCATGCTCCCAAGTGTTTCGATTACAAGTGGGGGTCTAGAGTGTTGAAAACTCAAGTGCAAACTAAACTTCCTTGTAATAGCAGGATTCCATATACGCAGATGCTGATATCCCCTCCTCGCTGTTAGAGTGGCATCCTGAAGAGACGAGAGGGATGAGGAATCTAAAGCAGCAGACTGACTGTAGCCTACCGCTGCTGTCTCACACTGACAGCTGAATGCATTCAGCCACACACATACACCGCAAACAAAGAGCACATGCCCAGAGCAGCCAGCGTTTCTTGGTGCGCACCCCTCCTCTTCCTGTCTCTCGCACACACATTGAACTTTTTTTGTATGAATCTATACTGTGTCCTGTGATCAATTATTCAAGTGAATTGTTCATTAAATTATCAATTACTATTTTGATTATTGTATAGGTTTAAGTAAAACCCCTTGATAAATGTTTTCAGTCAAGTTTGGGACAATTGTAGTCCCACTCAATAGGTTTCGCTATTAATATGTAAAAGCAGGTTTATTACAAGTATTGCAAAAGTGACTTGACAGTACACCTACGTACACCATTGCTCCTTCATTAAAAGAAAGGGATGATAACTCCGTATGGACGCCAATGACATAAAGCAAAAGGACAGGCCAGTACATGGGATTGAATTGCTCATTCCTGAGGATTCAAACATTGTTGGAAATGTATGGAATATTTTCATGCAAAAATCTTGCATATTTTCTCTTTAATACTTGCTGTTCCCTTCCAAGGACATTTCATGAATTCATTTATAATCTGATTCTGTTCCAATGGATTGGTTTAAACGCGTGGTTTAATAAAGTGTGATCAAGCTTTTGTTAAATGGTCTACCTCTGTCAGTTAGGGCATCGTAATCTGTGCATTTGTTTCAAACTGGCTTTTGAAACTTAACAGTAGTTGTATACAGGATGACAAGTACTTTGTGTTGTCTGATGTTCTGCATTGTTATGCTATTTTTGGTATACCTTCATGGATAATGTGTTTAATATTGGTTATTTTTTGAGGAGAGACCCTCGTATGATTGTGAAGTGCTTTGGGTGTACAGCAATACACATTAAAGCGCTATATAAATACCTCATTCGTTCATATTGTTATTTTTGGTTCAAGTAGGCACACAGCCCTTCTCACGGTCTCTCCAGTATCTCCTTGTGTATGTTTTATTCTTTGTTTAAGGGTCCACAATGTTTAAGGGTTTTCCAATGAAAAAACAAACACTATTGTTTTACTTGCATTCTAAGCAGAGTCCATATTGTGACTAAGGGCGTGTTCACATAGGCCATGTTTTGTTTGATTAAAACGAACACTGGTGCGATTGCTCTGTTGATCCGGTTTATTTGTGTAGTGTGAACGCTGGCACCCGAACCCTGGTGCGCACAAAACAATCGGACCGAGACCGTTGAAAAGATGGGTCTCGGTCCACTTTCAAATGAACTCTGGTGCGGTTAGATTGTAATACGAATGCAACACAGACCAAAGGCATCGGACCGAACCAAAAACAGGATGTGATGTCACACGTTTTGTTGTAAATATGCAAAAATAAACTGAATAATTATTTTACCCCGCTAGCACATGCAATGTACGTCTGAATGGAAAACATCTGCTGTGTTAAAACATCTAAAAACTTTAGAAAGAGCAGTTTTACATCCATACTAAATCATAAACATATTACAGAGGTCTTATGTCTATATCATATCTCACAGGAGACGTCTACAATACATATTGCAGATGTCACAGATGTCAATGCAGATGTCAAATTTGCATAAAATACAACATTATGACTTTTAACTATTCTTTCTCTTATAAGGATATGAAGTGGAAACTTCGGTGGTCAGTGCTGATGACGAGCAATAACGTGGACGAACCATGGAAGAACAGGACACCCTAAGGGTTCATGCACACAAGAGAAAAGCAAAGTCTCAGAGTCTAGACCTCCAGACCTTCATACATCATCAGAGGGAAGTGATGATGATGTAAAAAAAAATTCCTAACCTCACTATTCTCCTCCTCCTCCTCAATCCAAGGCTTGCCATCCCCTACAACACCTTGAATACCATGGAGAGCTTGCGACCTCGCACCTCCAATGATGTCGAGGACCACATCTGTGTAATCTCCCCTCTTAAAGATTTCCGTTGCTTTACTATAGTGAACATTGTTCATCAATTTTAGGCCTTGGGTCCAATTGCCTCAATTTAACACAAGCCAAAACTAATCAGTTGGAATAGGTGTGTTTGAAAAGACCAACTACACAGCCATATAAATTAGCCTTTCTCAGAGGATTCACAGAGAGACAGTGAAATGGCAGGTGATGTCCACCGCCACCACCACTTTGCCAGGAGAGTATACCGTCAAAGGGTGTATGTTGAACGTACCAAGCCACTGGAGCAATACACCACTGAGGAGCTGTATGTCCGGTTTCGCTTTGGGAAGGCTGATAGAGAGTACCTTGTGAACCTTCTCAGGCCAAAACTTCAACACAGAACCCAAAGGAGTCACGGTTTGTCTGTGGAAGACCAGATCCTCATTGCTCTCCGATTTTATGCATGTGGGACTTTCTATCAAGTTGTTGGTGACTATATGGGAGTGGTGAAATCAGCTGTGTGTGATGTGGTGAGAGATGTGTCAATCCCATTGGCCAGCCTGGTCAATGAATTTGCTTCTTTTCCAAAGGTCACCAGATTGCTTTTCTTTTGGGGAATATTTCCAATACTATTGCAGCAATCAACTGCACAAATGTGCATATACAAGCACCTGGTGAGAATGAATGGGAGTTTATAAACAGAAAGGGGAGGCACAGCATCAATGTCCAACTTGTGTGTGATGCTGACCTCATCATCACCAACTGCGTTGTCAAGTGGCCTGGGTCTGTCCATGATGCACGCATCCTGAGGGAGAGCGCTCTATATAGAGACCTCCAAACCAACCGACCAGATGGCATAATATTAGGAGACAGTGCCTACCCACTCCTACCATGGCTGATGACTCCTTTTCTAACAGCAAATACACTGGCGCAGACACGCTTCAAACCTGCTCATTGCAGAGCAAGATGTGCAATTGAGCGTTTAAATGGAGTTCTTAAGAGGCGCTTTGCATGCCTTAACTACCTGAGAGCGGAACCACAGAAAGCATGCAACATAACCCTTGCCTGTATTGTCCTGCACAACATCGCTACTAAGCGCAATGTCCCTCTCTGTGCTGACAATGATGCACCTGAGCCCCTTGGAGACCCTATCCAACATCCTGCATTCTGCCAGAACGAGCAAACAGGACGTGCAACAAGGGACGCAATAGTTAGACACTATTTCTGATTTGGATTTGTTTTGGATTCCAAAAATCAGTGATTGCCATTCTTTGCATTTTTTGGTTATTCTGTAATCATTGCATGCATCACTAATAAATATTCTAAAAACAAAAATATTTTCGATTGTGATGAATATATATATCAATTCGTGACAGAATAAAATTTTGACAGGTGTTTGGAGGATTATTTTATGAGGCCAAACTCTTTCTACTTTGCTGTAGGCCTATACTGAAAGGCTGAATACGCTAAAGCCTATCTTGTAAAATATTGCATGATCCAAATATACATTTTTAAAGTTTTCATTACATCTTGGGCATGAAATCCACGCTGAATCCACCCTTCTGATGGGATCAGTTTAATCCAGATTTTTTGGATCCACATCGAAGTGATCCAAAGCCTACAAAAAAGTTCTGAAAAACCCAAACTAAAGGTTTGATCCGGATCAAAACCAAGATTGGATTACGTGATCTAATCCGATTATGTAATCCGTTTTTTCTTTTGAAAAACAAATTTTCAAGATTTGATCCAATCCGTTATCCAAAATCCTAGTGGATTACATTTGAAAAACTAGGCCCTGGGCCCGGTTTTTCAAAAGGTTTAATCCGGATAAAATTGATCCGGATTTAGTAATCCTTTTTTGCGATCCGTGATCACGTAATCCATTTTACTCTTGGAGCCAGTTTTTTAAAGCAACATAGGATTGGATCAATCTGATCCGGATAGGAACTTTTCAGGATCACCAAATCTGGATAACCAGTGCTCAAACAGGATAGGAAATCACAATGTAGAACTATAGATATGTAAAGAGCAACAAGTGGAATAGCCAATGTGGGGTCAATATAAGTTTATTTTTATTTGAAATGAAAACACACACATTTAAAAAAAACTAAAAACAAGAAAAACCCCACCCCATCCTCTTCCTGCAGTCCGCTCATCTGAGACCTACAACACAAACACTGTACATTGAGGATATTTATAACAAGCCTCAAGTATAGATATATTGAATTAAAAAAAGACTTAATGTCAAATACTCCACAATAATTTCAGACTTCCTCATCTGATGTGGAGAGACCAGCTTGTCTGAGAGTAGCCTTTAGGAGGCGGATCTCAAGTCTGGCCTTGGTTTGCTGCAGTTTGGTCAGAGTCAGTTGTTCCTCTGCCAGAACGAGCAAACAGGACGTGCAACAAGGGACACAATAGTTAGACACTATTTCTGATTTGGTTTTGTATTGGATTTCAAAAATCAGTGATTGCCATTCTTTGCATTTTTTTGGTTATTCTGTAATCCTTGCATGCATCACTAATAAATATTCTAAAAACAAAAATATTTTCGATTGTGATGAATATATATATATATCAATTAGTGACAGAATAAAATTTATTGTTTTGGTTTGGATAATTATTTTATGAGGCCAAACTCTTTCTACTTTGCTTTAGGCCTATACTGAAAGGCTGAATACGTTTAATCACTGTAGCCTGACGGATGAACAAATACAATTAAAACCTAATGAATAAATAGGATATCTTGTAAAATACTGCATGATCCAAATATAGTATCATTTGATACATTTTTCAAGTTTTCATTACATTTTGGGCATGAAATCCACGCTGAATCCACCCTTCTGATGGGATCAATTTAATCCAGATATTTTGGATCAAAGTGATCCAAATCCTACAAAAAAGTTCTGAAAAACCCAAACTAAAGGTTTGATCCGGATCAAAACCAAGATTGGATTACGTGATCTAATCCGATTGTGTAATCCGTTTTTTCTTTTGAAAAACACATTTTCAAGATTTGATTCAATCCGTAATCCAAAATCCTAGTGGAATACTTTTGAAATACTGGGCCCTGGTGTCTTCTGTCTTGTGCTGGTTCATTTTGATTCATGTGGGTGAGTTCCTTCACCCTAATGTCTTCCTATAAGTCCTTTCTAGTTAGTCAGTATTCTTGTTTTCCCGTCATGTTTATACCCTTGCGTTGTGTTCTTATGTGCATGTTGACCGGGCAGTAGAGGTTGCTTCTATGAGTATGAGAGATTTACATTTACATTTATTCATTTGGCAGACGCTTTTATCCAAAGCGACTTACAAGTAGTTTTATACAGTGGCACATTACTGCAGAGGGTAAGGTGCCTTGCTCAAGGGTCCTTCTGTCATGACCTGCTGGCACTGAGATTTGAACTGGCAACCTTCTGATCACAAGCCCAACGCTCTAACCATTAGGCCACAGCGAATAGGTAGACATCTTCAATGTCCTCCACGGAAAGAGGAGCCAGACACACGATCCGCCATCTCTCCCAGGCGTCCATCGTGTAGCCAGCTGCGAACGTTCCGTCAGGGCAGGCAGGTTCCCCCGAACCCAAGTTTCTCGTCGAGAAGATCGTGTCAATAGCGTTGAGAGACCATTTGATCAGATCCATAATTTCAGTTGTAGAGCAGTGCAGAGAAAATCTCTCAATAGATGATACGAGACGAGACACAAGATCAGCAGGAAAAAAAAGGGGAGGACGGGAGCGAGAAAAATGCGACTGCCTCCGTTGAGAGAGTGAAGAAAAGAGGATACTGGATCGTCTGTTTCTACCTTACCGAAAATTTTGTATGAAACTCACCTAAAGAAAGACGCCCTTCTGCCTCCGTCATTGAAACTGGTGACGTACTCTTGTGATCCGATTCCTTTACTTGGATGTTTACCAGTCACTGTTTCTAGGGATGACATCACCTGCTCTACTTCGTTCTTTGTGGTTGAATCGGGTATGGCTTTGCTGGGTATGGATCTTATTAATGGCTTACATCTCCGTTTCGAAGGCAATTCTGTGCTGCCCAAGCAGATTTCTACCCCTTTTCTGCGATTGTTTGCTTTGACGCCTTCAGCAGATGTACAACAGGATGGCGCCGCGAATGGCTGCCTCGGTGTGGAGCTCTCCAGTAGTCTTGCTGTTTTTGTTAGTTTGTCCTGTTTTATGTCTGTCAAACACTATCAGTTTTACAAGGAACGAACTGCTGAACATTCGGCAGTGGACACCAACTAATCTGCAACCAGTTTTCGATTTTTCTGACGTTTTGCTGGATATTTTAGTCAGTGCAGTCGCGTCGAGAGGACGCCGGAAGAAACGCAAGCGCGGGAAGCGAGCCGGCGCGCTCGTCAAGCTCAGACAGCGCGGCCTAAGAACGCCGTTGCCAAGCATTCATCTGGCGAATCTCCGCTCTCTACCTAACAAAATGGACGAACTTCGCCTGCTTTCAAGCAAAAACGAGGTTTTTACAAACTCTGCTGCTCTGTGCTTTACGGAAACCTGGCTGAACGAAACCATTCCGGAAAGCGCGTTACATCTGCCGGACTTTCAGCTGTACAGAGCGGATCGCGATACGGAGACAACGGGGAAACGTGCGGTGGTGGGACATGCTTTTACATCAACAGAAGGTGGTGTACGGATGTAACTGTGATAAAGAAGATGTGCTTGCCTGATGTGGAAGCGCTTTTCATTTACTGTAAACCGTTCTACTCGCCGCGGGAGTTTTCATCAGTCATCCTCGTAAGTGTTTACATTCCACCACAAGCACACGTGTGGACTGCGCTGCAACAGCTGGCTGATCTGATCACAGACACAGAACAACAACACCCGGATTCTGTCTTTATCATTCTAGGAGACTTTAATCAGGCAAAACTCACACGTGAGCTGCCTAAATTTAAACAACATATCACATGCCCCACAAGAGACAATAATATTTTAGACCATTGCTACACTACTATAAAAGGTGCATATCGCTCTGTCGCCCGAGCAGCTCTAGGACTCTCTGATCACTGCCTGGTTCATCTGCAACCAACTTACAGACAAAAACTTAAAACTGCTAAGCCAGAAATAAGGACTGTAAAGAGATGGACCAACGACACAGAGCAGGTCTTACAAGCCTGTTTTGAATGCACTGACTGGAGTGTTTTTGAAGCTGCTGCCACCGATCTGGACGAGCTCACAGAAACTGTTACATCATACATCAGTTTCTGTGAGGATTTATGCATCCCTACAAAGACTTATTTATCATTCAACAATGATAAACCATGGTTCACACTAAAACTCAGACAGCTGCGTCAGGCCAAAGAGGATGCCTACAGGAGCGGGGACAGGATCTGGTATAATCAGGCCAGAAACACTCTGACAAAGGAGATTGGGGTGGCTAAAAAGAGCTACGCCAAAAAGCTGGAAAACCAGTTTTCTGCCAACGACCCTGCATCAGTGTGGAAATGCCTGAAAGACATTACCAACTACAAGACACCATCCCCTAGCATCGAGAGCAATAAACAGCTTGTTGAAGATTTAAATCACTTCTATTGTAGATTTGAGACCCTAGACCAGACACTTTACACCCACCCTGACCATCTCTATACACAGCCATCAACACCTCCAGCCATCCCCCTCTCCTCCCACCCTGCACTTCAGATCAGTGAGGATAACGTACGCCAGATCTTTAGAAAACAAAAGAGAAGGAAAGCACCAGGCCCAGACGGTGTTTCACCAGCCTGTCTGAAGACCTGCGCTGACCAGCTGGCCTCCATCTTCTCACTGATCTTCAACAGATCACTGGAGCTGTGCAAAGTCCCTTCGTGCTTTAAACGCTCCATCATCCCAATCCCAAAGAAACCAAAGATCACTGGACTCAATGACTACTGACCTGTGGCTTTAACATCTGTTGCCATGAAGTCATTTGAAAGACTGGTGTTGGCTTATTTGAAGGTCATCACTGACCCTTTGCTGGACCCCCTGCAGTTTGCCTACAGAGCAAACCGGTCTGTGGATGATGCAGTTAACATGGGACTGCATTACACCCTACAACATCTGGACAAACCAGGGACTTATGCGAGGATCTTGTTCGTGGACTTCAGTTCTGCCTTCAATACAATCATCCCATCACTGCTCCAGACCAAACTGACCCAGCTCTCTGTCCCTAGCTTTGTCTGTCAATGGATTACCAGCTTTCTGACAGACAGACAACAGTTAGTCAGAATGGGCAAAATCATGTCAGACAGCCGCGCCATCAGCACTGGTGCCCCACAGGGATGTGTTCTCTCCCCACTGCTCTTCTCCCTGTACACCAACGACTGCACCTCTAAAGACCCCTCCGTCAAGCTCCTGAAGTTTGCAGACGACACTACTGTTATCGGTCTCATCCGGAACGGTGACGAGTCTGCATACAGACAGGAGGTGGAGCAGCTGGCTCTATGGTGCAGGTACAACAACCTGGAGCTGAACACGCTCAAAACAGTGGAGATGATAGTGGACTTTAGGAGAAACCCCCCTGCACTTCCCCCACTCACCATCATGAACAGCACTGTGATTGCAGTAGAGTCATACAGGTTCCTGGGCACCACCATCTCTCAGGATCTGAAGTGGGACGCTCACATCGACTCTATTGTAAAAAAAGCCCAGCAGAGACTTTACTTCCTCCGGCAGCTGAGGAAGTTCAACCTGCCACAGGAGCTGCTCGTACAGTTCTACTCAGCTGTCATCGAATCCATCATCTGCACCTCCATCACCGTCTGGTTCGGCTCAGCCTCCAAAACTGACCTCGGAAGACTACAGCGGATAGTCCGGACTGCAGAGCGAATCATTTGCACTACTCTTCCTACACTTAAAGAACTGTACTCATCCAGAGTGGGTAAAAGGGCTCACAAAATTACCCTGGACCCCTCACACCCAGCACACTCTCTGTTTGAACTCTTACCATCTGGTCGACGCTACAGAGCACCGAGCACTAAAACATCCAGACACAGGAAGAGCTTCTTTCCTCAAGCCATCTACCTCATGAACAGTTAAATGTTCACCTTTTGCAATAAATGTGTGCAATATTTTTGTGCCAGATTTTTCGTATATAGCACCTTAAAATGTGTATATTTTAAACACCTGTAGATATCTCATAGAATCTGTATATACATATCATACACCCTACAGTGCAATAAATGTGTGCAATACTTTCCCTCAGACATTTCACATATATAAACTCATAACTTGTATATTTTAATATGTCACACTGCACTTTCACCTTTGTGTGCTTAACTTTTTATTTTTATTCTGTACTTTCGTTGCCTTTGTTGATTGTTACTTGTCTTGTAACCTTACTTGTGTACTGGAAGCTTCTGTAACCAAGACAAATTCCTCGTGTGTGTAAGCACACCTGGCAAAAAAGCTTGTTCTGATTCTGATTCTGATGTCGGTTGTGCAAAAGGCTTTGTGCACAGAGTTAAAATTTCTTCAGCTGTCGCCCCTGTGCGCCAGAAACTCCGCCGCTTACCTTTTTCGGTTAGAGATGCCGTCACTGAGGAAATCCATCGCCTTCTTGAGTTAGGCGTCATCGAGAGTGTGAATGCTTCGCCGTGGGTCTCTCCTATAGTAGTGGTACAAAAAAAATCAGGTGCCATTCGTATGTGTGTGGATTTGCGAGAACCCAATAAGGCTGTGATTACGGATAGTTACCCTCTACCTCACATTGATGAACTATTGTCTTTGTTACGGGGAGCGAGTATATTTTCCACTATCGATTTGGAGAGTGCCTATTTTCAGTTGCCATTGCATGACGACAGCCGAGATCTGACCGCCTTTATTACTCACGAAGGACTTTTCAGATTTTGCCGTGTACCATATGGCCTCGCTTCAGCACCCTTTCAAAAAATGTTGGGCACAGTTTTACAAGGGGTTCCGAATGTTGCCAATTACCTTGACGATATCATTGTCTGGGGACGTACACAAAACAAACATGACCACACACTCAAAGCTGTTGTTCAACGCTTGCAGGATGCTGGACTGAAATTGAATCAATCGAAGTGTCAGTTCAACAAATCCAGTCTGCGTTTCCTTGGTCATACGGTGAATGCGCAAGGAATTCAACCTGATGAGGATCATCTTTCTGCCATTCTTAATGCACCTGCGCCAACAGATGCAACACAACTCCGCTCTTTCCTCGGTCTACTATCCTGGTATAGTAAGTTCATACCAAATTTTGCCACGTTCATGCAGCCTCTGCAGGCTTGCATCAGACAGGGCTCCGATTTCGCCTGGTTGGAGGAGGCGCAGAAATGCTTTGAGGCTGTTAAAAAATTGCTTGTTCACAGCCCTGCTCTCGCATTATTCGACCCAGATTTGCCTACGGTATTATCTACGGATGCCTATGGCCTGGGAGCTGTTCTTGCTCAGGTTCACGAGGATAAAACAGAGCGCATTGTTGCTTTTGCGTCCCGGACATTGTCATCTACTGAACGCAAGTACTCGAACATTGAAAGTGAAGCACTTGCTTGTGTTTGGGCCGTTGAAAAGTGGCGAATTTACTTGTGGGGTCGTAAATTTCTCCTGCGCACGGATCACCAGGCTTTAACTGTGCTTTTCTCATCCAAAGGAACTGATCGCGCTGGAATGCGTATTGCGCGCTGGGCAGCGCGGTTAATGTGCTTCAACTATGATGTTGTTTATCGGCCTGGAGCTCAAAACAATACGGCTGACTGTCTTTCTCGTCTGCCTTTGCCTGCATCAGCTGACGACAACTTTGATGCTGAACCAGAGTTTGTGGCTTTTCTATCTTCAGAGATGTCAGCTTTGTCGCCTCCTGAGGTTGCTTCTGCCTCCGCAGCATGCTCGGAACTGAGTGCATTGCATGCTCAAATTGCTCGCGGGTGGCCTTCTTCTTCAACTTCTGTGGATACTTTCTTCTACGTCCATACTTTCATCTCCGCAACGAACTAACTGTGCAGCAGGATTAAGCGTTCAGGGGACAGCGCCTTATTGTTCCTGTCGTGCTCTTCGAGTGAGAAGTGTTACACCTGTGACTACATGCGCTATACTATTCTGCTAATTTCTTTGTTTTAAATAAAGTATTCTTTTTGTCCATACGCCTCCTCATTGTAACTTGCTAAGGACATAACACCTTGTTCTTGTTTTACCCCCTCGTGGGTAATTGTTTTGTCATTTGTATTGAAATCTTGTGTTAAAACCCCTTACATGCTGACTGCACCTGGGTCCTCTTGGCCATGCTCACCACCCCATTAATGACAAATATCAGCAAAGAAGGCTGTAAAAATAAATCTGCGTTGTTTCACCTGTCGATCGTTTATTAAAAAAAACTACAATATTTCAACATTTCATTAAAATAAAACAATTTGCAGTTAAAGTGGAATATATTAATTTATGGAATAGTGAATGAGGGTATAGGAGGCGAATACGGAAGTAAAAACAATCGCATATTCCGATCATGGGGACTTTAAGTGCTCCAATTATCATAGTGTATAGTGGCCAGTATTGAAGTTGTTGTTCCATACATGTGCAGTGTTGAGATTTAGATCTCAATCATCGTATAGGATTAGTTTTGGTTCACCGCGCGAACAATCTTTGCCATAAATGAAAGATATGCATGTAGGCCTACGTTTATTTACTATCTGTAAGCAATCATATTATGTGTTAACATAATATTGATTCTTGTAAGTTAAACTTGATCGATATAATATGATAATGAAAGAAAGAAAGTCCTTTTTTACAAAAAATTAGAAAGCAACACATAAGTAAACATTTATTAGTTGAAGGTTAATGTGTTCATATAGTCTTAAAATGCTGCCTGTCTATATTGTATATTTTAATGTAGATGATAGCAGATTTGGTTCTGCTTATTTAAAAAGAAGCAGAGAACCTTTGTTATTGTGCTAAGACGACTGTTGATACTCAACAAGACCAAATTTGTACTCTGAAGGTGCATGTCAAGATCATTGTAGTTAGGTAGGCGGGACGAAAGCCGGGATTCGAGGCCGGTGCGTGATTGATTCCCGGCTCTCGTATCCCAGCTCCCTACCTCACTACAACCATATTAAAATATTATATATACTGTATGAAAGAGTAAATGTTTTATTTGTTTACAGAGTTTGAAGCAAAAAGAAAGGGATTGTGTTAATACGTTATTATGTTGGTTTTATTTTCTAATAATGGCATTTTTACGATGAAAGGTAGGCGGATCTAGACGTTTTTTGGGCTTTCCTGTATTTCTAATACTATCCTTCCATGCTGTACGAAATAACTCTAATTTAGTTTTCTTAAAGTGCGCTCCATTTTCCGTGCCACTTTCTTTAGAGCCTGAGTTTGTTCATTATACCACGGTGTCGGGCTGTCATTTTTAATCTTCTTTATGCGCAACACTGTCTAGCATTTCAGAAAAGGTGGAGTTAAAATGTTCAGTGGTAAAGTCAAGATCTTCAACGTTATTACTCATGCTAGAGATTTGAGAGAATTCAGGCAGATTATCAAGAAACACACCTTTGGTAGTTGAAGTTATTGTTCTACCATATTTGTAACAAGGTGTGAGTGAGGTGAGGTGAGTGAGGTGAGTGGACTGAGGTGAGAGAGGTGAGGTGAGTGGAGTGAGGTGAGTGAGTGAGGTGAGTGAGGTGGTGTGAGTGAGTGAGTGAGGTGAGCGATCGAGCGAGAGAGGTGAGCGACTGAGTGAGGTGGTGTGAGTGAGTGAGGTGAGCGATCGAGCGAGAGAGGTGAGCGACTGAGTGAGGTGTGTGAGGTGAGCGAGTGAGTTAGGTGAGCGAGTGAGTGAGGCGAGCGAGTGAGTTAGGTGAGCGAGTGAGTAAGGTGAGTGAGGTGAGCGAGTGAGTGAGTGAGTGAGAGTGAGTGAGTGGAGTGAGGTGAGTGAGATGAGTGAGGTGAGTGAGGTGAGTGAGGTGAGTGAGTGAGTGAGTGAGGTGAGTGAGTGAGTGAGGTGAGCGAGTGAGGTGAGTGAGTGAGTGAGTGAGTGAGTGAGTGAGTGAGTGAGTAAGTGAGGTGAATTAGGTGAGTGAGGTGAGTGGAGTGAGGTGAGTTGAGGTGAGTTGAGGTGAGCGAGTGAGGTGAGCGAGTGAGTGAGTGAGTGAGTGAGTGAGTGAGTGAGTGAGTGAGTGAGTGAGTGAGTGAGGTGAGCTGAGTGAGTGAGTGAGTGAGTGAGGTGGGTGAGTGAGTGAGAGTGTGAGGTGAGTGTGTGATTCTCATCATCCTCTGATGCACTTTGTCACAAAATGCAGTTTTCAGCTCAGAAAGCTTGTTTCTGACATTCTAACAGCTCAATTAGAGCATTTCAGTAATGAACAGTGTTCTTTGTCAAACCTGAGTTTCTCATCATCCTCTGATGCACTTTCTCACAAAATGCAGTTTTCAGCTCAGAAAGCTTGTTTCTGACATTCTAACAGCTCAATTAGAGCATTTCAGTGATGAACAGTCTTATTTGTCACAACTGAATTTCTCATCATCCACTGAGGCACTTTGTCACAAAATGCAGTTTTCAGCTCAGAAAGATTATTTCTGACATTCTAACACCTCAATTAGAGCATTTCAGTAATGAACAGTGTTCTTTGTCAAAACTGAGTTTCTCATCATCCTCTGATGCACTTTGTCACAAATGCAGTTTTCAGCTCAGAAAGCTTATTTCTGAGATTCTAACAGCTCATTTAGAGCATTTCAGTAATGAACAGTGTTCTTTGTCAAAACTGAGTTTCTCATCATCCTCTGATGCACTTTGTCACAAAATGCAGTTTTCAGCTCAGAAAGCTTGTTTCTGACATTCTAACAGCTCAATTAGAGCATTTCAGTGATGAACAGTGTTCTTTGTCAAAACTGAATTTCTCATCATCCTCTGATGCACTTTGTAACAAAATGTAGTTTTCAGCTCAAAAAGCTTGTTTCTGACATTCTAACAGTAACAGTGAGTGAGGTGAGCGAGTGAGTGAGGTGAGTGAGGTTAGTGAGTGAGGTGAGCGAGTGAGTTGAGTGAGTGAGGTGAGTGAGGTGAGCGAGTGAGTTGAGCGAGTGAGGTGAGCGAGTGAGGTGAGTGAGGTGTGTGAGGTGAGTGAGTGAGTGACTGAGGTGAGCGAGTGAGGTGAGCGAGTGAGTTGAGCGAGTGAGGTGAGCGAGTGAGTTGAGCGAGTGAGGTGAGTGAGTGAGTGAGTGAGTGAGTGAGTAAGTGAGGTGAATTAGGTGAGTGAGTGAGGTGAGTGAGTGGAGTGGAGTGAGGTGAGGGAGGTGAGCTGAGTGAGTGAGAGAGTGAGGTGAGTGAGTGAGGTGGGTGAGTGAGGTGAGTGAGTGAGTGAATGAGGTGGGTGAGTGAGGTGAGTGAGTGAGGTGAGTGAGTGAGTGAGGTGAGCGAGCGAGTGAGGTGAGCAAGTGAGGTGAGTGAGTGAGATGAGCGAGTGAGTGTGGTGAGCGAGTGAGGTGATTGAGGTGAGTGAGTGAGGTGAGTGAGGTGAGCGAGTGAGGTGAGCGAGTGAGTGAGGTGAGTGAGGTGAGTGAGTGGGGTGAGTGATTGAGGCGAGTGAGGTGAGTGAGTGAGGTGAGCGAGTGAGGTGAGCTGAGTGAGAGAGTGAGGTGAGTGAGTGAGTGAGTGAGTGAGGTGAGTGAGTGAATGAGGTGGGTGAGTGAGGTGAGTGAGTGAGTGAGTGAGTGAGGTGAGTGAGTGAGTGAGTGAGTGAGTGAGTGAGGTGAGCGAGTGAGTGAGGTGAGCTGAGTGAGGTGAGTGAGTGAGGTGGGTGAGTGAGGTGAGTGAGGTGAGCGAGTGAGGTGAGCTGAGTGAGAGAGTGGGGTGAGTGAGTGAGGTGAGTGAGTGAATGAGGTGGGTGAGTGAGTGAGGTGAGTGAGGTGAGTGAGTGAGTGAGTGAGGTGAGCGAGCGAGCGAGCGAGCGAGCGAGCGAGCGAGCGAGTGAGTGAGGTGAGGTGAGCTGAGTGAGGTGAGTGAGTGAGGTGGGTGAGTGAGGTGAGTGAGTGAGTGAGTGAGTGAGTGAGGTGGGTGAGTGAGTGAGGTGAGTGAGTGAGTGAGTGAGTGAGTGAGTGAGGTGGGTGAGTGAGTGAGGTGAGTGAGTGAGGTGAGCGAGTGAGGTGAGCGAGTGAGTGAGGTGAGCGAGTGAGGTGAGTGAGTGAGATGAGCGAGTGAGTGAGGTGAGCGAGTGAGTGAGGTGGGCGAGTGAGGTGATTGAGGTGAGTGAGTGAGGTGAGCGAGTGAGGTGAGCGAGTGAGTGAGTGAGTGAGTGAGTGAGTGAGGCGAGTGAGGTGAGTGAGTGAGGTGAGCGAGTGAGGTGAGCGAGTGAGTGAGTGAGTGAGGTGAGCGAGTGAGGTGAGTGAGTAGTTCAGTCTAGTCATTTAGTCCGTGTCCTGTTGTCATTATTATTTATCTAGTCTTGTTTTACTCCCTCGTGGGTTTTTGTTTTGTGTTTATTGTTAAATAAACTTTTGTAAACCCCTTCATCCCCACTTCTGTCTGCACTTGGGTTCTTCCCCTACACCTTTCATAACAGAATGAACGAGCCAGAACTGAACCCAGCAGGCAAGATGGAGGCAAGGCGAGCGACCCAGGCTCATCGCCTCCTCTGTTTACGCCAGGGTCACTCCGATGTATTGGAGTTCGCAGACCGTTTCTTTGAGACGGCAGGGGAGATGGTCCACAATGAGTAGGAACATATGGTCCTAGTAAGTGCAGCAACACCTCCCCCTCTGCCTTTAGGGCGAGGCTCGTGTTTATATATATATAAGCCCTTGTTGATCCACCATAGTCAAATCTCTGTTGATCCGCCAGAGTCAAGTCAAGTCCCTGCTGAACCGCCAGAGCCTCATCACGTCCTAAATGCAGTGTTGATTAAATAAATAAAATTCTAGCATCCCCCCGGCCACGCAAACAGTGCAAGACAGCATGCAAATGGTGGCGAGGAACCCAAACTCCATTGAAGGGGAAACCAGGCCTAACCAGGGGATTCCAGTTCCCCTCTAACAAAGTTATGAACACCAAACAAGGGTGTCATAATTCTGCCTCATCATGTCATGTCTTTCTTGGTCTTGTGGCAGAGTCATGGCAGGGGGGTCATGTTTTGTGTGGAGAGAAACACATTATTGTTGGTTATGACCAGCCGCAGGCGCCCAGTCCTGCCCGGCAGCCGGTCTTCCAGCAAGTGTTCTCTCCTTTGTTTGTTTCCCTATTTAAAGCCCTCCTGCCTATTGTCCTGTGCTTGTTCGTTTGCATATGTACCTTGCTTGTTTCCTTGCCATGTGTTTGCCTCGACTTGCCTTGCCCCTGCTTACCCTTATTGTGTTTGTTTGACGTTGTGTCCTGTTTGCATTTAGTTTATTTTTGCCCCCTCATGGGAGGTGTTTTGTTTTGGATTCTTGTTTTGTTATAGTGTTTCTAGTTCGTGTCTTATTGTTATTATCACCATCGTGGGTCATGGTTTTGTTTAATTAAATCTTTATTTTGCAAAACGCCTTCACTGCTTCCTGAACTTGAAACAAGGGTACCAGTTTCTGTCATATGACAGACAGGTTATCACACAGTTCTGGAAACCCTGAGGGAGTGTTAACAATTAGTTTTTACAGCAGTTGCTTAGAATATAAACATATCATGATGGTGGATTTTAATCTGGAAAATTCTTAACAGCTGTCATGTGGGTAATGTCCAGAAACAGCTTGATTTATTAAGTCCTTACATCTAAAGAAACACCAAGAGACCTCGAACTGCATGGATGCTGAAGTCAAAAAGGAAAAGTGACAGAAAATGCTAAAACACAAAATAATATTGCCTGTGCTTTTGAGAGGTGGTGATGTGGACATGTTTTTTTTCTGATGAACAGTAATGTGATATTTAAACATTTATATTTTCATTTAATCAAAACAAAATTAACAGATATATTACTTGTTCATATGAGATTTTTTGCAAACTTCACCCTTTTAAAAAGGATATATGGCACACCTCTACACCTCATATACTCTGCACAGCTCACATAAACGGAAGTGAGGAGCATCAAACAGGATGTCACTCGCGGCAATGGCACCCTCCAAGGAGATGTCAAGAAAAAGGTGGAATGGTTAAAGTAAAGTTTTTTTTCTCCATATACATGCTGCCCATTGGAAACATTATTAAAAAACATGGAATTAGCTTCCACTGCTATGCAGATGATACTCTGCTATATATCTCATCAAGACCAGATGATTCCTCCCAGCTATGCAAATTGGCAGAGTCCATCGAAAATATAAAACATTAGATGACTTGTAATTTCTTTCTTTTAAATTCTTATAAAACAGAAATATTACTTATCGGACCAAAGACAAGTAAACTGAATAGTTTGGATTATAACCTGCAAATTAAAGGATGTACTGTAACTCCAACAAATACAGTAAAAGATCTAGGCGTTATATTAGACAGCAACCTGTCATTTCGAAATCACATCTCAAATGTAACAAAAACAGCCTTCTTGGTCAGGAGCAGGTTTTCTTAAGTAAACCCAGAGTTTCTTTTGATCTCCTGCCACCTTTTAAAGTCATTAATTGCACACATTTTGATTCCACAGAGACCATCTCAGTGACTTAAATGTCATATGCGCTTATGTAGAGGATCCAGTTTGTGAAGAGGCTGCATTATTTCGTTGGATGTACTTTGATTCAGGAGAGCAATTTAGGAGCCGGGTGGAATATTGCCATTTCCCTGTGCATTCTTCTTTACAGTGAATTAGATATATCAAAACACATCACCCATCCTTATATCAATAACATCAGCCATCGTGGCCGTGTATTATATCAGAGAATATTATTTCCCTTACATTTTCTCACAAATTGTAGTCTTCTATGAAGGATGAGAATTTACTAAATAAAGTGCACGAATAAAGAAATGAATAAATACAGACAAACAGTAAATGCAGAAATGAAGCGATAAAGGTAACAAACAAATAATTTACTCGCGTAGTCATTCCTACCAAAATCTGCTCTGAGTAGGATTTGAACTTGTGATCAGTCAGATTTTGACACAAGAGTCTGATGGCCAACAAGTGTCCGATACGACTTGACATCTTACACTCATCACTAGAGCAGTGTGGATTTTTTTTTTTATTATTTATATTTTATTTCTGTTGTTGTTTTCATTTATTAACTCATCTTCTGATTTGTTTATTGGTAGAGTTATCAGCACTTTAGTTAATCCACTGTATGCAGAGCGGCGAGTGTGCCCCGCTCTCAAGCGCTTTCTGCTGTCAAGTTGCTTTTTTGGTGCCGTTGCCATGGTGAATCGTCAAATCAGAGCTCCATTGATCATGGCTTGTCATAGTTTTGGTGCAAGCGCTTAACTCAAGGTAATCCTACCCAGAGTTGATAGTCAAGTCAAGTGAACTATATTTATATAGCACTTTTTTATGTTACAAAAAGCAGCTGTACATGAAACATATTGACTATAAGCAAAACATTTCAATTAAAAACAAAAATGGTGAAAACACAGAAGACACCCACACTCAAAACACAGACTCACAACTCCACACACACAATTTACACGCGTACTACCACACAGACACACACTCAGTTGCTCACGCACAGTGGTTATCACAGAAAAGCAAATATTCAAGATAAAGGAGCGAGAAACACAGGTCAAATATTAAACATACTATAAATTCCTATATGCAAATTAAGTAAAACTTAAAAGTTCTAATTGTAAAGTGGCCTCCCCGACCAGGAAAACAGTGCAAAACAGTATGCAAACGGTGGCGAGAAACACAATACTTTTCGGGAGAACCCAACCAGGGGATTCCAGTTCCCCTCTGGCAAAAGCTGCAGTCTCTGCAGTGCTTGCATAACTAGGCAAACTAAAAATAAAATTTACTTTGTCATAAGGTCAATTTTAGGTTTAAGATTATCATTAATAAAAGCAGTTGAAATTTTGTAGTGAAGACTTATCACCGCTTCCTTCTTTATGCAGCTCCATCGTCCTTCTTTATCCAGCTCTATATAAAAACACAGCTCACTCCCTCAGTCATTGTCTGGTCTCAACTTAGATTCGGACTCGCACATGTGTTACTTACCTGTAAGAACCTACAGTACCTGCTATTCCACGCTGAATACTCCAGGTCTGTTGTCTTCCACGTCTGTTTCAAGTCCGCCAAGTTCAAGTCTCACATATCCAAGCTGCAGTGTCACGGATCTCTGCCCTGCCTCCACGATCTCCTGTAACACAAGGACAGTAATTCCCATTCAGTCAATTCAGTCCTCAGCATTCATAAGACTGTTTGGTTCCAAAATTTGATAACTCTGTTTGTTAAACATTTTCCAATATCATGTTTTAATTGTGTTTTATTTCGTTAGTTAGCTGTATGTTTTGAGTTATTATGGCTTAAATCAAACCAAACCAATTGCAGTTTGATTTACATTAATTTGAACACAGTAAAGAAACGTGAATATTTGATTGTTTTTTAAACAGAGTTATCTCATTTTGGAACCAAACACTTCATATATTAACTTGCATGTTTTCTTACCGTTGTGTGTCAATAACTATTGTTGAAATACTCCCCCCTCAACTACCTAGTGGGTCTGTTACAGGTTTGAGTAACTAATGCATTACATTCTTTCAATGAAAGTCTATAGGAATGTTGCAACTCTCTCTTTCAGCCGCAGTGCACTCAAACTAAATCAGAGGGCTGTAATTAAGAACTTTAAAGGACTAAAGGACTTTGGATTACATTACGTCACTTACTGTTCTTCTTACACGTACAAAAAAGTATGAGCATATTAGACCGCGTCTGTCAACCTATAAAGCATCGCATTAACTTTAAAATCTTGCTTATTGCCTATAAATCCCTGCATGGTTTAGCTCCTCACTACTTGAGTGAACTTCTCTAGTATTGCAGTCCATCAACCGTGCACTACGTTCTCAGGCGTCCGGTCAGTTGGTAATACCTAGAATTTCAAAATCAAGTGCAGGCGGCAGATCATTTTCCTATCTAGCGCCTAAACTTTGGAACAGTCTTCCCTGCACTGTCCGGGAGGCAGACACACAGTTTAAATCTAGACCAAAGACGCATCTTTTTAATCTTGCATACACTACACTATCATAACATATATATTCCGAAAATTTAGGCTGCACTAGTTAGATCAACCGGAACCATTTGCATTTAAGCATTTGGCAGACGCTTTTATCCAAACAAATACAGCAAGCGATCTAGGCGTTATATTAGACAATTAGCAACCTGAAATCACATCTCAAATGTCACAAAAACAGTCTTTTTCCACCTTTTCGTAACCAAATTACGAAATATTCTAGCTGTTGCTGACGCAGAGAATCTTATTCATACATTTGTGACCTCAAGACTTGACTACTGTAATGCAGTACTTAGTAGTTGTCCTGCATCATCAATAAACAAATTACAGTTAGTTCAGAATGCAGCTGCCAGAGTTCTAACCAGGTCCAGAAAATTCGGTCACATAACTCCAATGTTATCAACCCTTCACTGGCTACCCATTAAGTATCGTATTGACTTTAAAGTTCTCTTATAAAGCCTTAAACGTTTTAGCCCCTACCTACATAACAGAGCTTCTATCACATTACAACCCATCACGCTCTTTAAGATCTCAAAACTCAGGACTTTTGATAACACCTAGAATAACAAAATCCACCAAAGGGGTTTTTTTCCTATACGTAGCACCTAAACTAGATACACTCGCCCAATTTAAATCTAGATTAAAGACACATCTTTTCAGCAAAGCATTTACTTAAATTACTAAATATGCTAAATACATGACTGGGAGACTGCATTCATTAGATATTATTTACTAGAATAATTTAACTTATAATATTAAACACCATGTAGTGTGATTTACCTTTTTTGTGTTTTCCGGTTTCTATTTTCCCCTGTAAATCTGCTTTGGAACAATGCACATTGTAAAATTAAATTGAATTGAATTGAAGTACTGTAGGAAATACATCAGGCGACAGCTTTTACATATCTGTTTCATGGGGTCTTTGTGTTTTTTTGTTCAATAAACATTTGACATTTGCCTTACAAGGCTGTCTAAAATGTTCTCTATAACTTTCACAACCCGCTCAGTGCTTTTTCAGTAACATTTCGAGAGGTCAGACAACATGGGACACCTCTGTGCATTTTTAAAGGAAACATAGACATTTAAAAGGAATCATAAAATATAATACAGTCCAATGAAAAGCTCTTTTGAAGCAAATTTAACATAGGTGAAATCATGTGGGGTTTCGATCTCCATTATCAAAATTTTAAAGTATGCTATAATACCTCAAACATAATGTTTTATCTTGACACACATAGGACTGGTAACAGTTGGCTAGCCCTGCAGCTGTTTACAACAGCTTGCATTATGTTTTCAACAAACAAACCCTTTGACCTTTTATTAAGAGTTAGCCTTCCACTTTGGTTGGGTGACCTTTATCAATGTAGGGGAACGTCTGGGTCCTTAGCATTTCTGTTCAGTTGTTAAGGTAGGGGAATATTTGGGTCCTCAGCATTTCTTTTACATTTTTATGTCAAGCCTGAGGACAATTTCTTACTACTTATGAGATGGTACTACAGTTGTTAAAAAACAGTTATAAAAGACACATAAATAATTGGCATTTATGCATTTGCTATTTCACACTTTGGCCTCCACAGATCATTTTATCAGTATAGGTGTTCCCTGCCACTTAAACCCCAAACCTCTGTACTGAAAAAACAATGCTCCACACTGCCAACTGAGCCACCATCTAGCATTACTTTTAAGGAAAAAACAATAACCTAAAAATTGGTTACTTAATAAACCATATGACAAGGGCACTATCTGACGTTTGGAGTACTGTCAAGTTCACCTGAAGCATTGGGTTCTATCGTGGGAGTTGACAGTCAATGAACCGTTTGCAAAGGGAATTCAAATTTGTGTTGTGTCTTGGCAGCAGAATATATGCTAAATTTATTTTTGAGCTGCTGATTTGCATCTTTAGCGCTATGAAAACACACAGATGGGTACTAGAATCAGGTAAGGGTGCATACTTTGCGCAGGGTTGTCTGTTTTCATCCATATAATATAGGCAATAAATGAGTCTAGAGCATTTCACTGCAAAGACAAATGGAAACCTGAAGGAGCTTGAGAGGAAAAAAATAGGTGAGGCAAGCTTGTAGAATCATACTCAAAAAGACTTGAGGCTGTAACTGCTGCAAGGTGCTTCAGTTGGGTTCTATAAAAATAATGAGTCTGACTCCGGTCAAATTTGATCTGGTCTGCCTCGGGTCCGGTCTTTATTTAAAAAAATGGATATATGCACATGGGTTTAGGTACAAATTAATGAAAATTTGAGAAATTTTAAGTGTGTATGTATTTATTCATACTTGCTAAGTAAATTATGAAGTGTTATGACACAATTTAGCCTTAAAGCTAACCAGGAAAGACTTAAATATGCCCAGTTTGTCAAATATTCATTCTAACAGTTGATTGTACTGTGCTGTTAAGACCCTCAACATTATTATTGTGTCACTGTGGGTTTTCAATCTGAATTACTCAAGGTTTCCAGCTCTCAAACAATACACTTTGCCATAATCGGGAGAAGCAAACAGTGGGCTTGGATTTTCTAAGTACTGTGATACTGTGACCCCTGAGAAAAAGCTAGAAATTGTGTCTGAACAAGAGGGGTCTGCTAAAAGCCCTGTAATTGCACCTTTTTGACAGAGCCTCATGGCTAGAAGGTTCTCTGGCAAAACCAAGCCTTATTCGAGGCTGCAGAAAATCCCATTAATCATTACATAGCTGATACAGACACAATGATGCTGCCAAGCAAGTGAAAAACAGAGAAGCCACACAAGAGGTGCAGAGACAGAGACAATGAAAGCAAAAGCATTTGTGAAGAAGAGAATAAGAAACCAATGAGAAAACAGAAGATGAAAAAGAACGAAAGCAAGAGGAAGAAAGAGAAATATCTTACCGGATTTGCTCTGATTTGCTCATAGCATATGCTGGTCCATAGCATAACACTTTAACACTTTGACACTTTAACTTCGTAACAGATATTGTTTTTTCACCAATATATTATATAGAAACTAATTTGTTGTTGTTTGGATCCACAACCATTTGCAAACATTTCTGCACATAACTTCCTGCCAAAGATAACCAAAAACAACCTAATGCACTCTTATCATTAAAAGTGTTTAAGCCAGACTCATTGTCATAAATGTATCTGTAAGTACAAACACTTAAATTCACATTTACATAAAACAGACAAGCACACAGGTTAATTCACACCCAAAACACAACTCCACACGTACAGAGCACAACATACACACGCACCCAGTATACAAGCACCAGAGTTCCCCTCTGGCAAAAACTGCAGCATCTCTACAAACTCAACAGTGCTTGCACAACCAGGCTAAATAAAAAGAAAATAAACATAGTAAAAAGGTAGATCATTTAATATTATCTTTAAAAATCTAATAGCAGTTTACATTTTTGAAGTGAGGACTTGACAGGACTTGAGGACGCTTCCCTCTTTCAGCTCTACCATCTCAGCTCTTGTCAGGTCACCGCTTCCCTCTCTCAGCTATACCACCAAGTCTGATCATGAACTGCATCCTGCTCGCTGCGGTAGCCTTGGAACAATGAGAAAATACAGCAAGTACATCAGTTGTTATGGAAAGTGTTGCTGGTTCTGGTTGATCTAACTAATGCAGCCTAAACCCACAGAGGATTTGTGTTATGGAAGTCTAGTGTATGCAAGGTTGAAAAGATGCATCTTTTATTTAGATTTAAACTGACAGTTTGTCTGCCTCCCGCACAGTTCAAGGAAGACTGTTCCAAAGTTAAGGCACAAGATAGGAAAATTATCTACCACCTGACCGTCCTGATGGCTACAGAGAGCGAGCGGGAGGGTGAGTGCCAAGAACCTTACCTGTTTTCCGACTGTAATAAAGTTCCATAGAAGGGAAGGAAGGAGGCGGGAACCGGTGAACATTCAAACACTAAAACTTTAATTAAATAAACAATAAACACGCAAGTAACCGGCAGCCACCTCACGGTAGACTGCCGGCCATAAAACATACACAAACTAAACACATGTTCGGGCCCGGTCCTCTGTCGTCAACAGTCCTGCCGATCGTCCTTTTAAGCTCCCAATCTCCTCCGTGATAAGATGCGGGACCGGTGCGCGCACAGCTGCTTGCACTTATCACTCACGCCACCGGCCCCGCGTCACGGCTCTCGTCCCGCCTTCCTCACCACACCGACCTTTTCCAGCATGTGACTGGGTAGGTTCATTTGGGAGAGAGCAGCGGGAGGATGAATGGCAGCGAAACTACTGGGCACAATTAAGGGTCGTCGAAGGGGGGAGAAAAAACAACTTGCTGGTGGTCCCCAAGTCCAAAACCCTGACGATCCTGGGAGCTACTAACACTGACCAACGCATTCCGGGACCGCTTCCACTGGGCCGGACTCGAAGCAGAAGTGAAGAGGTTCTGCCAAAGCTGCCCTACCTGCCAGCAGATGTCGCCCCAGCTTCAGCCCCCCAGCCCTCTCATTTCTCTTTCAGTGATCGAGGTTTCCCTTTCGAGCGTATAGGGGGACCTCCTTCTACCTTACGTACTCTTTGGCATCCAAGAAGTGCCCCCGGCGTCCACCGGCTTCACGCCTTACAAACTCCTCTTTGGCCCACAACCCTGCAAGCTCCTAGATGTCACACAGGATGCCTGGGAACAGCAACCAGCATCCCACCGCAGTGTCATAGAGATGTTGCATGTCCGACAGATGAGGATGCCCCTTGTGAAAGAACATCTCGTTGATGCCCAGCTCGCCCAGCAGAGGTTGTATGACCGGCGGCTCAACCTCGAGAGTTCCAGCCGGGTGACAGAGTGCTAGTCCTGACCCCTACCGTGACGTCAAAGTTCCTAGCCTCCTAGCTATGTATTGATGTTCTTGTTAATATGTCTGTTTAAACATTCACCCAAAGTAGTTTGAATGAATGTGTATAACTCATTTAACCAAGATGATAGGTAGATCATGTTAGGGTTCTATGAGATGCATTTGTGATTTCCTTAATGTTAATGTTTGTTGTGTTTAGGGTAATTCTGTCTATATTAGTTTTATTCAACTCTTAGCCGTTTTCTTAGTGGACATCCAATCAGCTTCCACATGCAAAACATTTATAGAATAGCTGCGTTAAGTGTGTGCCTCTTTGTTAAAGATTATTTTATTGGTGTTTAGGAACCGCTGTAATGCTTTCTCACAGTCTCTCTCTCTCTACCTCATTCTATGTTTGTATTGTGTTTCATGTTGTGTATTGTTTGTATTTGTGATCATTACGTGTACCACGTAGAGTAGTTTAATAAACAACCAAATATTCAATTGTGATGGGTTTTATGTGCTCAATGCTCACAATGCAAAGTCCCTTAAACCATGTTAGATTTATGCAACCTTTGCTCTAAATTTTGTTTGGTAAAGTCACATTACTTATGGCCATGAGATAATGTAAAGTGTATTAATCATTGATGCATTAGCTGGACGAATGAATACCAATATTGTTATACTGAACATTACTAATCAGAGACTGTAAGTGCAGCGAGGAAGGCGGGACGAGAGCCGGGATGCGAGGCCGGTGCATGAGTGTTAACAAGCGTCAGCTGTATATGCACCTGTCTCGTATCACGGAGGAGATTGTGGAGCATATAAGAGGATGAGCAACCGGACCGTCAGTGAGAAAGGACCAGGCCTGGATTTTATGTTGTGGTTTGTGTGTGTTTATTTACGTTTCATTTTATTAATTAAAAGTTAGTTTATGTTCAACGGTTCCCGTCTCCTTCCTTCATTTTATGGATCGTGTTACAGTGGTGCCGAAACCCGGTAGGAAGGAGAGACATGTTGTCGAAGAGTCCTCGCTGCCGAGTGGCCACGCAGTGCCGGAGCGGTGGTTCTGGAGTAGAGGAGACCTTGCCGCCGAGCACCTGGGTCGCGGCGGGATGGCAACCTCCCCAGAGGGAGCGGGACGGGTCGCCACCGTCCACCCGAGGCCGGAGCCTGTCTCGTCAGCCCAAGTGGGAGGAGCAGGGGGCGGAAGTGACGAGAGCGGCCACCGCCTGCCAGAGGCCAGAGCCTGCGACCGTCTGCCCAAGGGGGAGGACTGTCTCCCTACCAGAGGGGCCAACGCCGGCCGCGAGGTCTGGCGCTCAGGGCCACCGCAAGACACCGCGAAGGAGAGTACCCCGGCTAGTTGAGGACCGAGCAGCAGCATGTCTGGGAACCAGACTTTTTCCCTCTCTCCCCTCTCTCATTCCGGTCGCTCGGAGTGCTCCCGTCTCCGTTCTTTCGTCTCGTCGGTGCATACACCCAGGGGATAGTCCGCCGCGGCTTCCCGTCTCCTTCCTTCCTTTTAATGGATCATGTTACAGGAAGATATGTTATTATACATATTTTACTTTGAGCTAAACTAATTCATTGACTGGAAATTAGGTTTTAAATAACTCAGATCATGGATTTGATCTTGATAGATCTGGTTGAGAATTTTACTTGGTCAGCTAAGCTCATCATTATTTTAATATGCAGCTAAAACTGCTACAAATGCAATCTTATATAATGTCTGAATCCCTTTGTTGCTTACGTCAGTCAATGTTCTATTTTCTAAATCCACAAATTAACTTTCTAAAACCACTTTCTTTTTCATCCATTGTCAATAATTCCTCTTATTTTTCAATACCCCAGCTATAATCATATAGGGTCCTTTTAAAGTGATCTAATCAATTCCAGAAGGATACAAGTTTTACTCTACATTTGTCATAGTTAAATAGTACCTGCAATATTTCCAATTAGATAAAGTAAAACACGTTACAAATAGCATCTTATGTTGACTGATTTTAAACTAAAATAACAAATAAAGTACCTCCCAATTTTGGTTTTATGATGCCCCTCAGAGAGACAATAAAAAGCAATTAGTAGATGAATAATATTGCTTTTCACATAACAAGTTTATGGTCAATGATTTTACAACACATAGGGGCGGTTTCCCAGACAGGGCTTAAGCCTAGTCCAAAACTACCTTAAATGTTATAGGTGTCTTAATAAAAAACAATCGCACTGACATCTTATTTTTTTGTCTCAAAATGCCCACCAGTTATGTCCTTTTGTAAAAGTATGTTTTTAACAATTTAAATATCCTCAGAATTGAGTCTCAGAATTAACCTGACCAATAGGCTTATCATATTCTTTTATAAAGACTGCTGCTTGAAGATTGAACATATTAAAAGTGAGGGAACAACACTGAAAATCTATGACTTTCTCTCAGGCAATAGACACAAACAGTTATTAAAGTTTATCAGACAGGTGCTCAATCCATTTCTGAGCGCTCTAGATTACCTGTGACCACAGGGAATATCCATAGTCCCCACCTTGTAAAGAGCCAGAGAGAAGAAAGAGCTGAGAGTGTGCAAACTTTACAAGTCAATACATGTAGCTGTTGCTGGCCCTGTTCTGCCTGATTTAAAATTTAATTAAATTAAATTTTATTTATATAGCACTTTTCACAATGTGCACTGTTCCAAAGCAGCTTTACAGGGGGAAAATAAGAAAAACGTAAAACACAAAAAAGGTAAAATACAGTACAGTACATGATATTTATATAACAAGTTTAATTATTATAGTAAATAATATCTAGTAAATGCAGTCTCCCAGTGATTTATTTTGCATATTTTGCATTAAGTGAATGGCTGAAAAGATGTGCCTTTAAATTGGGTCTGACAACCATTACTAAGTGCATTACAGTAGTCAAGTCTTGAGGTCATCTTGAGGTCTGGGAGGAATCATCTGGTCTTGATGAGATATATAGCAGAGTATCATCTGCATAGCAGTGGAAGCTAATTCCATATTTTTCAAAAAATGTTTCCAATGGGCATGTTTGTATGGAGAATAGCAAGGGTCCTGGAACGGATCCCTGATGTAGTCCATACTTTACTTGCGTTAGATTTGATGATTCCCCATTTAAATGGACAAACTGATGTCTGCCTGATAAGTAAGACATGGCCTAGATTAATTGACGAGTTGATAATGTTATAAATGGGCTCAACTGAAACAGGTAGTAACTCTTTTTTTTATAATTTAGTTGATATGGGGTCTAATAAGAAAGTTGAAGGTTTAGATGTTGCAATAAGTTTAATTAAATCTTCCTATTTTATAGGTGAAAAACACTGTCGCCTTTCTTTTGGGGGTGATGGACGGACTTGGAGGTTTAGTTTTTTTACTATTTTGTTCCGTATGTTTTCGATTTTCTCTGTAAAAAAATCATGAATTCATTGCTACCAAGGTGCGGCGGAAAAACCAGGTCAGGTGATGTCTGTTTATTTGTTAATTAAGCAACTGTACTAAATAAAATCCTTGGATTGTTTTTGTTAGTTTCTATGAGGTTACGGAGGTGCTCAGCCTTTGCTGCTTTTAGTGCCTTTTTATAACAGTTTGCACTCTCTATTCACGCAATTTTAAAGACCTCTAATTGGGTTTGTTTCCATTTGCACTCCAGTTTACGTGTTTCTCTTTTAAGGGCGTGAGTGATGCTATTGTACCATGGTGCTGTATTTTTCTCATTCATCTTTTTTTACTTCATAGGTGCGACAGCTTCTAATGTATTAGAGAAAATAGTGCCTAATTTGCTGGTCATGTTATCAAGCGATTCTGTGTTTATTGGTATGGTTATTATAGGAGTCAGATCTGGCAAGCTCTTTGCGAAACTATTTTTAGTTGTCCAGGTAATTGTTCTACCTTGTCGATAATGAGTTAAACGGCTGATTCCTGCAGTGTGCAGTGTACATGCTATAAGATAGTGATCGGTGACATTGTCGCTTTGAGGTTTAATATCTATATTTGTTAGATCAGCTCAATGAGATATAATCAAGTCTAGTATATGATTAAATCGACGAGTGGGTCTATTGATGGGTTGTGTTACTCGATAAGAGTGTATAAGTTTGATTATTCTACACTGCAACCTCTTTCAGATAATCAGTGTAGGTACCAGGGGGTCTATACACAATTGCAAATGTAAAAGAAAGCTAAGTTTTTTTAGATTATATATTTGGAAGCGAAAACATTAATAACATATAAAACTAAAAATATAAAACACATGCACACTTGCTGCGACATCCGAAACAGCTGATCTGTAGAGAGTGCATGGTAGGAAGTGGAGTAGATTCGGGAATCGATCAGAAAATGGAGTATGAAATGTTTGACGCGGATGAAGGCGGGAATGGGAACGGAATTATGAAATAATGGAGTACAGTAGAAAAGCAAAATAGACAGAAAAGTAGCACATCTGAAACTGATAGTGAAAATGGAACTCGTCTGACAAGAAGAACGAAAGAAGAGTATAATGTAGTGATGAAACTTAAAAACAGATCTTTCAGTATAATTAATCAGCTGAAGTGATAGGACTTGTTGAAAGTGTTGAGAAGTTGAGAGATGGTAGATTGCCAATATATTGTAAGGATAGTAGTCAACAAAAAAAGGCTCTAGGAGTTTACATTTATGTTTAGTGATTTAGCAGACGCTTTTATCCAAAGCGACTTACAAAGAGTTCGGGGAGCAATAAGCGATATGTCATAAAAGAGCAATAGAACGATAGGTGCTAATACAAAGTTACTAGTTTCAAAAAAAGCTAGACCACTACCTGAAAAAAGCTAGACCACTACTGAATTAAGTCGATCATGGGACAACGTGTGATTTGTTCAGTTCAAGAAGAAAAGAAATTGGTTAAATGAGTAATAACAGTTGAAAAGATGAAGAAAGGTTTTACGGGAGCTGCAGTGATTGATGTGAAAAAACTAAAATGTAATAGGAATAACGAAAGGGGAGACAGCTTCTCTGTGATGATTCATTTTGATAAGGAAAAGCTGCCAAGTAAAGTATTTTTTTATGTGCTTTTCAGTAAGGCTCTATGTACCCCCTTTTCTAAGTTGTCATAAATGCCAAAAGTTTGGGCATGTAGCGGCTGTATGCAGAGGCAAATAGAGGTGCGTGAGATGTGCTGGAGAACATGAGTAGTCATCAGAAGTCTGCAGTAAAATAAAAATTGCAAAAAGGTTATAAGATCATGTGTCAGTTTTTACTACTAGTAATTTTTAGCTATCATACTAGCACAGTGGATCGAAGAAGTTCAACCAGAAAGAACTGTGATATGTAGTGATTCAATGGCTGTGCTCACTAGTCTACTAAGTAGTTAATCTGAAACTAGGAAAGACTTAATATTTGAAGTTTTACAAAGTCTGTTTAGAATAAGGTAGTTAAGGATAGTGGTAAATTTCCTCTGGGTACCTGCACATGTGGGTGTGGATGGAATGAAGAAGTAGATTTGCTAGCAAAGAAAGCATTAATTCATCCACAAGTAGAAATTAAGTTAGCTTTAAGTAAAGATGAATTAAAGAGAGTGAAATCATTTGAAGTAAGAAATTGCAAAATGTATGAAATAGTGGGTCTAAAGGAAGACATCTTTTCCAGATTCAGGAGTATTTTGGAAATGAGAGAAACATATATGGAAATAGGAAGGAGGATGTAATTATTTCAAGACTAAGAAATAGTCTTGAATCAGGAAAGTGTGACAAATGTGGAGTATAAGAAACAGTGAGGCATATTATTAATGGGTGTTCTGTATATGAAAGGGAGAGATTCCAATTTATACAAGAATTAGTATTGTTGGGAATTGATAATATTTATTTAAAAGTATTGTTAGGAAACGGGTCAAGGCAATTAAGAGTACATGAAAAACACAGGAATATAGTTAATTCCCCCCGCCCAATTTCTTCCTTCCAAATCTATGTACACTCCACACTACAGATCAGAAGGTGGTGGTAATACACCTATTCGTTGGTTTGCCAGAAAACACCAGAAGAAGAAGCTGCAACATCTAGTGACAACATTAAGCATGGCTAAGGTAATTAATATTTACTCTACTGTCTGATATCCTAAAATCTCTAGTACATTTACTCAATGGAAAAAATAAATGAGAAATAGACTGATATAGTGCTTAATTTGCCATTTATTAAAACACTTAAAAGCAGAGGTAAATCAGCTGTTGTTACTAAGTTTTAACAGTTCTTTAACAATGTAAACATTTAACAATATGTTTAGCAATAAAACCAGTGTAACAGAGAAAATGTGCAATTAAAAGAACCACTGAGTAACAGTATGTTTTACAGTATGTTGACAAAACAGTCTCAGAGATAAGGCAAGAGATTAAATATAGTTAAATAACTATAATGAATCCCTTTAAACGGAACTGAAAAATTATCCCTGTCCTTACTCGTGGACAAAGAAACGTTATGGGTCATCAAGATAGCAAGGTTATCACAAAGTTTACATGTCTTTCCCACAGCACTGAATATTTAGCTGAAGCACCCTGTGGTTTATCTATGCATGTGATCAGATGCAATTTTAGGTCATATTAATACAGAAAAACGCGTACCTCTTTTGCCTGTGTACCGCCTGCTGGAGTTGACGATGAGCTGAGCCCCAAACCTTATCACTTTCATGGTACCAGTGGTCAACAGCCGGCACCTCAGAAGGTCCAGGGGAAAAAAAGGGCGTGTATATCCCAGTACACACTGGAATGGGGTGAGGCCGTTGGAACTCTGGCTAAGGGAGTTTTGGGCATATTCCGCCCAGGGGAGATAGCAGTGCCAGCTGTGCTGGTGAGAATGGCAGTATGACCGCAGATATTGCGGTTTCAAAGGATGAGGGCAGGCTGGGCAGAGGAATCAAATTACAGGCTTTGGAAAATTGATCGACGGCTACTAGGATGCATGTAAAGGTATCAGACAAGGGAAGGTCGGTAACGAAGTCTACCGCTATATGAGACCAAGGTCTTTTGGGGATAGGGAGAGGTAGGAGCTTGCCTTGAGGTAGTCGTCGAGGGGTCTTCGAAATGGCACAAATGGAACAGCCTTTCACAAAACTAGCGACATCCTGGGTCATACTCGACCACCAGTACCGGCTGGCTAAGAGGGTAAGGGTTTGCTGACTACCTGGGTGGCCAGATCCCGGAACAGAATGCACATTATCCATAAGGCGCTCGTGGAGCTCCTCTGGTACAAATATTCATCCAGGGGAACCCCTGGTGGTAGTGACCGATCTCCTGGTCAATCGACCAATGGATCGGGTTAAACATAAAAGGTGGAAGAATAGTTTCATCTTCAATAGGTTTGGGGTCAGAAGCATCTTGTCTGGACAATGCGTCTGCCTTACCATTCTGAGATACGGGCCGGTAGGTTACTTGAAAGTCAAACCGTGTGAAGAACAGGGCCCACCTAGTTACCCATGTCGTAGTTCCGCTCCGAGGGGGATAACTTACGGAAGAAGAATCCACAGGGGTGTAGTCGCCTGCCGTTGAGATAAAACAGCCCCTGCACCAGTGGAGGAGGCATCGACTTCTACCACAAAGGGGAGGTCAGTATCAGGTAAGACTAGGGTAGGAGCATCAGCGAAGGCTTGTTTGAGTCAAAGGCAGCTTCAGCGGTAGGTGACCAGCTCAGGTAGTCTTGGTCTTCTTCCCAGTGTGGCAGGGTAAGAGACACTATGGACACAAGACAGCTGGTGTAAGCAACCCCGGAGGGGAATTTATTAATACAACTAGTGAAAAAGTGTCCACAACGTGCTATTCCGGGGTTTTCGTGCCGTGAAATATCCAGTCCAGTCCGTGCTCGTGCAATGGTGCTCCTCTGGGCTTCAATCGCTTGACTCTGTGGGTAAAAACAGACAGCATTAGTCTCTTGGCGAACGAGCCCAGAGTGGTGTGTTTGTGAGGGTCTTATGCCCGGCAGCTAATCAGCAACAGGTGTAGGCGATCAGCATTAGCTGCCGGGTCGTTTTCCAGGTGACGCTGATCCTGGATCTGTACCCTCCACCACACTAGTCATGGCAGAAAGGGGCGTTGCAATAGAGCTGAATCCAGAAATGAACTGTCGATAAAAATTAGAAAAGCCTAGAAAACGTTGTAGTTCTTTCACCTGTAGGTCTGTGGTACCGACCATCTCCGTACCGCGTCTACCTTACAGGGATCCATAGTAACCTGGTTGTTGGATATTATGTAGCCCAGAAAATGAATGATCCGTACATGACTCACATTTCTCTAACTTCAAGTAGAGGTGATAATGTTGAAGACGTTGCAGAACTGTGCGGACATGCACCTTGTGGTCAGCTAGAGATCGGGAATAGATGAAAATATCATCTAGATATATTACCACAAACCGACCCAGAACATCCCTGAAGATCTCATTCATGATTTTGGAAGACCGCCGGTGCGTTGACCAGGCCAAACGGCATCACTCTGTATTCGTAGTGGCATGTGGGTGTAATGAAGGCGGTTTTCCACTCGTCTCCTTCTCATATTCGATCAAATTATAGGCACTACAGAGGTCTAATTTCGAGAAGAGAGTGGCTCCTCGTAGTTGTTCTAGAGCTGCAGGGATCAACGTAATGGGTAGGTGAAACATTTGGTGTGTTGATCCAGTACTCGGTAATCAATACAAAGTCTAAGTCCTCCATCTTTTTTCCCAACTTTTTTCCCAACGGCTGCATGTAAAGATCACACTGTAGAACGAACCCGCTACAGAAACTCACCTTGATTAAGGAATAAGAAAATTCCACAACAATTTGGCGACGAGGTATGGGATCACAAGGCTGACGGAGAACGGACTAGAGTTGACTGATCATCCTGGACATAGCAAATCCAGCTCTAACCCCATACAGGGATGAGAGAACTTTACTCCGGACTCCAAGCTGACGTGATCCCAAAAGAACTCAGTGCAAGGCACAAAAGTGAAAAACGGTGAGTCAAATATATATATTTTAAAGAGTCTGAAAAGAGAAGTGACTACTCAAAATCGAGATAGATTTTAAAGAGTCTGAAAAGAGAAGTGACTACTCTAAATCGAGATAGATTTTAAAGAGTCGTGACTACTCTAAATCGAGATAGATTTTAAAGAGTCTGAAAAGAGAAGTGACTACTCTAAATCAAGATAGATTTTAAAGAGTCTGAAAGAAAAGGAGAAGTGACTACTCAAAAATTAAAAATGGGACAAGGAAGATCCCATATGGAGATGGATAAACCAACATACAGAGAAATGAGGAAAAGGTGGGGAACGGGAAGTTTACAAGGTCTACACTATTTAATAGAAAAAACTAACTTTCCAGAAAACGGTACATTTAGTACCACAAAATTAGGGAAAATAAGAGAACACATGGGGAAAAAAGACATATTTAAAATGTCTACAAAAGAAAGGGAAAAATATGACGAAGCGTGTAAATGTTTGGAATTATGGGAAAAGGAAGCAAATAGACGTGACCATGTTTTTAAAGAAAAGGCTTTGGAAGAACTTCCACCGCCATGTCATACACCCCCACCGCCGCATGCTCCATTGTACCCTGTTTTGCCTGAGTATATTGATTTAACCCCTCTGTCTTCTTTACCCCCATCTATGACTTGTTACAAACACCAACCGGAGGATGATTGTGTCCCTCCTCACGACATCTGAACCCGATCGAGGCAGCTCCAGTGCCCCCACCAGTGTCTCCACCAGCACCAGTGCCGTCTCCACCACAGCCCATGGTGCGTCAAAAGCAAGAAAGAGCGCGTCCAGCACCGACAGACAAATAACTTTTGACATTTTGCAAAGAATTCTCACCCTCAATGAAAGAATTAGAGAGACTGTTGAAAGTCAAACTGAAACCATCTGACCTAAGAAAGTTACAGGTCAAATGGCCTGTGGAGGATTATAGAAGGGAACATGTCAACTGGTCGCATGCAGACAATGCTGAGTACAGGAGGATTCTGGAAAAATTCTTAGAAGGACTAAAATCTACTTTTCCCAAAGCTATGAATCTGGATAAGATCGCTGCTTGTGTGCAAAAGACTGATGAAAGAGTGGAGGATTTCTTGGCCAGGCTGGAGGAAGTATTTAAAGAACATTCTGGACTTCAACCTGATGCAGATGGACCAGACATTGGTCCGTTCGAAGGACATCTCAGATCCGCTTTTCTGCGGAACCTCAGAGAAGAGCTGAGACGAGAAGTGGAAAAATCCTGCATCGAGCCAGATCGCGCGAGAATGAGCGAGATCATCAGTCACGCTGTGCACGCCGAAAGACAAACGGACAAGAAACAGTTTCAGAAGAAAAACACCCAAGATAAAGAACTCCACATGGCTCTAATGAATATCGGAGTAGAGCATGAAGGAAGAGGAAACGGGAGGAGAAGAGGTCAGTGGCGTGGACGTGCTCAAGGGAGAGGAGGTTTTAAACCCTCTAGTAATTATGATCCAGAGAAGTGTTTCAATTGTGGAAAAACGGGGCACTGGCGAAATGATTTTCCTGAGCCTCTGAGACCACTGAGGTCAAAACAAAAGGGAGATTGAAGTGAGGAGGTGAGGCA
This sequence comes from Barbatula barbatula, assembly GCF_947034865.1. Classification (NCBI taxonomy): domain Eukaryota; kingdom Metazoa; phylum Chordata; class Actinopteri; order Cypriniformes; family Nemacheilidae; genus Barbatula; species Barbatula barbatula. Next base: position 8,641,859 of record NC_136773.1, read on the forward strand.
TCATTCCGAGGGTGGTGAGTATGATTTCCCTTAGCATATGCAATGAAGAAATGCTTTTTCCTACTGTATGCAATGAAGATCTGCTTAGCTCACATTCCATGATGAATGAAACTGCTTTCTGAACTTTGCTAAAATGCACAATGCTTGTGTGCAACAAACCGCTTGAATTTTTGATAGATTCAGGGGCAACAAATAGCCTACTGTGATTCACAAGAAGTGTTTAAATTTGCCAGAGTCTAAACTAGCTGTGTTTTCCCTAAATGCTAGTGGCTCTAATGTAAAATAATTTATGTCAAAAGGGTGCAATGTGAGTTGGGGAGTGTCAAATTTCAACACAGGTTTCTCATGTCTGACTGCTGCCCGATTCATTGGCTGGGCAGAGTCATAATGTGTATGATGACAGATTGAGCATGATAGCAACACGACCCGAGTGCAGCGCTCATACAGCTGTACGATGTAGTTTAAAATTACGTAAATATGATGTAGAAAGTTTTGCCTCACAGAGCCTCATGACGTTGATTACAATGGTGTGGGGAGCTGTGGGTGTTTTGCTGACAAAGATGCGCACGCCATAGAATGGGTTAAAAGGGATGACGTGCAATATTCAAATTTGTTGCATGCCCATCGTGAGAATCATGCCTGTCTGTCAGCAACAAGGGGACTTGAAGTGTTTTCACACACAAAAAAGATTAATGAAGAGTATTGACATACCAGAAATTTTGGGAAAGGTGCCCTTTCAACTGTTGGTAACAGGAAAATATTATGTTGGGTTGATTAGGAACTGTGAGCCTGTTGTGATAACGCCCAAGGGTAATTTTCGTCTACGCAAACAGCAATTCCCCCTCAAAACAGAGGCCTCAAACCATAAGGCCAATATTTAATGAGTTTAAAAAGATTAAAAAATAAAAGCATAGTTGTGCCATGCCCAAATTCACCTGTGCGCACACCTTTGTTTCCAGTTAAAAAGATCAGAGAAAAGGGAGCACCCGTTGAATGGCGGTTCGTACAAGATTTGCAAGCAGTTAATGCCGCAGTACAGCCACGAGCACCAAACGTACCCAACCCGTATACCATTCTCAGCCAAATTCCGCCTGAGACGAAATGGTATACGGTGATTGATTTGTCAAACGCGTTTTTCAGTGTGCCAGTACACCCAGACTCACAATACTGGTTCGCCTTTTTATTTGATGGCAAGCCATATACATTCACACGTCTATGCCAAGGGTACTGCGAATCACCGACCATTTACAACGAGGCACTGCGACAATCGCTGGAGCCATTCCATCTCCCGAAGGGGGTGGCATTGCTTCAGTATGTGGATGACATTCTTTTATGTGCACCCACCAAAGCGCAATGTGAAGAACACACTGTACGACTGCTCACTCATTTGGCACACGAAGGACACAAAGTGAATATCTCCAAAGTCCAGCTGGCAAAACAATTTGTTTGTTTTTTGGGTCACGAAATTACTGACCGTGGCAGACAGCTGTCCGCAAAGCGCGTGTCTGCAATTTCAGACATCGCACGCCCAAAAACAAAGAAGCAACTAATGACATTTATAGGGATGACCTCTTACTGTAGGAATTTCATTTTGAGGTACACAGAGATGGAAAAACATCTCACGGTATTGATTCACGGGAAGCCCATGACTGCAAATGCGCAGATTGAATGGACTGATGCAAGGGTTGAGGCTTTTGGTAATCTCAAGCGAGCTCTGCAATCTGCGCCTGCGCTAGGTATCCCAAACCCAGACAAACCATTCACACAAATGGTAGACGAAAAAGACGGCACAATGCTCTCTGTGCTGCTCCAAAAACACGGAGACCAGCTGCGCCCCGTTGCTTATCTTTCATCCAGATTAGATAGTGTGGCACAAGGTCTCCCACCGTGCCTGCGTGCAGTAGCAGCGGCAGAGAAAGCAGTGCTGGCCTCGAGGGAGTTTGTTGGTTATTCTCCCCTTACTGTGTTTGTTCCCCATGCAGTGGCCATGATTCTGTTAGAACAACGAGTGTCACATTTATCTACAGCGAGGTGGCTGAGATATAATCTGACATTGTTGGAATTGCCAAACATCACGGTAAGGAGATGTAACACACTAAACCCAGCCACGTTGCTGCCACTTCCTGACAATGGTGACCCACACAACTGTGTTGCCACTTTAGAGCAAGTCTGCTCGCCACGTGTTGATCTCAGAGACGAACCTCTGCTAAATGCAGACTTGACTTTCTATGTAGATGGCAGTGCACGAAAAGATGAGGCGGGAAAGAATCACGTGGGGTTTACTGTTGTGTCTGATTTTGAAACCGTACAGTCAGGCCGCCTGCCTGACCATTTCTCTGCTCAAACAGCAGAGCTCATTGCACTCACACGCGCATGCGAATTAGCAAAGAATAAAATGGAGACATTCACACAGATAGTAGAAATGCATTTAGTGTAACTCATGATTTTGGCACACTGTGTAAACACAGAAACTTTGTAAAAGAAGATGGTAAAAACATTCTTAATCACACACAGGTTGCTGATATGCTATCTGCCATTCTTCTCCCATCAGCCATTGTTGTGTGTGACGGTGACACACACACTTTTTATCAGAAACAATTACTACAGGAAGCCGACAAGCTGACCTTGCAGCAAAGCAAGCAACATCGGAGCCACAGACAGATTTTCTCCAGAAATCACTAACAAAACTCTTTCTCTTGCAGAGATGCAAACATTTTGCAGAACCGGATAAGCGTGCACTCTGCAAGGAGTGCTCATTTATATACACAGACAATGTTTGGGGGGGCCCAAATGGCCTCACCTGTTTGCCAAAACATTTTTTCTCTGCTTTTGCGATTTTGACGCATGGCCTAGACCACGCGTCAAAAGGGGGGATGTTACAAGGCAATGTGTTTTTGTGTTTTTGCTCTCAAAATATTTGTGCAGGTCAAAGGAGCAGTAGCAAACGGAGCTTCCAGCCAGGAGACTTCGAAGTAGTCAAAGATTTCAGGAGGAAGTCGTGGGAAAGACACACCTCCCACAGCAAAAAGATGTCCAAGGAGGGGCAACTCCAACCGTATGGCTCTTCGCAATGGTCGTGCTGACTGAAGCGAAAGGAGGGGCACTATTGGTGCTCGCAAAGGGAATCAACTGTTCGAGTCGGGGACGCATCGAACCCCGAGAAATTAGAGATTATAGAATTTTGTTTCTGTGCAACACTATATTCCAAGTTTAATAAAATGGTATGGGGAGGGACAGTGTTACCCTAATTCTGCTAGGTATTGGGGAACAAATATGTATTTGTGTAGAGGTACGTGTACCTCAGTTGATGTTGTGGATAAGGCAACAAAATTTGAAAATGTGGGCCGTTATGTCCCCCAGGGACGGCCAAATAAAAAGGCAAAAGAAAGTGTTTTAAATATGAGGTAACGGGAGGAACTTCCCAATAAGAGTGGGAATAAGCAAGTGATGAGGGTTTAAGCAAGTGATGAAGGTTTAAGCAGGTCAGTATTGGTGTATGAGATTGAGGGGAAAGACACAGGTCAGAAGGTTCAGATATCATTTCAGCCAAGGAATTTTCAGGCCGCAGAGCAGGCAGAAGAAGAGGCACAAGAAGTAGAGGCTAGAACATGGAGAGACCCAGGAGAGACAAACGTAGGTATGAGAAAGGCAATATTGGAGAAAAGAAAGAGGTTGGAGTGAATGACAGTTGTAGGTGGTGTATGCAACTCGAGCAGGCATGGAAAGTTAGTCTTCTGAAATTAGAGGATCGGAAGAGGCTAAAGGGTCAATTACCCTGCAAAGTCACAACCCTGTTGACAGTTGCAAACAGCACCAACAAGGCCGAAGAAAAGACAGAGTGCAGAGAACCAGGTGGTAAGTAAAGTACAGAATTGAACAGTTTGGAAGTAGGGAAGTAGTTTTAAAGAGTAGATTAGTTTAAGACATGCTTACGGCAGAGAAAGGCGGTGTGTGCAAAATGTTCGGGGTCAGTTGTTGTTTCTATATTCCGGATTATGCTGATAATGTCACAGACATTATAAAACACATGAAGAATGCAATCAGGGAACCGGATGATATGACTAACAGTCTGTTGAAATGGTAGAATAGCCAAGGTTGATGGGCGTGGCTGATGCAGGTGGCATTACCCATTCTAGTGGGATTATTATTTCTTATAATTATGTTACCATGTTTAATTTCTCAGTGCTATGGGTGTCTCTGGAATGGCGTTGCAATGGTTTGAGTCCTACCTCTCGGGTAGGTCATTCAGAGTATCCTGGAGAGATGAGGTCTCCGCGTCCCAACAGCTCAACACGGGGGTGCCACAGGGCTCAGTGCTTGGACCGCTACTCTTCTCCATTTACATGACATCCCTCGGCTCGGTCATTCAGAAGCATGGCTTCTCCTATCACTGCTATGCGGACGACACACAACTCTACTTGTCATTTCAACCGGACGATCCGACGGTCGCTGCTCGCATCGCGGCATGCCTTAGTGACATCTCGCTTTGGATGAAGGATCATCACCTGCAGCTAAACCTTGCAAAAACGGAACTGCTTGTGATCCCGGGCAACCCAAAGATTCACCACAACCTTGCCATTCAACTAGGCTCATCAACGATTACACCGTCCAGCACAGCCAGAAACCTGGGAGTGGTAATCGATGATAGGCTTAACCTCACAAGTCATGTTGCCAGCACCACCCGGTCCTGTAGATTCATCCTCTACAACATTAGGAAAATTAGACCTTTCCTATCGGAGCACTCTACGCAAGTCCTAGTCCAGGCTCTTGTCCTGTCCAAACTGGATTATTGCAATGCGCTTCTGGCTGGACTTCCTGCTTGCACAATCAAACCTCTCCAGATGATCCAGAATGCGGCGGCAAGAGTGGTCTTCAATGAACCGAAGAGAGCGCTGGTACTCTCGCTCTTCATCAGGTTACACTGGCTCCCTGTTGCCGCCCGCATAAGGTTCAAGACTTTGCTCCTAGCCTACAAGACCAACACCGGATCTGCACCATCGTATCTCCACTCGCTGATGCAGATCTATGTTCCTGCCAGATCACTGCGGTCTGCAAAGGAACAACGGCTAGTGGTACCATCCCAAAAAGGAAAAAAGTCACTCTCCCGTACCTTCACTGGATCTGTTCCACATTGGTGGAATGATCTACCTGCTGCTACAAGATCAGCAGACTCGGTTGCCATCTTTAAAAAACGCCTAAAAACGCATCTCTTCCGTCAACACGTCGCTGATTGAGTTTTTCCTAATTCTCTTCCCTTTCCTTCTTTATATACATAAAAAAAACAAAATACTAACCTCACTATTCTTAGCTTTCATACTGTGCTAGGCTTTAATGGACTAGTTTGATGCACTTATGTATTTTCGTTGCCTATGTTGTTATAATTGCTTCCAATGTTTCCTCATCTGTAAGTCGCTTTGGATAACAGCGTCTGCTAAATGACTAAATGTAAATGTAATTTACTGTTTTCAAAATTGTTTAAATAAAATACTATTAGGGAGCATGGCTGCAATTGAACAAAGGTTCATGATGCAGACCATCGATCTCACGGAAGGGGAATTTATTGAGTACGATGACAACGGCCTATGAAATCTGTAGGACAAAGGGCAGTGCTCATCTTGCAGGTTGAGGCATAACGATTTTGGTTATCATATATGATAAAAGATGGGAATGTGATGGAAATTTTCATGACGTGGGTTTCTTCATGCTAATCTCTGTAAAAATTGATACAAGACTGTCTATCTTGTTGTTCTTAAATTCCTGAGAAATGTTTTGCTACGTGGCAGACCACTCAGCTCCTTTACCCTTGAGCAAAGACCAAGAGGTTCTGGTGAAGATAAGAGATGGCGACACATCTTCTTTACCAAAGATACGTTCTTGCTCAGGGGATCATATAAAAGCCCTGTAAGTGAGAAGGAGGGCACCTTCTCTCTGCACCATGCTTGTGATGCAGACTGAATGTCAATAAATATAAAATACCTTGCAAGGTAACTCATCCTCTCTGTGTGTTGCATTTGTCTAAAGTGTATCAAACTCACCTTGATTAAGGAATAAGAAAATTCCACAACAGTATCTTCAAACCAGGAATTTCGGATACAAACATCAAAACCAGGGGCCTGTACCATGAATGTAGCTGAACAAACTCAGGGTTGTTGGATTAGTTTTGGGTTGACAAAACCAAACCAACGTGATCAAGCTTTGTTGGTACCATGAAGCAGCTCATGGAGTTTCTTTGTCAACTCAAGCTTTGATCCTGAAGCTAAGATTAGTTTACGCGCGCGTGCACATGAACGAGTGACGTCAGCATGGCTAAACCAATCGCATTATAAATGGATAAAGCGATTTCCACAATATGAACACAAACATGAATTGGACTGATATGTTTCTGCTGTCTACGCAAGAGAGAAGTGTTTCAGACTTCATGCATGTTAGACCCTATACCTACAAATCTACTGAAAGAGATGCTCCCAGAAATTATAGATCCTCTACTTAGCATTATTAACTCATCTCTGACATTAGGACATATGCCTAAAGCATATAAGGTGGCTGTTATAAGGCCCCTTGTCAAAAAACCCCATCTGGACCCTGGGGAACTAGTTAACTACAGACCTATTTCGAATCTACCTTTCTTATCTAAAATTCTGGAAAAAGTAGTCTCAATTCAAATATGCTCCTTCCTCCAAAGGAATGAGATTAATGAAGATTTCCAGTCTGGATTTAGAGCACATCACAGTACAGAGACTGCTCTGATTAGAGTTACAAATTATCTGCTTATGGCGTCCGACCGAGGTTGTATCTCCTTATTGGTGCTGCTAGATCTTAGTGCTGCATTCGACACCATTGACCACAGCATGCTCCTACATAGACTCGAAAATGATGTCGGTATTAAGGAAATAGCTTTGAAATGGCTTAGATCTTATTTATGCAACCGTTTTCAATATGTAGCAATAAACAATGAGGTATAACGCAAATCGAAAGTCCAGTACGGTGTACCACAGGGCTCAGTCTTAGGGCCTATGCTCTTCGCATTATACATGCTACCTCTAGGAGATATAATAAAGCGACACGGAGTATGCTTTCACTGTTATGCTGATGATACGCAACTTTATATTTACTCGAAGCCTCACGAAACACAGCAATTCCATCGTATAGTGAAATGCATAGTCGATATAAAAAAGTGGATGAGTAGCAATTTTTTATTACTGAACTCGGACAAAACTGAAGTCTTACTTATCGGACCGAAAACCGCCCTACGTAACAACCAAGAATACTGCTTAACTATTGATGGATGTTCCATAAAACCCTCATCTTTAGCTAAGAATTTTGGCTTTATATTCAATTGTACTCTGTCATTTGAGAACCAGGTCGCCAACACCTGAAAAATTGCGTTTTTCCAACTTAAAAATATATCTAAACTACGTCATATGCTGTCACCATCAGATGCAGAGAAGCTTATACATGCCTTTATGACATCAAGACTAGATTACTGTAATGCACTATTAGGTGGTTGCCCTGCAGGCCTATTACAAAAACTCCAACTGGTCCAAAATGCGGCAGCTCGAGTTCTTACGCGTACAAAAAAGTATGAGCATATTAGCCCGGTTCTGTCAACCTTGCACTGGTTACCTGTCAAGCATCGCATTAACTTTAAAATCTTGCTTATTACCTATAAAGCCTTGCATGGTTTAGCTCATCACTACTTGAGAGAACTTCTAACGTATTATAGTCCATCACGTGCACTACGCTCTCAGGTGTCAGGTCAGTTGGTAATACCTAGAATTTCAAAATCAAGTGCAGGCGGCAGATCATTTTCCTATCTAGCGCCTAAACTTTGGAACAGTCTTCCCTGCACTGTCCGGGAGGCAGACACACTCTGTCAGTTTAAATCCAGACTAAAGACGCATCTTTTTACTCTTGCATACACTAGACTATCATAATACATATATTTCAAAGATCTAGGCTGCACTAGTTAGATCAACCGGAACCAGGGACACTTCCAATAACAACTGATGCATTTGTTGCATCAAAGAGTGCAGAACAGTACTCTACTCTCAGCCAGTCTTGTCTCATTGTTCCAAGGTTACCAGAGCGGGCAGGACGCAATCCATTCCCAGACCTGACAAATGCTGGACGAAGGACGTGGCGACTCTACAAAACTTCAGTCGCTATTAGATTATTAATGATAATTTTAAATCTAACTTTGTTTTTTATTTTGTCTTGTTGTGCAGCACTGTCGAGCTTGTGCAGAGGCTGCAGTTTTTGCCAGAGGGGAACTGGAATCCCCTGGTTAGGCCTGGTCTCCCTCTGAGGTTTTTTTTCTCCTCCAATGGAGATTTGGGTTCCTCGCCACCGTTTGCATACTATTTTGCACTGTTTGCCTGGCCGGGGGGGCTGCTAGAATTTGATAGTCTTATTCAATTAACACTGCATATAGGAGTTTGTGTGTCTGATATTTGACCTGTGTTTTGACTTCCATAACCTTTTATGTTTTACTTAGTCATTTTTTCTTGTACAGCTGCTTTGTAACAATGAAAATTGTAAAAAGCGCTATATAAATAAAGCTGACTTGATTTGACAGGTGACTCCTGAATGAAATGCAACAGCGTTTCCAACAACCTGTCAATGTTATCGACTGTTTGAATGTATAAACATGAACTCATTTCGTCTGTAAATATGCACATGGTTAGAGGCTGTGTGAAAGAATATAGTCAAAATTGCGATGATTTGTTAAAAGATGTCGCATTAAGTCAGAACTGACAATAGAAACAAAAAATATGTAAATGAAAACGGCTTTATTGTAAATATAATGGCAGACTTGGGGTGTGGCGTTGTTACTAGAGCACAGGCTCAAAAGTTAACTCAGTTGTCACAGCCTCAAGATCTTGCACGAAACACCCTACAGGAAATGCCGTTTTTCACTGATGAAATAGTAGGTGAACAAAGCCAAGTAAGGAAGACAGGCTAGAAAAGCTGAGAAAATAGGTGTCAAGTTTAATAAATACCTCAGAGCATTTAGATTTTGAGTTGGAAGAACCAGAACTTGATGAGGCAGGCTTGAGCATATCTAATGAACTAGCAAAGATACAAAATGATGATGCCACATTTGCAGAATGCTTTATAAGTTTGTAAAGAAACTGTTGTTGGTTTGTTGTGTAGTGAGAAGTTCTCCTTTACAGGCAGTCTAAAGAAGATGGTACACAGTTGGTGGTACCAAAGCTTTATCGCAAAAGTAGTAGAACTTGTTCATTCTGTTCCATAGTCAGGGCATTTAGGGTTCATGAAAACCTTGATGAGACTTTCAAAGAGGTTCTATTGGCCTGGCATGTATAGTGAGGTGAAAGACTATTGTAAAGCTTGTCCTGAATGTCAGCTTTCAGTGGGCAGAACACCCACTGAAGCACCACTTGTGCCAATTCCTGCAGTCAATATACTATTTGAGAGAATAGGAGTGGATGTTGTTGGACCAGTAGAAAGAAGTCAGAAAGGGAACAGATTTATTCTGGTTATTTGTGATTATGCAACCAGGTACCCTGAGGGATATCCCATGAGAGAGGTCACAGCAAACCAGGTTGCAACTGCACTTCTTATTTTTTCTCACATGTGGGTATACCTAAAGAATATATTAACTGATCAGGGCACTCATTTCATGAGTCATACCCTGCAGTAGGTCTACCGGTTACTGGGTATTAAGAGAGTTTGTACTTCTCCCTACCACCCCCAGACTGACGGTTTGGTAGAACGATTTAATCATACCCTGAAGAGCATGCTGAACAAGTTTGTATCTGAGACTGGCAAGGATTGGGATAAATGGTTGCCCTATCTCTTATTTGCTTGCCGTGAAGTTCCCCAATCATCCACTGGATTTTCGCCCAACAGGTTAGAGGTCCACTAGATGTGCTGAAGGACAGTTGGGAAGCCAACGACAATGTGCGTAAGCAGAACATCCTTTTATACATCCTTAAAAATGAAAGAAAGGCTGCAACGAGTTACCACCATGGCCCAGGAGAACCTGCAACATTCGCAGCTTAAGCTAAAAGCCTAGTATGACAAGAAAGCAAGAGCAATAACTTTTCAACCGGGAGAGAAAGTCTTGTTGTTACTTCCAACATCAGACAACAAACTTCTAGCAAAATGACAAGGTCTATTCCAGGTAAAAACGAAATTGTAATTCCATCAAGACAACAACCTTTGCAGATCTTCCAAATTAACATACTGAAAAAGTGGCAATAACTAGCTTCCCAGCCAGAACCTGTCTGCCTGCTGCCTTTGACACTGTCAATCATCACATCCTCCTGGCTTCTCTCAGTGCTATGGGTGTCTCTGGAATGGCGTTGCAATGGTTTGAGTCCTACCTCTCGGGTAGGTCATTCAGAGTATCCTGGAGAGATCAGGTCTCCGCGTCCCAACAGCTCAACACGGGGGTGCCACAGGGCTCAGTGCTTGGACCACTACTCTTCTCCATTTACATGACATCCCTCGGCTCGGTCATTCAGAAGCATGGCTTCTCCTATCACTGCTATGCCGACGACACACAACTCTACTTGTCATTTCAACCGGACGATCCGACGGTCGCTGCTCGCATCGGGGCATGCCTGAGTGACATCTTGCTTTGGATGAAGGATCATCACCTGCAGCTAAACCTTGCAAAAACGGAACTGCTTGTGATCCCGGCCAACCCAAAGATTCACCACAACCTTGCCATTCAACTAGGCTCATCAACGATTACACCGTCCAGCACAGCCAGAAACCGGGGAGTGGTAATCGATGATCGGCTTAACCTCACAAGTCATGTTGCCAGCACCACCCGGTCCTGGAGATTCATCCTCTACAACATTAGGAAAATTAGACCTTTCCTATCGGAGCACTCTACGCAAGTCCTAGTCCAGGCTCTTGTCCTGTCCAAACTGGATTATTGCAATGCACTTCTGGCTGGACTTCCTGCTTGCACAATCAAACCTCTCCAGATGATCCAGAATGCGGCGGCAAGAGTGGTCTTCAATGAACCGAAGAGAGCGCATGTAACTCCGCTCTTCATCAGGTTACACCGGCTCCTGTTGCCGCCCGCATAGAGTTCAAAGCTTTGCTCCTGGCCTACAAGACCAACACCGGATCTGCACCATCGTATCTCCACTCGCTAATGCAGATCTATGTTCCTGCCAGATCACTGCGGTCTGCAAAGGAACAACGACTAGTGGTACCATCCCAAAAAGGAAAAAAGTCACTCTCCTGTACCTTCTCTGGATCTGTTCCACATTGGTGGAACGATCTAACAGCTGCTACAAGATCAGCAGACTCGGTTGCCATCTTTAAAAAACGCCTAAAAACGCATCTCTTCCGTCAACACGTCGCTGATTGATTTTTCCTAATTCTCTTCCCTTTCCTTCTTTAAAAAAAAAAAAAAAAACTTACTAACCTCCCTATTCTTAGCTTTTTATACTGTGCTAGGCTTTAAAGGACTAGTTTGATGCACTTATGTATTTTGTTGCCTATGTTGTTATAATTGCTTCCAATGTTTCCTCATCTGTAAGTCGTTTTGGATAAAAGCGTCTGCTAAATGACTAAATGTAAATGTAGAACCAAAGGCAAATGCTGAAAATGAGCTGCCAGTCCAGGAGGAAGATGAAGGGGAAGAGCATTACTTACCTGTTCATCAGGACTGTAGTTCTTTGGATTTGCAACATCTGAATGTGGAGCAGAGGGGACAACTACTGGAGAGCATCCCTCACCAACTATTCCTGGAGACAACTGGTAAGACAGACCTTGTGCAACATCACATTTACCTTAAAGACAATAAACCAATTCACCAACATGCTTATAGAACACCGGAGAAACTGTTACCCACAATGAAACAGGAGATTGAGACAATGCTGAAACTTCAAGTCATAGAACCGTCATCCAGCGAATGGAATAATCCCATCGTCCTGGTTCAAAAGAATAATGGGACGCTTAGATTCTGCTTGGACTTCAGAAAACTCAATTCAGTGAGTAAATTGCCCAGAGTAGATGACTTAATAGAAAAACTTGGTAGCGCAAAGTTTCTTACAACACTTGACTTATGTAAAGGCTATTGGAAAATACCATTGAGCTGATAGCAAGGAGTTAACGGATGGCAATCGCGATCGGAGGCATAATAAGACCACGGCGACAGGAAATTCTAGTGAAGGTGAATTTATTGTGCGGATAGTGTAGATCCCACAGCCAAACAAACAACCTGACCCTAATCCAGGGCAAGTGATGAGCACATGTACAACTCTGGCAGCCATTTTATAGTCTAGGCCACACCCCAGGATGTACCAATCTACAGGTAAGTTCCTTCCTTACATATGCACTTCTGGTACCATTATGCATATAAAACATCATCGATTCAAATATAAACTCCACAAATTACAATATAGCAATATGTAGCAGGTACGACCGAAGGAGTTAACCAAGAGAAGGGGCGTGGCTGGAGGGTTAAAGGCAGCCGGTAGAAAGGAGTTGGGAGTGTGTCTGTTGCTGGCCGGCAAGAATAGAGGGTGACACACCGACTCTCATGTGGGTGTTGTTGCGTATTAGACGGGTCCTGTGCAACATTCGAGGGGAACATCGAAAAGGTAACCCATCTGATTATGGTGGTGTATAGGATGTTGGTTTTAATAGGATAAAGTTTTAATTTTTTGTATATCGTAGTTTGGTGACGTCGGAAGTAGGCGGATGTGCATGCCGGAATCGGGGAAGTGTTTGTGCGCGACCGTGTGCGAGGGCGCACATGGGCGGGGCTCATTGGACTAGTTATACGGGTATGGAGGGATGTATGATTAAGGAATGTGGGACAAGGTTTTAATATAATTAAAGAAGGGTAAAGAAGGGTATTTCGGCCTAGTAAGGAGGCCCAGGCGGACTAGTGATTTTTTTGTTAGTTTTTTCTTGTTTTCTGTCGAACTCCTCTCACTGTGTGAGTACCACGAGGATGGAAGGTAAAGTGCTGTAGGCAGAGATGAGCCATCTATTAACTGTATGCAGAGTGTTTCACTATGGTGTTCCTTTGAAGTCATGTTATGATTTGCTTGTATTTCTTTTGTTCTTCAATTTGGTTTGCTGTGCTGTGGATGTATGTGAACTAGAGGTCTTCTCGGGTCCACTTAGATCCGAAAACCCGAGGTCCGGCCCGAGACCCGAGCGGGTTCGGGTCTAAAAGATTCATGGGAGCTTCGTACACGGGTTGGGTATATTAGCATCGTATTCAAGAAAAACATACTTCCACCAGGCGACCAGAAGTAGATATTAAAAGACTCGCACATTTCAGTACTACGCGGTTTGGAACACATTGTTGAGACAGAATGTTCGTGCGAGTGGTTGCCATGTCGTCACTTATTTAGATTTGATTCAGCTAAAACTGGCACAACCCATTTAGCCTCAGTTTGCGCAATTTGCCAGAGCAAAACAAGAAGATTAACGTGTTCATTGCCATATCAATTTCATTAATACACGTCGGTTTACATTCAGGTCTAGTCAGGTTTAAAAAATATATACGATGGGTCGGACTCGGGTATAACGTTATCGGGTCTGTCTCGGGTCGGGGCTTTAAAATAAAAATGTTATCGGGTCTGTCTCGGGTAAAAAGTGATTCGGGTCATTTCAGGTCGGGTTAAGATCTTTGGACCCGAGAAGACCTCTAATGTGAACACTCATCTCTGCTGAGGTAATTTGCGGACCATCCTTGTTGTGAGTGCCACCAATAAACTCTGGCAGCTTTTACCTGAACCTGTTCCGTGTAGGAGTATTCATTGAAACAAATACAACATATGAATGAACAAATAGTCCATCACGTGCACTACGCTCTCAGGCGTCAGGTCAGTTGGTAATACCTAGAATTTCAAAATCAAGTGCAGGCGGCAGATCCTTTTCTTATCTAGCGCCTAAACTTTGGAACAGTCTTCCCTGCAATATCCGGGAGGCGGACACACTCTGTCAGTTTAAATCTAGACTAAAGACGCATCTTTTTAATCTTGCATACACTACATTATCATAATATATGTATTTCAAAGATCTAGGCTGCACTAGTTAGATCAACCGGAACCAGGGACACTTCCAATAACAACTGATGCATTTGTTGCATCAAAGAGTGCAGAACAGTACTCTACTCTCAGCCAGTCTTGTCTCATTGTCCCAAGGTTACAAGAGCGGAGCGGGCAGGGCGCAATCCATTCCTAGACCTGACAAATGCTGGACGAAGGACGTGACGTCCCTACAAAACTTCAGCCACTATTAGATTATTAATGATAATTTTAAATCTATTTTATTTTTATTTTGCCTTGTTGTGCAAGCACTGTTGAGCTTGTGCAGAGGCAGCAGTTTTTGCCAGAGGGGAACTGGAATCCCCTGGTTAGGCCTGGTTTCCCTCCGAGGTTTTTTTTCTCCTCCAATGGAGTTTTGGGTTCCTCGCCACCGTTTGCATACTGTTTTGCACTGTTTTGCCTGGCCGGGGGGGCTGCTAGAATTTGGTAGTCTTATTTAATTAACACTGCATATAGGAATTTATTGTGTGTCTGATATTTGACCTGTGTTTTGAATTCCATAACCTTTTGTGTTTTACTTATAGTCAATGTTTTCTTGTACAGCTGCTTTGTAACAATGAAAATTGTAAAAAGCGCTATATAAATAAAGCTGACTTGACTTGACTCAAATATAACCCTTGTTGTACAGTTCCATTGAAACACCCCCCAAGTGACGTCATAAAGCTTAAAACCAGCATGTAATACGGGCATTTGTGTCCTTCACGCAGCTCAACCAAACTAAGGCCTGATGATCAGTCTCTAGGTTAAACTTTCTACCCAACAGGTAATATCTGAAAGAGCCCAAAGCCCATTTTACAGCTAAACATTCTTTCTCCACTGTTGAGTACCTTGTCGCTCTTGGAAGTAGTTTTCTGCCAATGTAGGCGATGGGCTGCAACTCACCAGATTGACCTTGCAGAAGTACAACTCCCAAACCACACTCTGAAGAATCAGTCTGTACTGTAAATGGCTGATCGAAATTTGGACTCTGCAAAACAGGTTCTTTGCACAACACA
Source organism: Barbatula barbatula (assembly GCF_947034865.1). Classification (NCBI taxonomy): domain Eukaryota; kingdom Metazoa; phylum Chordata; class Actinopteri; order Cypriniformes; family Nemacheilidae; genus Barbatula; species Barbatula barbatula. The sequence continues at coordinate 8,656,908 of NC_136773.1, forward strand.
TCTTTCAAATCCTTGAAAGCCCTTTCACACTCTGCAGTCCAATCTTATTGGGTTTATCCTACTTTGTAAGGTTAGTAAGAACGACTGCTCTTGCAGAGAAGTGAGGGATGAAACGTCTATACCATACAACTAGGCCCAGAAAAGAACGTAGCTGCTTCTTTGAAGTTGGTCGCTCAGCATGCTTGATAGCTTCAATCTACTCAACTTGAGGACGAATAACTCCATGACCTAGTTTAAATCCCAGGTAAGTAGTTTCCACTTTGGCTATAGCACAGACGGTGTAGATGCTCCTCCCAGGTCTTATTGTAGATAATCATTTCATCTAGATATGCTGCTGCAAACTCCTCAGTGCCTTGGAGAATCTGGTTCTCATTATCCTTTGAAAGGTAGCAGGTGCTCCATCAAGCCCAAAGGGAAGGACCCGGAAATGGTAGTGTCCAAAAGGAGTTTTAAAAGCTGTGCAGTGTGAAAACCTCACTCCCCGACCAACAAAGACAGAAGATAGACACTGTGGTGTTTAGCCACCTCGTTAAAGCGCAGGTCTCCCATCTGGATAGTTGTAGGTTCGAGGCCCGGGCGGGGCGGATAGAACCGGTGACACTAAATTATAATACCCTCACTGTTGTCTTAAAAATATAAAAATTGGGTTTACAAGACACCTGTGCCCAGGGGCCCCTGAATTCTTAATCCGGGTCTGCCCAAGAGAAAAACCTTTTGTTTTAAATTGCCAGTCACTTTCCCGTAGCTCAGTGGTAAGAGCATTGCGTCAACAACGCAAGGTTGTGGGTTTGATTCCAGGGGATTGCAGATACCTATGTAAAATGTATAGGATAATGCTATGTAAGTCGCTTTGGATAAAAGCGTCTGCAAATGACTAAATGTAAATGTAAATTTGTTGCATATCAGTGACTTAAAATTCTGTGATTGCAAATATCGTCAGTTTCCGGTTGTAGTTAGCTGACTACTCCTATTTGTTTAATATGCAGATATCCACAGTTAGTTAATGTGTAATTAAGATATAATAATAATAATAATAATAATGTCAAATTATTATTATGTTAATGCATCATTTTCAGGATCGAATGGAAGAACACAGATAATGCCACAAAGTACACAGTGAGCACTTCAGATGATGATTATTTCCCCTCCATCTGTCTTAGGTTTGTCTGCAGAAGTCATGTTGTTAGCCTTATGATAAAAAATGCATTACAACACTAAGTATCTGTGTTAGTCCATAATTTAGAACAATTATATTACTGAATTAAGTCAACGTATGTAATCTGATCCCGATTGTGATTTTCAAGCAGAGTTTGATTAACTTGTTAGGAGTAAGAGCCACATTGCAGGACTTGAGAGTACAGGGGCTGGGTTGAAGATATATGCTGTTTAATAACTGTTTGTGGCGGACACCAGTGATTATCGACTGTTTTGGCTGCCAGGCTCAAGTAAAGAAAGTACATAAAAGTTTTGCTTTCTTCTGACCGCCTATGCTACAAATACATTAGAACATTTTACTTTCAGAACTGGAGGGGGAAATACAGACATTCCAAAAATTCAGAAGCTTAGTTATTGGCATAGAAGAGTCAGTACATCTCACAGCACAAGATGAAGCACACCCATTACCAGAATAAAATGCCTCTATGACTTCTGCAAGCCAAAAGGTCATGTGTGAGGAGGACATAATTGGGCAATGGGCATCGATTGTCTACGAGTCGACGTTGAAACAGCTGGTCACGTTTATGCAGCTGCCTGTGGTGACATGTATTTTGCCACATTTACAAATGTGCCATGCCAAGCTTCGGGACCTTTTAAGTCCAGCTTACTTCAAAAGGAACTGCAACTATCATACAGTGGGTATGTTAAATGTACATATACATACATGCATATTTTATATATAATTTTAATGCTATTGATGTATGTATAAGTAAAAACATTTGTAATAGGTTTAATTCTCATAATCTTATTACACTTTTTCATATTTTCGACGATGGCATTAACGTCGATCTCGTCGTTTATCAGGCTCCGGGTGACCGTATACCTCTGCGGACCTCTCGAACAGTTCCAGGAAAGCCTCAGGGCAGGAGATGGATGGCCAGTAGTGCGGCCGATAGAGTTCCTGTGGATTGCTCCCCTCGGTTAATCCAGTTCCAGAACAACTTACAGTCTTCCTGCTGGGCCTAGACGAGGGCCTGGAACCGTCTTTCCTGTTCTTCCTGGAGGCCCAGCTTGCTTACACATGTAGCCTCTGTCATTCCACAACATTTATTCTCAACATCCGATGCCTTTCCCTGCAATTTACACTGTAATGGTTGTTCTCTGTGAGCCTTACGTTGAAGCGGGTTCTCTCTCAAAAACTCCTGCCAGCCCTTTCACTCTTCCTGCCTTTTCCTTTTCCTGTGGATGCCTGTCATCTTCTTCCCTGTGATGCTTCATACATGATGTTCCAGCTCTAATCTGCGTTTGACACTTCCAGTGAGGATGTACCTGTGTCGTCTTGCAATACATTAACATGTCAATACTAACATATATAAACAATGTGATATACAGGTATTTTGTGACAGCTAATAATGCATATTTGTTTTGTGTTGTAATTATATATAATTCGGTGTGGGTTCCACTGATAAAATTGCACACGAAGGTATATTGCACTTTGTTTGAGAAAAGCTTTTTTGTAAGTCTGCCGAACAAATCAATTGTGTGTATTTAAATACTCTACAGGTGCTGGTCATATAATTAGAATATCATGAAAAAGTTGATTTGACTAATTCCATTCAAAAAGTGAAATTGTATATTATATTCATTCATTAAGCACCGACTGATATATTTCATATGTTTATGACAACTAAGGAAAATCCCAAATTCAGTATCTCAGAAAATTTGAAAATTACTTAAGACCAATACAAAGAAAGGATTTTAAGAAATCTTGGCCAACTGAAAAGTATGAACATTAAAAGTATGAGCAAGTACAGCACTCAATACTAAGTTGAGGCTCCTTTTGCCTGAATTACTGCAGTAATGCGGCATGGCATGGAGTCGATCAGTCTGTGGCACTGCTCAGGTGTTATGAGAGCCCAGGTTGCTCTGATAGTGGCCTTCGGCTCTTCTGCATTGTTGGGTCTGGCATATCACATGTCCCTCTTCACAATACCCCATAGATTTTCTATGGGGTTAAGGTCAGGAGAGTTTGCTGGCCAATTAAGAACAAGGATACCATGGTCCTTAAACCAGGTACTTGTTGCTTTGGCACTGTGTGCAGGTGCCAAGTCCTGTTGGACATGAAATCTGCATCTCCATAAAGTTGGTCAGCAGCAGGAAGCATGAAGTGCTCAAAAACTTCCTGGTATATGCTGCGTTTGTCATGATTCCACTATCATGTCATTTTTATTCTTGGTCTTGCAGCGGAGTCATGGCATAGCCTTAGGTTTTGTGTGAGAAAGACATGGCTTTGTCTAGATATTGACTTGCCGTGTGCTTTCTCGTGTCTCGTCTGTGTTTCCCGCCCTTTTGTCTCGTTAGCCTTCCCATTAGTGTTTCATTACCTACACCTGCCCCTTATTAATTATCCTGTGTTTGTTCCCCTTTAAAACGTCCTCGTATTAATTATCCTGTGTTTGTTCCCCTTTAAAACGTCCTCGTGTTCATTGTCCTGTGTTCGTTCATTGTATGCTCTACCTAGTCTGCATCGTGTTTTGCGTCATGTCGGTGAGGTGAGTCTATTTTTGTCCTAAGTGATTATTTCCTCAGTCTATTTAGTCCATGTCCTGGTTATCAACCTTGACAGCGTTGGCCTTGGACCTCAGAAAACACACTGGACCAACACCAGTACCATCACTGGCTGTGGAAATTTTACACTGGACCTCAAGCAACGTGGATTGTGAGCCTCTCCTTTCTTCCTCCAGACTCTGTGACCCTGATTTCCAAAGGAAACGCTAAAGTTACTTTCATCAGAGAAAAGCAGTCCAGTCCTTTTTGTCTTTAGCCCAGGCAAGACGCTTCTGACGCTGTCTGTTGTTCAAGAGTGGCTTGACACAAGGAATGCGACAGCTGAAACCCATGTCTTGCTTACGTCTGTGCGTAGTGGTTCTTGAAGCACTGACTCCAGCTGCAGTTCACTCTTCGTGAATCTCCCACACATTTCTGAATGGGGTTTCACAATTCTCCCCAGGGTGCGCTTATCCCTATTGCTTGTAGACTTTTTTCTTCCACATCTTTTCCTTCCCTTCGCCTCTCTATTAATGTGCTTGGACACAGAGCTCTGTGAATAGCCAGCCTCTTTTGCAATGACCTTTTGTGTCTAGCCCTCCTTGTGGAAGGTGTCAATGGTCGTTTTTTGGACAACTGTCAAGTCATGTCTTCCCCATGATTGTTTAGCCTACAGGCACCATGTGTCTTCAATATTTAACCTTTTCACAATATTCAGATTTTCTGAGATACTGAATGTGGGATTTTCCTATAATTAAAAGAAATAAACATTTGAAATATATCAGTCTGTGTGTAATGAATGAATATAATATACAAGTTTCACTTTTTGAATGGAATTACTGAAATAAATCAACTTTTTGATGATATTATATGACCAGCACCTGTATATGTCGCACAAAAATATGTAGCCAGTAACATTACTTGTAAATAACAAGTGGGTTCGTTCAAATTAACTTTTTAAACTATGCCTGTATGACTGTTTAAACAAGTTAAACTGTGTAGCATAACGCTACCAAATCAATTGACAAAGAACAATATCAGTCGCAGGCTTCCATTGCATTACATTTCAAGTTGCAAGCTAACTCATAACGATGACATGAAATTTATTTAATTGAAAATGACGGGCGATCTCCATACGCATCTGGATGGTGAAAATAACATGTCCCATAATGTCATTTTGCTTTGCATTTTGTTGTTCTTTCGAAAGTGTACAATCTAGTGTTCCAAATTGATATATTGTGGCTTTAAATGTGTGATTCTCATGTCTACGCGTGCGTGTGTGTCTGTGCCTCCGTCTGTGTGCGCATTTGTGGGTTTGTATGTGTGTGTTAGTATGTGTGCAGATTTTGTGTGGAGTGTTCCCTTTCTGTCGGTCTCTCAACGTTGTATCAAGACTGACAGAGTGGGGTTTGACTTGAGAACCTATCATCTCCGATTATACTTTGAAAAGGCCAAAGAACTTGGCAAATGTGCCCATTTGTTCACATTTTTGTTCTTTGGAACCTGGGGAGGCTTATGCTGAGTGATCTTCGATTCTTGTCCTGGCATCTGTGATTCCCCTGGGCGTTTCAGTAGCTGGTCAGAGGTGTCTTCAAAGAGCATATGTCTAAAAGAGCAAATTCTCCAGCAGCGTGCTCCATCAGGGAACCCAGGTTACATCTGTAACAGAGACTTTTAGTTTACGGGTGTGTTTGAATCAGTGTTTGTGTGTCTGTCTTCTGTTTTCACCTTGTATTGTTTACTTAAATGACTATTTACATTATTTAATTTTGCTTAGTCAATACGTTTCTTGTACAGTTTCTATGTAACAATAAATAGAGTTGACTTGACAGTGACCTAAATAGCAAAATTAGCCTATGCGGCTGTGAGGACTGCTGAGTATAGCCAGGGAAATGCGATGATTTAAACATCTAGAGAGCATCTCTCAACTGCTGCAGCGGACAAAAAGTGTTGTGGCATGAAGGACACAGCGTCTCGTTCCCTTTTCCCCGAAAATTGCGGCAATCAGTGGACAAGGAAAATGCTTGCAGATCCCCTACCCTCTTGATGGACGCGAGCACCAGCAGGAGAGCTGTCTTCATCGTAAGATGAGGAAAAGTGGCCTCTCCTAGGGGCTCGAAAAGGTGCCTCTGAAGGCCGCCAGGACCACACCGAGGTCCCAAGAGGGTACCGAGCACGGACAAGGCGGATTTAGCCTTCTCGCGCCCCTCAGGAACCTAATGATCAGGTCATGCTGCCCTAGAGGCTTACCAGCAACTGGTTCGTGATGAGCGGCGATGGCGGCTACATAGACTTTCAGTGTGGAAGGGGAGAGATTACCGATCAAGCAGTTCTGTGGGCCTTCTCTTCGAGAAGAACACCAGTACGAGAAGAGGCGCCACTTAAAAGCATACAGCCACCTTGTGGTAGGGGCCCTCGTCTGAGTGATTGTCTCCATCACCGTCGGGGGTAAGTCACTCAGGATCTCCTCGTCCCATACATGAGCCAGACATGGAGGTCCCAGAGGTCTGGTCTCTGATACCACAATGTGCCCTTCCCCAGCGAGAGAAGTACCTTCGTCAGGGGAATGGGCCAGGGGGGGAGTTGTCGTCAGGAACATTAGCTCCGAGAACCAAGTACGGTTGAGCCAGTAAGGCGCCACTAGTAACACTTGATGCTCCTCTTCCCTGACCTTGCACAAGACCTGTGCAATGAGGCTCACTTGGGGGAAGGCGTACTTCCGCTTGTCCTGCAGCCAGCTGTGCGCTAGGGCATCCGTGCCGAGCATGTGCTGGCCCTGCATGAGTCCTTAGCCTCCTCAGTGCAAGTAGGACAGCTAACAATCTCAGGCAGTTGATATGCCAGCATGCCCGTTGCACACAGCACCCCAACCCTGCAGTGAGGCATCTGTCGTTACCATGTCTAACCTCGAGACCTGCCCGAGAGGGACCCCTGTCTGCAAAAAGGTCATCGAAGACAAAGGGATTAGGGAAAACCCGCTGGACATCTCAGCCGGGGGACGGGTTAGATCGCTTCCTTCGCCAGAAGGTTGGCAACCTCAGCCCAAAGCACGAGGGCATCCCTGCCACTGACTGAGGTGACGAAACGTGGGTGGAGGTCTGGCGAATTGGATCTCATAGCAGAAACAAATTGAATTCTCTAGCCACTGTGACGGTTTGGGAAGTCAAAGCAAGTATCCATTCTATAACGTGCCTAAGTTAGCCCCTGAACTTGCTAGGATGATTTTTGCAAATTAACTTTATTTTTTTGCCGGACTAATTTAATTTTGCCATTCTTTATTCTTCTTGTCTTTTCCACATTTTCCTCTTTTAATGTACGAATATTCAGTGTGTATGTGTTTGTTTAGTTACATGTTAGTTTTATGTTTGAGTGCACCGTAGTTTTTTAAATATTAAATGTTCACCTGTATTCACATGTGTTTGATTCTGTACTGCTCACGAATACATCACTTCAACTGCACATCTTGTTACCGGCTCTAAGAACCGTGCAAAGAGAATGTCCATTCAAGGTCAAGAGTTAGAATACGACCCACTGCCCATTCGGTGGACGGATGTATTAGAGATGTTGTTATTGATGATTCTGCTGCATCGGATAAATGCTACTGAATACACATAGTTGAGAATATCAACCGTGCGAAATCACCCTTTTGGTTAAAGTTAATTTAGTTTATTTCCCTGAGATGCACTACAATTAAACTATGAAAAAGAACTGATAAGATACACAGTTAGAATCATCGTCTTTTCAAACTCCTAATTAAAGCATATAGAGGACATTGTATAATAGGATGCTATTAAAGATATATTCTCTGCATACTGTGTTAGTAGTTGATAAAATAAAAACATCACAACGTAAGATCTCAATGATAAGCCTATTTTTGCACTTCCTGAATTTCCCTGCCTGAAAATGTCTGTCCAATGATTTGATAACCTTAGCACACATGTGATATTTTTTTAAATTTTGGTTCACTTGCAAAAACACAAAACTCAACATTGCATTTGGTTCGGACCAAAGCAAGTGAACCGACGGTTTCTGATGTGAATACGTCCTTATATTTACTTTTCCTGTGTAATATTATATTGTACCTGTCAAAATGATTTGCAGCACCTGCGCTACCATGTTATTAGGTCGGAACAATCTGGGAATATTAGAACTCGGAATTGGCCAATGAGAATTAAGTATTCCAGAGTGCCATATTATAAAAATAATGAGAGTGATTTGCTGTATATGTACATGTATTGTAGAATGTGTTACATTCATCCACAAAGCCAGGAGGCGATCTTGGGAAATAAACAGCTGAAGAAAAGGAATGAAGTCATTATAATGTCATTTCCTCTCAGCTTAATTATACTTATAGTTTTCTTTGTCCCCCAAACCCAGAAATCAACTGATGTCCATCATCATGAAGGATTTGTACAAAACTGCATTGTGCAGAGGCAATGACAGAGGACAGAGAAAGCTTCCTTAGGAGGCTTGATATACACATGAAAATATTATTCTCTCCACAAATGTAGCTGAACAGTTACACAGTATGTATATTAGTAAGAATGGAAGAGTAACTGCACAAAACATGCAAAAAAACAATTCCACAGAATTACCATCCTCTTTTGTGGTATAAAAACATACATCTATTAAACAAAGTAACAATAACAATTTAACAAATTGTGACTTAAAGGTATAAAAGTTCTAACCCCACAGTTTTTTGGGAAAAAATTAAATGTTGAGTATAAATTCACTATATTTGAGAATAAAGTCCTCGTGTTTCGAGAAAAAAAATTGTTAAATGGCGAGAAAAAGGTAAAAATTAAATAAATAAATAATCCGAGAATAAACTTTTATCCTATATCATGGTCATGTTCATTGCCTAGTACTGAATGAGGACAGGGCAGAATTGGATCACTTAAGCAAGCTGTACTTTAGGCTTTCCTTCAGTAACAAAGAAATACTATCAGCTTTATATAGTAATAGTTACATTAAAAGAGAATTTGCAAGCGGCTGGGTCTCTTTAGAAGAAAAAAAACAGTCTAGTTTGCAAGATGTACTCTCTTTTGTCCAACATGAAATTTACATTTAGTCATTTAGCAGACGCTTTTATCCAAAGCGACTTACAAAGATTTCAGGGAGCATTAAGGGATATGTCATACAAGAGCAATAGCACAATAGGTGCCAATACAAAGTTATTAGTTTCAACAAAAGCTAGACCACTACCTGTTGAGAGAAAGTATTTTTCTGTCAAGTATTCACAGAAGAAGTGTGTTTTAAGTAGTTTTTTGAAGGTTGTGAGAGATGTGGTTGACCGGACCGAGTTAGGAAGAATGTTCCACCAGGAATGAGTTGTGAAGGAGAATGAGCGGGAAAGCGATTTATTGCCCTTATGAGAAGGCAATACTAGGCGCCACTCGTTTTCTGAACGCAGGGTTCTTGATGAGGTGTAGGAGTGTGTGAAAGTATGCCGGTGCAGATCGAGCGATAGTCCTGATGGCAAGCATCAGTGACTTGAATCTGATACAGGCTTCCCCCGGGTAGCCAGTGGAGAGAGATGAAAAGGGGTGTCATATGGCTTTTGGAAGACGAGGCGTGCTGCTGGGTTTTGAATGAGGTGAAGTGGTTTGTAAGCCTTTGCAGGAAGACCAGCAAGGAGAGCATTGCAGTAGTCCAACCTTGAGATTACCAGGGCCTGGACAAGGAGTTGTGCTGCTTGCTCAGTGTGATAAGGTCTAACCTTTCGAATGTTGAATAAGGCATCTCAGCAGGATCGCATTGGCTTTGCAATGTGCTCATTGAAGGACAGCAGTTCATCAATTATGACTCCAAGGTTCCTGGCTGATTCCGAGGGAGTGATTGGGGAATTGACAAGTTGGATGCTGAGATTGTGTTGCACCGTTGGGTGTGCCGGAAACACGAGTAGTTCTGTCTTGGCTGACTTAGCTGAAGGTGATGGTCTTTAATACAAGCTGAGATGTCATCTAGGCAGGCTTTTATGCGAGCTGCTACAGTGGTATCGTCTTTGTGAAACGGGATGGGTGTCAACAGCATAACAGTGATACGAGAAGCTGTTTGCCCGTATGATAGGTCCCAAGTATGTTGTGAAGATGGAAAAAGCAGAGGTCCAAGCACCGATCCCTGAGGGACAACAGTGATCATGTGGTGAGCAGTGGACAGCGAGCCCCTCCATGACACCCTGAAGGATCTGGCAGAGAAGTAGGCTTTGAACCAGTGGAAAGGGGAACCTGAGATTCCTAAAGATGACAAGGTTTCTAGCAGTATCTGGTGATTGACAGTGTCAAGCGCTGCAGATAGGTCTAGCAGAACCAGGACCAGGGATTTAGCATTGGCTAGCCGCAGTGCTGATAAAACTGATAAAAGTGCAGTCTAAGTGGAGTGGTTTGTTTTGAAGCCAGACTGCTTGTCATCCAGTAGTTTGTTCTGGGATAGGTAGGAAGACACCTGACAATCATTTACACTTACATACATTTATTGATTTAGCAGATGCTTTTATCCAAAGCGACTTACAAAGAATTCAGGAAGCAATAAGCGATATGTCATACAATTAGTGGACAAATGGTTATCGCTGGCTTCACCAACGCACGATTCATCTTCTTTAACGTGTTTCAGGTAGCACTTGCTAAACTCCAAATAGCTTTATAATTATGTATACAACACAATCATTTGCCATATACCTACCTACGGAATGCTTTGTTTCTCTATAAATGTATGATTTTTCTATCCTTACAGAACAACTTGATGAGGTTGTAAATACACGGAATTCTCACAAAATCAGAGCACAATCTGGAAATGAGGCAGCATCAGGACGCACAATAGTGATGTACTCTCTTCCAGGATTGCACAATGTTGAAGGTAGATTAAAATCAATTGACAAAAGGGAGAGCAGGAACAGTGCACCCCCCAAGGGTCAGTTCCTTGTGATGATACAGTTTTTGATCTGTGCTTTCTGTTAATAGAAGAAAATGGATGGGATGCTAACAATAATGGACAATAAAGTTCTGCCATGTTTTGTATTAACCTTGTATCATCATTATATTGACACATTAACTCTCACACAGCTGAAGAAATATTTACATTTACATTTATTCATTTGGCAGACGCTTTTATCCAAAGCGACTTACAAGTAGTTTTTTTATACAGTGGCACTGCAGAGCAATCAGGGGTAAGGTGCCTTGCTCAAGGGCCCTTCAGTCATGACCTGCTGGCACTGAGATTAGAACCGGCAACCTTCTGATCACAAGCCCAACGCTCTAACCATTAGGCCACAACTGATTAGTTAAATTTGTAAAAATTAGTACATTTTAAACATTAATAATGACACGAGAAAATCTTGAGACACAAGAAAAAAGACTAATTTAACATTCAATTAGATGTTATTTGATTGAAATCATCTTTATTGTACAAACCGACTTTACCATGAACTGCAAGATGCATTTATCTGTTTGGGAATAATGGGACAGCGTATTAATACAGAAAAACTCTAATAATTTACTAGATTCTATCACATTATTAACAGGGTTTCCTTTCCTTTTAAAGAAAAACTGTTTATTTTCAGCATTATTTAAAAAAAAATTCTCGAAACAGAAGGACTTTATTCTCAACGTATAGTGAGTTTATTCACAACATTTTATTGCTGAAAAATTGCGGGTTTAATCTTGCACTTAAATATAAACATGGGTTTCTTATTTTTTCCCTAATACTCTTCCGTAAAGTTCCCTAAATCACATGAAAAGCGACGTTGACGCTGGTGCAACTTCACGTGGGTGTGAAGTCTGATCCTTGAGCCACACACTCTTCCGCAGAAGGAACAGGGGAAACCAGACACAAGGGGGGTGCCAGCCGCCCTATTGATGCGTCTCTCGGATCGTCGATCTTTGGTGTATTTGAGAAACTGCAGTGGCAGAGGTGACCTGCCAGACTGACCTGTCAAGTGCCAAAGATTCAAGGTTTGTGAAAGACATACCGCGTTGTAAACAGCAACCTTTGTACTGACCTTCAGGTAACGATTTCAAAAACCCTGCTGCGTAGGTGACCAAAAGATGATGAGGCTTTATTTATCCGTGTTTTTTTCAGTGTCAATGGAACAGCATGAGGACATAGTGGAGCCGAGATAGGTGAAGTTGTCCACTGTTTTAAGTGGAACACCATTTATGTGGAAACAGGGTGGTATGGGAGCAGGCGTCTAAGGATGGAGCATGACCTTGGTTTTTTGAGTGTTAACCTGTAGGCCAAAGGATTGGTACAGACTGAATATTGTGTTAAGATCAAACAAAATGTGTCAGTCAAAGATCTAGGCTGGACTAGTTAGATCAACCGGTACCAGGAAAACTTCCAATAACAACTGATGCATTTGTTGCATCAAAGAGTGCAGAACAGTACTCTACTCTCAGTCAGTCTTGTCTCATTGTTCCAAGGTTACTAGAGCGGGCAGGATGCAGTCTAAGGTTACCGGAGCGGGCAGGGCGCAATCTATTCCCAGACCTGACAAATGCTGGACGAAGGACGTGGCGACTCTACAAAACTTCAGTCGCTATTAGATTATTAATGATAATTTTAAATCTAACTTTTTTTATTTTGCCTTGTTGTGCAAGCACTGTCGAGCTTGTGCAGAGGCAGCAGTTTTTGCCAGAGGGGAACTAGAATCCCCTGGTTAGGCCTGGTTTGCCTCTGAGGTTTTTTTTCTCCTCCAATGGAGTTTTGTGTTCCTCGGCACCGTTTGCATACTGTTTTGCACTGTTTGCCTGGCCGGGGGGGCTGCTAGAATTTGATAGTCTTATTTAATTAACACTGCATATAGGAATTTATTGTGTGTCTGATATTTGACCTGTGTTTTGACTTCCATAACCTTTTATGTTTTACTTATAGTCAATGTTTTCTTGTACAGCTGCTTTGTAACAATGAAAATTGTAAAAAGCGCTATATAAATAAAGCTGACTTGACTTGACTTAAGGGCGTGCTGCATAGAGTCCGGGCTGTGAGCTAAAACAGCAGAGTCATCAGCATACTGAAGCTCACAGATTTGGCGGGTCTTCGTCTTTGTGCGTGCCTGGAGTCGACGAATATTGAAGAGGCTACATGTCGAGTCGGTATTCCACATGGACACCATCGTCATGCCCCATAACACGATGGAAGAGGCAGGTAATGGCAGAGAAGAATACATTGAAAAGCACCGAAGCCAAGAAAGTTTACCACGAAAGACTCAGACTGGAGTTTTCCCGCAAGCACTCTGGCTTGCATCCCGTCATGCAGTTGCCGTAGGATGCTGAGAGACTTGGGTGGTACCCCAAGTTTGGAGAGGTTTTTCCAGAGCAGATCCCGGTTGATGGTGTCAAAAGCTTTGCTGAGGTCGATAAAGGCTACATAAAGGTCTTTGTTCTGTTCACGGCTCTTCTCCATCAGCTGCCCCAGGACAAAAAACATGTCTGTGACTGGATCTGGACTTCCAGAAGCCACACTGAGTTTCAGGAAGCACAGCTTTCGAGATGTGCTCCACTAATCTGCTGAGCATGATCTTGGCCAGGACTTTCCCTGCGATGGAGAGGAGAGGTATCCCACGGCTGTTACCGCAGACAGCTCTGTCACCTTTCTGCTTGTATATGACCACGATGTTAGCATCCTTCAAATCCTGTGGGAGGGTCCCATATTCCCAGATGTTTTGGATCAGGAGGTGCAGACGGCGCGTGAGGATGTAACCTCTGTGTTTAAAAACATCTGCAGGGATTCCTTTTATGTTTTACTTATAGTCAATGTTTTCTTGTACAGCTGCTTTGTAACAATGAAAATTGTAAAAAGCGCTATATAAATAAAGCTGACTTGACTTGACTTAAGGGCGTGCTGCATAGAGTCCGGGCTGTGAGCTAAAACAGCAGAGTCATCAGCATACTGAAGCTCACAGATTTGGCGGGTCTTCGTCTTTGTGCGTGCCTGGAGTCGACGAATATTGAAGAGGCTACATGTCGAGTCGGTATTCCACATGGACACCATCGTCATGCCCCATAACACGATGGAAGAGGCAGGTAATGGCAGAGAAGAATACATTGAAAAGCACCGAAGCCAAGAAAGTTTACCACGAAAGACTCAGACTGGAGTTTTCCCGCAAGCACTCTGGCTTGCATCCCGTCATGCAGTTGCCGTAGGATGCTGAGAGACTTGGGTGGTACCCCAAGTTTGGAGAGGTTTTTCCAGAGCAGATCCCGGTTGATGGTGTCAAAAGCTTTGCTGAGGTCGATAAAGGCTACATAAAGGTCTTTGTTCTGTTCACGGCTCTTCTCCATCAGCTGCCCCAGGACAAAAAACATGTCTGTGACTGGATCTGGACTTCCAGAAGCCACACTGAGTTTCAGGAAGCACAGCTTTCGAGATGTGCTCCACTAATCTGCTGAGCATGATCTTGGCCAGGACTTTCCCTGCGATGGAGAGGAGAGGTATCCCACGGCTGTTACCGCAGACAGCTCTGTCACCTTTCTGCTTGTATATGACCACGATGTTAGCATCCTTCAAATCCTGTGGGAGGGTCCCATATTCCCAGATGTTTTGGATCAGGAGGTGCAGACGGCGCGTGAGGATGTAACCTCTGTGTTTAAAAACATCTGCAGGGATTCCGTAGGGTCCAGCGCATTTGTTGTTCTTCAGCCCTGCAATGGCTTGGCGAAGTTCAGAGTAAAGTGGAGGCGTGTTGATGTTGTGTTCTACATCAAGAGTAGGAGCATATGCACTGATGAGGGAGGTGAAGCGTTTCTTTGCCAGAGGAATGCACCATGTCATCAGTCTCTCATTGATGCCGGTGGGGGATTCTGGAATGTATTGCAGCAGTTTAGACTTCACAGCAAAGCCCACTCCATGGTTACGACAAGAGCCTTCGGGGACCCCCTTCCAGAAGAAGGTGTACCCAGCACCAGCCTCAGTCAGGGAGTCTTTTTGTACGTGTAAGAACTCAAGATTATGCATTTTGCACCAGTTGGAGTTTTGTAATAAGCCTGCAGTGCAACCACCTAATAGTGCATTACAGTAATCTAGTCTTGATGTTATAAATTCATGAATTAATTTCTCTGCATCTGATGGTGACAGCATACAGCATAGTTTTTTATTTTTAAGATGGAAAAACGCAATTTTACAGGTGTTAGCGACATGGTTCTCAAATGACACTGTACTATCGAATATATTCTTTTATCATGACGCACAAGGGTTTTATGGAACATCCGTCATTACTTAAGCAGTATTCTTGGTTGTTATGTACAGTGGTTTTCGGTCCAATAACTAACATTGCTTTTTTGTCCGAGTTCAGTAATAAAAAATGGTTACTCATCCAGTTTGTTATATCTATGCATTCTGTTATTCGATGTAATTGCTGTGTTTCATTAGGCTTTGAGGAAATATAAAGTTGTGTATCATCAGCATAACAGTGAAAGTTAACTTTAAGTCGCTTTATTATATCTTCTAAAGGTAGCATTTATAATGGGAAGAGCATAGTCCCTAAAACTGAGCCCTGTGGTACACCGTACTGGACTTGCGATTTGCGTGACACCTCATGTTTTATTGCTTCATATTGAAAACAGTCTAATAAATACGATTTAAACCATTTCAAAGCTATTCCCTTAATGCCGATGTGATTGTTGAGTCTATGTAGGAGTGTGCTGTGGTCAATGGTCCGAGTTCAGTAATAAAAAAATGGTACAACCTCGGTCAGACGCCAAAAGCAGATAATTTGTAACTCTGATCAAAGCAGTCACAGAGACAGTGATGTGCTCTAAATCCAGAATGGAAATCTTCATTGATGTCATTCCTTTGGAGGAAGGAACATAATTGAGTTGAGACTACTTTTTCCAGAACTTCAGATATGAAAGGTAGATTTGATATACTGTAGGTCTGTAGTTAACTAGTTCTCTAGGGTTGAGTTGGGTTTTTTTGACATGGGGCCATATATCAGCCACCTTATATGCTTTAAGCACATGTCCTAGTGTCAGAGATGAGTTAATAATGCTAAGAAGAGGATCTATAAATTCTGGGAGCATCTCTTTCAGTAGATTTGTAGTTATAGGGCAGGGGGTCTCCAAACTTTTTCTGCAAGGGCCGCATAATTCTCCCTGTCTTTAATGGGGAGCCGGGTCGGTTTGTAACAGAAAATTTGTAACAGGATATTAATGCCTCCTAATGGTAGAATAGTTTATTTTGTTATGCACCCTACAGACAAATGATTACTTTTCAAGAGATATAACCTATTTAAAGAGCATTGTTATTACAATCATACGACATGTTTTCATATTTAGTGCTATTCAAAATCAAAACATTTACTTATGCATATTAATTAACCTTTCTCTTTCCCAACCGCTTGGCCATTTAGTTGTCTAAAAGAGTTATTGTAAAGTGCACTAAGGATTATTGCTTGTTGTACATTTTGTATATTCTGGGACGTGAGATGGGAAGCAGATCGTTGGTAATGCCATTCTGTCTGCTTCCTGACCTGGGCTCCAGTGAGTCAAGTTTTAGCATTAAGACTATGTGCCATATTTCTAGACTGGAGAAAAGCACCAGCCCAGGAGGGATGGAGACTGTCGTTTTTCAAAAAGTCAGGTCTGCCCTCAAAACTCTTAAAGTTACTTATAAAAGCTATATCATTCTGCTGGCACCACTCCACAACCAGCCATTTAGTGATGATAATCTGCTATATATCTCATCACCACGATAAGCGGGAAGGGGTCCAGAGAATCCCTTACAAGATTTACCGTGGTTTTACTACAGTTAAAATTGAAAAACCATGGTTACTGTAGTAAAACAATGTTTAATAACAAAATAACCATGGTCTTGAAAACCATGTTTCTGTAAAAACCATAGTTAACGAAGGTTACTGTAGCAAAACCATGGTTTTGCTTTAAGTAATCAATGCATCAAAAAAAAGGTTACGTTTGTGTACATTTTCGTAAGGGATATTACAGTGTCTGACATCGTGCTTGCGAGCTCACAAACCTCTTTAATATTATCTTTTGTTGAGTTGAACATCATTTGTGCCGAAGTGAATAACAATCTTACTGAATTTTCGATTAGCCTTAGCCAGCACATTTAAATTTGAACCAAGCTAACGTTGCTCGCATCCAAAGTGTTTTCTATGGTCCTCAAACTCTTACTATCCGCAGATAAAGATTGGATGCGAGACTCTAATTCTGAGATCTTAGAAGGCTAAGCTAAACATTTTCAAGTAACAATTATAAAAGTAGAAGCCATAACTCACATGGTTTGAAGAGTAATTCCAAATTACCAACATTAGTCGATAAATTGTAGTAGCTTTAGACACTTCAAGAAACAGTTAGCACACCAGACAACTGAAGGCAAGATGATATTCCACAGTATATACAGAAAGCAAGCTAGTGAAGGATTTTTATTGTGGTTTAAACATGCCTTTACATTTAATATGCTTTATGATTTCATTATTGATTACTAACCGTGCACCAGTGTGTGAGTTGAGTTAACCAAGAGTTAAGGGCTGGATTGGGTGTATTATCCACAGGAAATGGTATGTGTGTGTGTAAAGATCAGATTACACACAGAGCCCCATGGAATTTGGTGGGGTGTGGGGTGTTTCCGTGTGATGTGTTGCAGATGGTCCGAAAGCAAAGGAGTGTGAGCTGGTTGGCTGAGGCAGAACAAAGGAGAGAAAGCGGATTGGACAAGTCCCAGGCTTCCCCAACCCCCATCTGTAACCAGAGACACGTCGCGAAAGATTATAAATACCATGTAAAAAATGTTTCTGGGTCGGTCCTTTGTGAAACGTCGGTCCTTTGTGTAAGACTTTGCGTCGGAGGACCCATCCAGCAGCTGTATTGTTTGAGACTTTTGATCAATAAATTTCAAAATTTTCTTAACTGGCCTCTCTCCAATTTTGAACACGCCGAACATGGTTTTAATGTAAATCACTAGCACGCTACTGCTATGCTAACAGCGTTGAGTTAACTATACATTTTGTTCTAAAATCTTCAAGTCAATAACAAGGACAGGGTTATTGAGATATAAGGATAAGTTAGCAAAGACAAAGATAAGTAACGATACTAAAATACACTAATATTAAAACAAAGTGCATGTGCAGTGATGCAGAAAGGAACCGGAACAGCTCATGATCATGATTCTCTTATAGTGGGCAACTTTCTGGACGTGGAATATGGGATGCACTTGTTAAAATTACTTTTGAATCTGATGACTGTGATTGTAGTTAATGTACAGTGATAAATGAGAGTGAAAATAAAAACATTTTGTTTGCAACTGAGAGCTGTTTGGGAAAATTCTTTCTATACTATTTGGTTGCCCAATGTACAAAATACATTTAAAATATTGTATAATTATAACATTAAATAAATCATAATTTGATTATATATTACATAAATTAATTCGTGTATTTTTCACAAATTCTTGCACCCCCAAATATTTATCCATGCAATGTTTGTTTAATTAAATTTTTTAGTGTTAATGTTTAATTATTCGGGACAAGCACACATTCATAATAAAACATACAAAGATGTCGCTGTTGTCCACTAGGTGGCAACAGCGATATAGCGACTCCCTGATTAGACCGATAGAAAGAAGAAGAGCTAGCTGATAAGCATATAATGAGGCTACGGTTCTGTTGTTGTGAGATATAAAGCTGTAACGAGATCTATGGAATGATCGTGAATGTGCTGGCGGAATAAAAGAACCCGACTGAATCACACACTTGTTGTAGTCTTCTTCAAGTGTGTTACAGTAAATTGCAGCATAAAATATGCTAGGCCGAAATGCATAACTTTCTACATCTCATGGTTAAATGTAGACCGTTTTATCTGCCACGGGAATTCACTTCCACCATTATAACGGCAGTTTATATTCCACCGGATGCTGATGCCAAGCTTGCTATGAAAGAACTTCATGCAGCCATCAGTAAACAACAGACTGCTCACCCGGAGGCTGCATTTATTGTTGCGGGAGATTTTAATCACTCAAACTTAAAGACAGTGCTCCCTACATTTCATCAGCATGTTTCCTGCCACACAAGAGGAAACAAAACTTTGGATCATGTCGACACAAACATGGCTGAAGCCTACGCCGCGACACCCCTCCCCCACCTGGGTCAATATGATGACCTTTCTTTGTTCCTCACCCCCAAGTACATTAATCGTGTGAAGACATCAGTGAAGACATCAAGGTGTAGCCTGCGGGGGCAGACTTTTCCCTCCAGAAAAAGGTTTCTACACACAGACTGGAGTCTGTTTGCTTCTCAGGCCACCAGTGGCTCTCACACGGACATCAACAGCTACACCTCCTCTGTATTGGACTACATAAATTCAAAATATTTTTATAGTCCATGCCCACTTTATTATATTCTCTCATATTGTATTCTCTCATATTGTATTCTGTATTTATTCTAACTTCTGGTTAGACCTAAACTACAGTTCGTTACACTGTACTTGTATATGTGTAATGACAATAAAGTTGAATCTAATCTTGAATCTAATCTAATCTATAAAAACAACAGATCTTTTATTATTAATATTCATATTGAGCTACCTGTTGAACCAATAATAATGTATGTCGAACTGTGAAAAATAATGGTATGCAGGTAGATCTCAGGTGGATGACTGTCAAACTTAAAATACTTGGAATAAACATTATTGGATACTTGTTTTGCCTCATGTTTCGTTACTAGATGTTTGACAGTGGTAGGTTGAATGTTGAAAAAAAGAGTCATGTCAAATGTGGATAGGATCTTAGTTGTGGTGTTTTTGTAATCGATGCACAGCTTAGAGAATCGATCTGGGTTAGACCTCACAACACTGCTACAAGATAAACTACACGAAGAGACCCATTTGTCATTCTGGATAGGAGATTCATAAAGAGGAAAGGAGGAAAAAGAGAACGTGAATGAGTAAAAATAAGACAGAGAGGGAGAGAGAGACTCAACCCTGAAAACAGCCTTTGCCACTGTAATTTATCACAGCGAAAGCCTACAGCATGTTCCTCTGAGGTACAACCCAAAGATCCCGGGCAACCCAAAGATTCACCACAACCTTGCCATTCAACTAGGCTCATCAACGATTACACCGTCCAGCACAGCCAGAAACCTGGGAGTGGTAATCGATGATCGGCTTAACCTCACAAGTCATGTTGCCAGCACCACCCGGTCCTGTAGATTCATCCTCTACAACATTAGGAAAATTAGACCATTCCTATCGGAGCACTCTACGCAAGTCCTAGTCCAGGCTCTTGTCCTGTCCAAACTGGATTATTGCAATGCGCTTCTGGCTGGACTTCCTGCTTGCACAATCAAACCTCTCCAGATGATCCAGAATGCGGCGGCAAGAGTGGTCTTCAATGAACCGAAGAGAGCGCATGTAACTCCGCTCTTCATCAGGTTACACTGGCTCCCTGTTGCCGCCCGCATAAAGTTCAAGGCTTTGCTCCTGGCCTACAAGACCAACACCGGATCTGCACCATCGTATCTCCACTCGCTAATGCAGATCTATGTTCCTGCCAGATCACTGCGGTCTGCAAAGGAACAACGACTAGTGGTACCATCCCAAAAAGGAAAAAAGTCACTCTCCCGTACCTTCACTGGATCTGTTCCACATTGGTGGAATGATCTACCAGCTGCTACAAGATCAGCAGACTCGGTTGCCATCTTTAAAAAACACCTAAAAACGCATCTCTTCCGTCAACACGTTGCTGATTGAGTTTTTCCTTATTCTCTTCCCTTTCCTTCTTAAAAAAAAAAAAAAAAAAAAAAAAAAAAAAAACCTTACTAACCTCACTATTCTTAGCTTTTATACTGTGCTAGGCTTTAATGGACTAGTTTGATGCACTTATGTATTTTCGTTGCCTATGTTGTTATAATTGCTTCCAATGTTTCCTCATCTGTAAGTCGCTTTGGATAAAAGCGTCTGCTAAATGACTAAATGTAAATGTAAATGTAAATGTACAAGCAGTCAGGCTGTGTCAACAGACATATTCAATCTCTTTTATAAGACTACTGGTCAGTGATTATAAATCTCCCAGCAAGAGGCAGCTGAGAACTTCTTAAGGTTACATTTGTCACATGAAGGTTTCTGAATCCTAATTTCACAGGAGAGAAAAATGTATTTCTTGGCTTGAACCAAAGCTTGCATTCAATACCAAGCATCAGTAATTTGAAATTACAAAATGGCAGGAGGCAAGGTGGAGGCAGGGCATGGCGAGAGAGAGATATCTCTATTTCACTCCATTAAGTATGTGTGGCATCAAAAAGATTTATGTGTTAATATACTCGGACACGCTGTATCCAGATACAGGCAATAGAACAAGCGAGACCAGAGGGTCTCTGGTAATAACAGCTGAAACCACAGAGCAAAAATGTAGTTATTGGTTAGTTACTTCAACACTATATTTAACTGTTCTTTGTGTGTTATACATAGATTTGGTGATTTTTATAGCTCACTTGTAAACAATTGGATAAACTTTATTTACTTCAATTGGTAATACCTAAAAAAAGACGTTATCTAACTTCCCAGCAAACACAAAACGTTCCCCTAACGTTCCCCTATGGTTCCCATTTGGTTTTTTCGTTGGGAACCACAGGGCACCCTGTAGGTTAGTTTTCCCTTACCAAAAGCTAACGTTCCCGAAACGTTCCCTGCAGGTTAGTTTTTTCTAACCAACAGCGAACGTTACCGGAACGTTCCCTGCAGGTTCGTTTTTTCTAACCAACAGCGAACGTTACCGGAACGTTCCCTGCAGGTTAGTTTTTTCTGACCAACAGCGAACGTTACCGGAACGTTCCCTGCAGGTTCGTTTTTCTAACCAACAGCGAACGTTACCGGAACGTTCCCTTCAGGTTATTTTTTGGGGGTAACAATACAACCAAAAACGTTCTGTACAGGTTCCCTCTAGGTTATTAACTAATGAAAATTAGCAAACAACTGCAAAAAAGTGCTTGCTAACTCTCTTTCAGATTCCAATTGCCATATTGCACACTTCGATTTAAAATCATATTTTTATATTCATAATTTATTGAGAAGTATCCTTAAATGCAAATATTTTCTTAGAAAAACGAAAAAAAAAATTTCAAGTTACATCTTGCTCGCGTGCGGTGCCCGCGAACTCTGAATGCGGGCAGCCTATAGGCAGGTCTGTGGCCACCGCACGCGCACAGAGCGACTGCCTTCTGAGAGGAGCCGGCCGGTCCCGTCAGTTTCCTGAGGTAAAATACTTTTTTAACTTATCAGCATATAAAAAAAGACACCTGTAGTAAGCTTGTAAATTGATTGTAAATTACATTTAAAACTACGAGAAAGGTAAAATAGTCTAAGTTGTAAAACTGAGGCCATGTACGTGTGCGCGCATAGCTGCATATTCCACTCTAATTGAAATCACTGACCGTTTTCCTGAGGTAATTATTTGTACTTAACCGGTCGAATTTTAAGTTTAACGTATAAACTTAAATGTAAATAACGTTATGCTAAAAAATAAAAATAAAATAGTTTACCTAGTGCAGCAAGAATAAGATTGGTTTCACCACTTCAAATTAATCTACTGCCGCTTTAACATGAAACCCACAGAACATTATCATAAAATGGACTCCCTACACCTACATTTCATGTACATGTAACAGTAAGCTATAGCACATGAGTACCGTCTTTCCTTCTTTTTATAGGCTACAGTCACCGGTTCTTTCAGTTAACGTCACGTTGTGCTAATGGGGCAAATTCGCACGGATTAAGATAAAACAATTCGTTTGATTTTTTTAAATCAGTGTTTCCCAATCCTGGTCCTGCAGTGCCCCTTCTTACTTGTTAGTGGGTTTCAATATTCTTCCAATTGCTGGAGCACATATAAATTGAAATGTACATACTCATAAATCATATAAATCTGTGAATTTATTCCATTAAAATAATTATTATTTTTTCCGGAGTCAATTGGAATCTGATTGTATAGTAAGTAAAAAACATAGCAGTTAATCTGCATATCTTGTTTGCCATGTTCCTCATATTTTATGTCATGCAATTTAGTCATGTTTGCTCTTTTTTTTGTGTGTCAACAGCAGCTACCTCTACCCCAAAGGCTCTTTTCGGAGCCCTTTCACAGAGCGTCTTTGGCATATTGTAAGTATATGTTTTTAAATACTTTTTATAAGATGGATCAATGGGTTTAGAAAAGATTTGTAAATGTTTTTAGTAAAACACATTGTACTGCATGTACTTTCATTTGTATAGAACTCTTCATATAATTGCCAAATAATTGTATTGTTTTCCATTTTGTACTGTGGCTTTGAGTAGGAAAAGCCTCTGCCAAATGCCTTGACTGTAAATGAATTGCAGGCATATTAAGGATCAACATCAGTCACTGGAGATAATAGCAATTAATAACTATTTCACATAATAATGATTAATTTCAACTACAGTGTTTAAGATCCGTCTCACTCATTTCCGTTTTCTTTTGTTTTCAGATGATGCTGAAGTGAAGATAGTGCTTCTGTATTTTAAATAATTGTAGCTTTTATATTTGTAGCCTCATTCTACATTTAATAAATAGTCATTATGATATATGTATAAAATTTAATATTACCAGTTTAACGTCTTAAAGTTTTGATTTTCTTTCTATTTGTTTTATTTATATTTTGGTTAAATTTTTTGTAGTTGTGTAGCCTATATATATATATATATATATATATATATATATATATATATTTCTCATGCTACATTTAATATATAGTAATTCTATTATGATTTGAAAATTAAATTTTGCCAATTAGTTTTACGTGTTAAAGGTATTATTATTTTCTTTCTCTTTGTATGTTGTTTAAGGTTGTTTATGCAGTTTAATTTAATAAATTTTGATTTATTGAACCCAGTTTTTGTTCTCTGAGCAACAAACAATCTATAACACGTGATTTTAGACTCATTTCGTTCATCATACCATGGTTAGGAGAACGTTATCGTTACGTTAGGATAACGTTAGGGGAACGTTCCCGTAACGTTACGATAACGTTAGCGCAACGTTAGGGGAACGTTCCCCTAACGTTAGTACAAAGGTAGGGGAACGTTCCTCTAACCTACAGGGAACGTTCTATTAACGTCAAGAAAACTTTCCTGGAAAACCAACAGGGAACGTTAGATTATCTGTTCTGGGAACGTTCTAGGAACCAAAAATTGTTTGCTGGGTTAAAACATTTTGTTTTCCTCACTTACATTGTGGGTGAGTAGTCAGGGCTCCCCATGAGGAAAATGTAATGTTTCATATTTTAAATTTAAAAATGCAAAAAGATTAGAAGGCATTAGGTTAGTATAAAAACAACAGTCAATGTCAAGTCCCCACGAAGATACCAAAATAAGCGTTTGTTTGTGACAATGACAATACATATTGTGGGAGCTCACAAGTGTACAAGAGATGCAAAAAAAATGCATATTCAGAAAATTGCTAATAATAATAATCCACACAGGAGTAGAACCAGAACAAACCAACACAAAACCAAGACAAAGACAGACAAAGAACTAAGGAACAGACAGGCTTAAAAACACAAGGGAAACAATCAGGTAAAACAGAATCAGGTGAGGGACTTCAATAACTAGGTTATTAAGCGAGGGTGAAACCTATCCTTAAGTCTATCATAAACAGAAATCGTTGTTAAACGTACTGATAAATTATTTTTATCGGATCCTTCTATGTTAGCCGTAAGGCTGTTAGCATTACCAGCCTGCATACTGCTTAACTCGCTGTTCTCCTTATAACATCACTAATGCTAATGCTTCGGACGTGTTTTTACCTTTGAGAACGCTCGCACTTCAGTCGGATTTGGAGGAGATTTAAATATCCACGTAGATAGCGCTAACGATGCATTAGCTGTGGCGTTTACAGAACTACTACACTCTTTTGGAGTAATACAACACATTAAAGGACCCACTCATCGATTTAATGATACAATAGACCTGATTTTATCTCACGGAGCCGATCTAACTAATATAGATAGATATTATGTCTCAAAGCGACTATGTCACCGATCACTATCTTATAACAGGTACTTTGAGCACGGCAGGAATCAGCCCTTTAACTCGTTATCAAGAGGGTAGAACAATTACCTCGACTACTAATGATAGTTTCGCAAAGAGCTTGCCAGATCTGACTCCTTTGATAACCATACCAATAAATAAAGAATCGCTCTATGACATGACCAGCAAATTAGGCACTATTTTCTCTAATACATTAGAAGCTGTCGCACCTATGAAGAAAAAAAAGATTAATGAGAAAAAAAATTGCACCATGGTACAATAGCACCACTCACGCCCTTAAAAGAGAAACTGCGCTCGTTAAAATTACAAACGACCTGCTTATTAGATTAGATTAAACTTTATTGTCATTACACATATACAAGTACAGTGTAACGAAATGTAGTTTAGGTCTAACCAGAAGTGCAATTAGCAAGTGCAGGATATACAGTTAGAATAAATACAGAATACAATATTGAGAAAATATTATACAGTTTTGAAAAAATGTTACAGTAGGTATGTTCTGTGTAAATATGACAGTAGGTATGTAATATGAACAATATATACAGATGAATATATACTATGAACATTAACACTATGAACATTAATGTACAGGTGGATATGAGCAGATAATAATTTAGACTAAACAATAGTGCAAGTGATTAAGTGTCCATAGATTATTGACATTAGCTGTTAAAGTTGCAATGCAATAGGTGAGTTAATGCAGTTGTTGAAGTAACAATGCAGTGGATGAGTTAATGCGGTTATTAAAGTTACAGTGCAGTATACGAGTTAATAATAGGTTGCAGTCCAGAAGATGAGTTAATGCAGTTAATTAGGTTACAGTGCAGTAGATTAGTTAATGCAGTTATTGAGGTTACAGTGCAATAGATGAGTAGATGCAGTTAATAGAGTTACAGTGCAGTAGATAAGTTAGTGCAGTTATGAAAGTGGTCCATTAGTGCAAATCAGCATTCAGTTAAATATTTCAGATGTGCAACTGAGCAGTAAAGAGTGCAAATGATGCTGTGCGTGTATAAACAGTCCTGTAGAGCAGATAACATGAAGTACTGGTGTGTACAGTTCAGTCATGCATGCAGCCCTGTAGTGCAATGTAAAAGATGTTATAGCAGCTTGGAGTTAAAGGTATGAGAGGTAGTGGAATCAGTGGGTGGCAGAGTTCAATAATGAAACAGCTCTGGGAAAAAAGCTGTTTCTTAGTCCGCTGGTTCTTGTCCGGAGGCACCGGAAGCGCCTACCGGAAGGCAGGAGAGTAAACAGTCTATGAGCGGGGTGAGAGAAGTCCTTGAGAATGCTGCGAGCTCGAAGCAGACAGTGTTTCTTCTGGATGTCCTCAATGGGAGAAAGTGTAGTCCCTGTGATGCGCTGGGCTGTTTTCACCACCCGCTGCAGTGCCTTGCGCTCAGCAACAGAACAGATCCCGTACCAGACTGTGACACAGTTGGTCAGGATGCTCTCTATCCTGCAGTGATAGAAATTCACCAGGATAGTTGAAGACAGTTGGTTCTTCTTCAGTGTCCTCAGAAAGAAGAGACGCTGGTGAGTCTTCTTGACCAGGCATGAGGGGTTGGTGGGCCAGGACAGGTCCTCCGAAATATGAGTCCCCAGCCATCCCATTAATGTGGATGGGGTCGTGTGTGCCTCCTTTCGCCTTCCTGAAGTCCACGATGATCTCCTTTGTCTTGGAGGTGTTAAAGAGCAGGTTGTTGTCTGAGCACCATGTGGCCAGGTGCCGGACCTCCTCCCTGTATGCAGTCTCATCGTTGTTGCTGATGAGACCAATCACCGTTGTATCGTCTGCAAACTTGATGACGGAGTTAGATCCGTTCACAGGCCTGCAGTCGAGTGTGAAAAGGGAGTAGAGAAAGGGGCTCAGTACGCAGCCCTGTGGTACACCAGTGTTGAGGGTGGTGGTGGTGGAGCAGATGTGGCCAACCTAACCAGCTGAGGCCTGTTTGTCCTTATTTTCCAGATGTGTGAGCACGGAGTGCAGCGCCATGGACACTGCATCATCTGTGCTCCTATTGTTGCGATAGGCAAATTGTTATGGGTCCAGTGTGGGTAGTAGAGAGTCCTTTAGGTGTGCCAGGACCAGCCGCTCAAAGCACTTCATAACAATGGGTGTGAGTGCTACAGGGCGGTAGTCGTTAAGGCACGTCGGGTTCAAATGTTTTGGAATGGGCACAATGGAGGTGGATTTAAGACATGCTGGAACCACTGCTTGGGCGAGGGACAGGTTGAAGATGTCCGTGAAGACCCCAGCGAGCTGCTCCTTACATGCCTTGAGTACACGACCAGGGATGCCATCTGGGCCAGCAGCCTTGCGCACGTTGATCCGGCTTAGTGCAGTGTGAACATCAGTGGAGTTAAGTGTGATGATTGGATGGTCAGCAGAGGGTGTGAGCTTTGTGTTCGATACTGTAGCATTCTTCTAGATCGCTTGGACAATTTTCCGGTATTCAGGGAAAGTCACTACAATGGTTCAGATCTTAATTATCAGACAGACATCAATTTGTCCATTTAAATGGGGAATCATCAAATCTAACGCAAGTAAATTATGGATTACCTCAGGGATCGGTTTTAGGAGCCTTGCTATTCTCCATATACATGCTGCCCCTTGGAAACATTAATCAGAAAACATGGAATTAGCTTCCACTGATATATAGATGATACTCAGCTCTCAAGACCAGATGATTCCTCCCAGCTATCCAAATTGGCAGAGTGCATTAATGATATAAAACATTGGATGACCTGTAATTTCCTTTTAAATTCTAAAAAAACTAAAATATTACTTCATCATACCAAAGAGTTATATTTTGTAGTTATATATCGTCCCCCAGGTCAGCTTGGACATTTCTTGGAGGAGCTGGATGTGCTTCTTTCATCCTTCCCTGAGGATGGTACTCCTCTAGTGGTACTAGGTGACTTCAACATCCACATTGGAAAGCCACAGGCTGCTGACTTCATCAACCTGACCGCATCATTTCTCCTCGAGCAGGTTTCCACATCAGCAACCCACAAGTCTGGAAACCAACTAGATCTGATCTTCACAAGGTACTGCTCCACTCATCACTCTCAGGTCATCCCGCTGCACACGTCTGATCACTTCTTCGTCACCCTCGACCTCACTGCTCCGGACATCGCAGATGTCTTACCGATGGTCACTTTCCGGCGCAACCTGCGGCCCCTCCCTCCTTCCTGTTTTTCCTCTGCTGTTTTCTCTGCACTCCCCCCTCTGATGAGCTCTCTCTTTTGAATACAGACAATGCCACAGACACTGTGTTCCACGCTTTTATCCTGCTTGGACAACCTATGCCCTCTTGCATCTGGACCAGCCCGTGCATCCCCGTTGGCTCCCTGCTTATCGGATGTACTACGTGAGCATCGCGCCAGGCTCCGGTTAGCTGAGAGAAAATGGCGCAAGTCAAAAGACCCTGCTGACCTCTCTCTCTACTTTCTCTGTTGACGTCACCTCTGCAAAAACAGATTACTACCACTTGAGGATCTGCAACTCTCCGGACTCTCGAAACCTTCTCTGCTCTCCTCTGTCCGCCTGCTCCCGCACCTTCATTGGAGTTAACAGCTGCTGATTTTGCATCGTTCTTCGTTAAGAAAACTACCGCCATCAGCAGCCAGTTTTCTTCGCCACCACCTGTCGAACCCGCCCACGTCACTGACACGTGTGTGCTCCCCGCCTTTTCTCCTCTGTCTGAAGCTGATGTTTCCAAGGTCATTGGTTCCAACCACCCTACCACCTGCCCACTGGATCCCATCCCCACCCATCTCCTCTAGGCCATCTCTCCAACGGTTGTGCCTGCTCTGACCCACTTCATCAACTCTTCGCTCACCACTGGGACATTTCCCATAGCGTTCAAAGAGGCCTGCATCACACCACTTCTGAAGAAACCTACCCTCGACCCTACACTGTTAGAAAACTACAGGCCTGTTTCCCTTCTTCCCTTCATTGCCAAAGCCCTGGAGCGAGTTGTGTTCAACCAGCTCTCCTCATTTCTCATGCGAAACAACCTCCTGGACAGCAATCAGTCTGGTTTCAAGACCGTTCATTCCACAGAGACTGCACTGCTCTCAGTCATCGAAGCCCTGAGACTGGCAAAAGCATCATCCATGTCATCTGTGCTCATCCTACTGGATCTGTCTGCTGCTTTTGACACTGTGAATCATCACATCCTCCTGGCTTCTCTCAGTGCTATGGGTGTCTCTGGAATGGCGTTGCAATGGTTTGAGTCCTACCTCTCGGGTAGGTCATTCAGAGTATCCTGGAGAGATGAGGTCTCCGCGTCCAAACCGCTCAACACGGGGGTGCCACAGGGCTTAGTGCTTGGACCGCTACTCTTCTCCATTTACATGACATCCCTCGGCTCGGTCATTCAGAAGCATGGCTTCTCCTATCACTGCTATGCCGACGACACACAACTCTACTTGTCATTTCAACCGGACAATCTAACGGTCTCTGCTCGCATCGCGGCATGCCTGAGTGACATCTCGCTTTGGATGAAGGGTTATCACCTGCAGCTACACTTTGCAAAAACGGAACTGCTTGTGATACCAGCCAACCCAAAGATTCACCACAACCTTGCCATTCAACTAGGCTCATCAACTATTACACCGTCCAGCACAGCCAGAAACCTGGGGGTGGTAATCGATGATCGGCTTAACCTCATGTTGCCAGCACCACCCGTTCCTGTAGATTCATCCTCTACAACATTAAGAACATTAGACCTTTCCTATCGGAGGTAGAGCTTTCTCATATGTAGCACATAAACTCTGAAAAGCCTTCCCGATACTATCCGAGGGTCAGACACACTCTCCCAATTTTAATTTAGATTAAAGAGACATGTTTTCAGCCAAGCATTCACTTAATATAAAATATGCTAAATAAGCCACCAGGAGACTGCATCTATTAGATAGTATTTACTAGAATGATCTTGCTTGTTATATAAACACCATGCACTGTGCTGTGTTTTGCCTTTTTAATGTTTTTCAGTATATATTATTTTCTCCTGCAAAGCTGCTTTGTAACAATGCACATTGTGAAAAGCGCTTTATAAATAAAATTGTATTGAATATGAAATGCAAAAACTTTTAAGCACAATTTCTTTGCTACTCAGACCGCAGATACCGAAGAAATTTTGTCCAGCTCTATCATCACAGCATTTGTCAGGTCTGGTAACCATGGAACAATGAGACAAGTCTGGCTGAGAGTAGAGTACTGTTCTGAACTCATTGAGGCAACAAATCAGTTGTTATTGGAAGTGTCCCTGATACCAGTTGATCTAACTAGTGCAGCCTTAACCTTCGGAATATATATGTTGATAATGTAGTGTATGAAAGATTAAGAAGATGCATCTTTAGTCTAGATTTAGACTGACAGAGTGTGTCTGCCTCCCGGACAGTGCGGGAAGACTGTTCCAAAATGTAGGCGCTAGATTTTAAAAGGATCTGCCGCCTGCACTTGATTTTGAGACCACGCCTGAGAGAGTGGTGCACGTAAAGGACTGTAATATGAGAGAAGTTAACTTAAGTAGTGTGGACCTATACCATGCAGGACTTTATAGGCAATAAGCAAGATTTTAAAGTAAATGCTATGTTTTATAGATAACCAGTGCAAGGTTGACAGAACCGGGCTAATATGCTCATACTCTTTTGTACGTGCAAGAACCAACTTGGAGCAGTTGGAGTTTTTGTAATAGGCCTGCAGGGCAACAACCTAACAGTGCATTACAGTAATCTAGTCTTGATGTCATAAAGGCATGAATTAGATTCTCTGCATCTGATGGTGAGACCTTATGACGTAGTTAAGATATATTTTTAAGGTGGAAAAAACGAATTTTAACAGGTGTTGGCGACCTGGTTCTCGAATGACAGAGTGCTATCGAATGAAACGCCACGATTCTTTGCTGAAGATGAGGGTTTTATGGAACATCCATCAAGAGTAAAGCAGTATTCTTGGTTGTAAGGTGGTTTTCGGTCCAATAAGTAACACTTCAGTTTTGTCCGAGTTCAGTAATAAAGTAAATGTTACTCATTCACTTTTTTATATCGACTATATAGCCCGGGAGGGGTGGAGGTCAGGTCTTCCCTCAAAACTCTCCCAGTTATTTATAAAAACAATATCATTCTGCAGGCACCAATTAGACAACCAGCCATTTAGATATGATAATCTGCTATGTATCTCATCACCACAGTAATCAGAGAGGGGGCAGATAATATAAGTGTGTCTGACATTGTTAGGTATGACACAGGCATGATGCGTGCGTTACTAGCCTAACTAGCTTTTTAGTTTTTATTAGCTTATTTTTAAGTGTTTGTTTTTTGAAAGCAGGTTTGATTTTTATTACTAACATGGTGATCATTGTTTCTTGTTCTTTTCAAATGTTGAAGAATAGTTTGTGTAATGGATTGGGTGCATATAATATTAATAATATAATGGACTAGGATGTAAAGTTTCATTGAAATCCCATGTCAAGTTTCTGACACAATTTAAGAGTACAGACTCATTTTGACAACGTTAGCCCCCATCACTATCTGATTGTTAAGTCTGATACAAAAAAACATTGCTTCCTGGTCAAAATACTCATATCATATGCCAAAGGCAAACTTCAAACTATGCTAACACGTTGATGGCAATGGCGGTTCTAGCTCCCATATCGCCCTGGGCGAAACACCTTTTTTATTGTAATTTTATTAAATGTTTATATATTATTGTCAGGATCTGGGATTATTGAAGACCTTTTGTTTAGCTCATCCCGATTGGATTACTTTTGCTTACTTTTTTGGATATATTCCACAGGCCTGGTTTGGATTACTTAATTTTAGCTGGATTTGAATTTGGAACCTTATTTAATTAAAAAGATTCATTCACCCTTAGTCCTCTTGGGTGCTTCACAGTCTGCTGGGTTATAATTTTCTCTGTGGGAGATAAGTCTTGTACGTCGGAGTTGGAGCCCCGCCGCTGACATATACAATTTTTCCCTAATATGTCAGAAAACAAAAAGCGTGAGATGTTTGTCCCTTCATGCGCTCGGTAGTCCGGTGTACGTGGTTTTCAAGTGATTGTTTTAAAGTTAGCCGCCTGCCCTGTATATTCAATTCCACCTATTTTGGGGTTGTCTGCTAAATATAACTCTTACAGTCTCCTGCCTAATTTTTGTAAAGGCTAAGAACAGCGAATGTGGTGTTAATTTAGACCTTCAATTAGTTACTTAGATTTTAAATCATTTAAGCAGGTTTCCAATAAAACTGCCAAACTAAAAACCAACTACCCAAATACTACTTTTATCAGATCAATCACTAGCTGTAAAGTGTATGTAGGCTACTCCATCTACGAGTCGATGAGTCTGTCCATCATCTGCTGTGAGCTGAGTCAGTGAACACAAACTGTGAGCGGGAAATGGAAACACAGATCTCTAGCAGAGTGATAACAGAATTCTTTTAGCAGGGATGTGAGTCCATTCCACTTCACTCATACGTGCAGTTCACTGTTGCATGCCTGCTGTGCTAGTGTGAGGCATTAACACAGATGTCTCCCAAAGCTTCACTAAATTTGCGGAGCTTAATATGTGCATATTTCTTTTGTCTCGCTCCCTAGAAGATGCCGCCCTGGGCAGCTGCCTATGTCGCCCATACCTAAATCCGCCACTTTATTATGAGCTA
Organism: Barbatula barbatula; assembly: GCF_947034865.1. NCBI lineage: Eukaryota > Metazoa > Chordata > Actinopteri > Cypriniformes > Nemacheilidae > Barbatula > Barbatula barbatula. Next base: position 8,689,283 of record NC_136773.1, read on the forward strand.
TAAAACTTACCTCGCTCCTAACCATTATCCACATAACAATATCTCAGATAGCCAGACAGCAATTCATTTTTAAGAATTATAAAAAAATAGATGTCGAAGAGGCTGTGGGCCTTGACACTTGTGTACACCATGAGTTTATGCAGGGCCGTTTCTAGCTGTTTGGGGGCCCCATGCGAGATACTATTTGGGGGCCCCTATTCTTTCAGTTGCTGATGGTCCTGCTGCTTGCTCGTCAGGAGCAGTTGCTGATGGTCCTGCTGCTTGCTCGTCAGGAGCAGTTGCTGATGGTCCTGCTTCTTGCTCGTCAGGAGCAGTTGCTGATGGTCCTGCTGCTTGCTCGTCAGGAGCAGTTGCTGATGGTCCTGCTGCTTGCTCGTCAGGAGCAGTTGCAGGTCCCCCTGGCTCTCGTTGAACTGGACCTCTGAAGTATTTCAAAATTGCTCCTGCAAAAACAAAGCTCCTTAGTTTACCAAGCAATCAGAAGCAAATAGTCATATCATATAACTGCAGCTGTGATGCACTATGCAAAACATTCTTAATCTGTTTTTATATTAAACATTACAATATACAATGTCCCTGTTTAAGCAGATACCAGTTTTTCCTGTGTTTATCTTCACATTATAGTAGTTAATTATTTAAAATGAAGGTAAATGAGTGATGAGCACCATATGATATGACGGGATTATGTTTGCATATATCTTGCAGTGCATTACAAAGTGGACAACTAGCAGCCCTATGCAGTACAGGGACCCGTTTCAATAAGGAGGTTCAAGCAACACTGAGTTAAAATATGAACTCTGAGTTGATTTACTCAGATAACCGCTACTCTGAGTTTTCTGTTTCAGAACAGCTGGTTTCAATCAGTTCAATCCACTCTGAGTAAGTTTACTCGAGGTTACGCGTGTTCACCGCGGCTTTAAAAAGCCATCATCAATTGAGCGAAGATAACACGATTCACCATGGCAACGCCACGTGACAAAAAGCGCTCCGTTTATTTCTCGCCAGTCGAATTGGAGGCACTATATATATATATATATATATATATATATATATATATGTATATATAAACATATATACCTACGATTTTTTGTCATGTAGGTGCAATCCTTCTGCAATAAAAAGAACATGGCAGCAGCTGAGAATAAAATATAAAAACATCATTCAGTCCGATGAGTTTAAATGCTCTTGGTAGTAGGATGCCTGACTGGGAAATGTTTGATATATTTAATAAACTGGCCTTAAAAGTTTTGAGTATATGAGAACCGAGCACTGTGGCTGTAGAAGACAAAAAACTGGCCATGCTTGCCCCTGCTCCAGCTATGTCTAATGGATGCCAGCTAGAGATGCTCTAGCGACAGACGCAATAGGGACTGCGGTCGTTAGGCTCGTGGTTAGAGCGCCCGTCTCTCGTTCTGACCGACGGCAGTTCGAAGCCAGAACAGAACGGGGCGAGTGGGACCTTTTAAATGTGCACCCAATCACATTGGGAAATCCTAAAGGGTATTTGAATTATTAGAGTTGGCAGCAAGAGCACATTTATTTGATCAGCTTATTCAGAAAGACGTTCACCATTCACCTGCAATCTTATGAAACTCCTCTTTGATGGTTCTCACAGGAAACTTAACACACATGTATATAAAGTGCTTGAGAGCGATGCACACTTTTCTTACTCTGCATACAGTTGCCTTGCTAACGTGTTCTGCATCCCCGGTGTTATAAAGAAGGCTTCCATTAGTAAAGAAACGTAAAGCCATACAGAGAATCTGCTCAGATGTAAGAGCGCAGCCACGACGAGTGAGGTTTGTGATGTAAGGATGAAGCAGATTATGAATATATTTAATGGACTGTAAAGAAAAACTGTGCCGCTCAAATAAAGAATCCTCCGGATATGATAAAACATCCAAACGTGGCTTCACCATATTCTCTCCCGACGTAAATGTAACTCTCTCTGAATGAATGCAGCTTCCTCATCTACGGGTTCCTGAATAAACGGACATTTAATGTCTGTGTTACGAACTTGTGCGCGATTAAGGAAAACGAATGAAAAAACAAACGGCGAAGGCAATTTCAACAGCACTCGCGCTTCTAAAAGGGGCGGAGATTGTAACAAACCTCGGGTTAGTGGAATAAAACCTGCTCCTGACCAGGTTAGGTTCACAGAGTAGGTTACTATGGTTACTCACTCTAAGTATAAGATACCTTGATTTCTGAAACAGGCTTGACTTACCCCGCGGTCGCGGGTTTGATATACCTCGCGTTCTGAAACTGAAAACCCAGAGTATCCCGTTTTCTGGGGTTAACTTACTCTGAGTTTGCACTTACCCTGCTTTCTGAAACGGGTCCCTGGACCCTTTAAATGTACAGGTTTGTTAAAATTAGTAAACTACATCGTCACAATATATATTCTCATACATTTGACAAGGCATATTCAGCCAAGTCAGCAGACTTGTCCAGTAACCAAACCACAGTAACTAAAAAATACAATAGAGCAAAGAAGTGGATAATATTTCATAGCACAGTGATCATTTAAAATTCATAGTGCTATATGAATAATCCACTGCTACTCCTGCTGTTGCTACTACTAAAAGTAACAATAATCAGTCAGATAATAAGTGATTTTATTTTTAAAATAGTAGCACAGGTCTATGCTTGAGACACATTTATTTGAACCTTTTTGTAAGGCAAACCCTGGATACAGCTGACTATATTTACAGACAAACAAACAATCATAGCCCGTTAGATGAGGTAGCCCACATTTATCTGAGGCTAGCTAGGCTAGCCAGCATGACAAAAGCAAAGTAACTTGTTCAAAAGTTGGTATTATATCATGTGTCCCCTTCCACCCATATCAAATGCCTTGCCTTTATCCTGTGATTGTTTTCCTTCATCGGGTTTCTTCTTTTTGGGTTTCTCTGCACCAGACGCATAAGTTCGTTTCGATAACATTGTCATTAGCATCTACCGTTATTGTCATCACTTCAGTGGAAGGTGGACGGCTGTCGCTGTCAGACCTGTCGGCAGACCTCACTTACCACGTGACTGCCCAGCCCAAAGGTGATTTTGACCTGATTACACCATGAACACTTATATGCTTTGCAAATTAATGAATGCATGAAATACATGCAAATAAAGACAGGTACTTTAAATTCTCCAAAATATAACAAAAAACGTGGCTGAACTTTTGGGGGCACCCTGGTGGCTGTGGGACCCTATGCAGCCGTATAGTCCACATATAGCAAGAAACAGCTCTGAGTTTATGGGTAAATAGTGCTCCTAAACGCTTGTTGAAATAGTTGAATCACTTGAAACGAGTAGAGGTATGGACCCAGAAACTATATTCCTTATTTCACGTCTTAACAGTTAAATTGTGAGAGATGATCTACTTTAAATAACTTCACACTGCACAATGGTTTGTTCACTGGAGGGCACACAATCAAAACAACAACAATGCCATAGATTGATGACGCTGTGAAGGAGCCTGGAATGATGGGACCTGTTGTCTTCAACTCCACCACTGATGGCCATCAATCAGATGGTAATGAGAAATCATGTTAGCAGATAGGTAAATTAATAAAATTGGATATGATGCCATTGACAGGTGACTGCACAGCCCTGTGTCACGGTTTAGAATTTGCTCATGATTTAGAAGTAGTTCAAAACATTTGAGATAATGCAAGTACTCATCTGATCAAAATATATAACACTGGCCTAGTGGTTTTTGGATATTTTACTGCAAAATTCTTACAAACCGCACCTTTAAAGGCAGAGTATATCATTTGCAAAATGGTAACGTTTGCCTTCTAGCAGTGCAATCATACTATTCCTCCCTCTCGCGAATCACCATCCAAAGCAATGCCTCCTCCAAAACACATCGAGCATGCGCACAGACCAGAAGCTGTTGGATCAGTTCCATCAGTGATATCATGTCACATTTACCGGTGAGAAAACATTACAGTACAAAGTGATTTACATTACAACAATTACAAACATCTCCAGGTACCTGCTCTCTGTCCACCATTGGCCCCCTGCCTGCACATGAGCGCGATGATGACGTATGATGTCTGCGTGAAAAGGGTGCAGAGTGGGATGCAAAATACGCTGACTGAAAATGTACACATGATGTATCATTGCCCTTGGAATGAGGGCAGTAATTGGTCCAGCGTTTTTGACCCTACGCCTTTCACAGATGATATATAATTATAAAAATGCCAATGTTTCGCTTCACTTATTGATTGCTATAAGGATGTTAAGAGACTTCCAACCAGCATGATAAAAACTTTTCTGGACAGGATTGCCTACTCTTGCCTTACTGATACAGATATATCTAAATCTGAATCATATATAAATCTGTTCATATCATATACAGTATACTGTATTAAGTTTGACCTAAAATCATCTTGCTTGTTTCTCTGAAGCTTTCTCCTAAAAACACGGAAAGGAAAGAACAAACTTCAAAGCATCTTTTTTTCAGGCAACTCTCAATGTCATAAAACCTAATGTCCAAACCTAGCCAATATAACAATGAAATCAGACCAGTCACCAACATTTCATGGCATGCTCTTTGTATAGAAAGTCATCGTCTATTAATAAAATTAAACTTTCATCTAAATGTGATTGTTTTAACTACCTCCCACAATTTCTAATCAATGAGTTACATTAAATGAGAACTTGATAACTGCACTACTCTTGAGAATTCAAAAAGAGCATTCAAATTCATCCTGCGTTCAAAGACCTTTTACCCTCCTTCAAGACTAAGTGCCATCTGAGCTTGGCATCAACCCAAATCAGACCTACTTGACTGAGCCCACATACGCACTTGAATATGTTGTATATGCTCAGGAAAGTATTCTGCGCTCACCAGATGAAGATCATAATTAATGGTGCTCATCAAACGAATGGTTAGAGTCTGTTGTTCCCAGCATAAGTGGCTGGTCACTTAGCAGCAAGTTTCTGCAGCATACTGATGAGAATACTGATGAGGACTTTGTTTTAATCTCCTAAATTTCTCTTCAAAAAGAGGCTCAATGCATCAAGCGTTTTACAGACTTCAAATGCATTTTAGAGGACAGGACAAAGTTAAGGTGTGTGGCTGTGTGTTTTCTTAAGTTCTTAATATTTGTAGCATGTCCTCCTTTTAAAAAGTAAATCTATATCACCCTATAGTTACGTTTTAAAGTTAAGAGTGTCTAGCTGAATCGGGGAAAAAACTATATTGTGTTGTGTGTCATTATTAAGTCACCATGAAAATACTTTTTATCATTGTAAACAATCAAAATAGGTCGTTAATAGGTATTGGGTAAAAAATTTCAGTACTCTGTACTATATTCTGTATCCAATGTAGCTCTGTGCTCCCCTGCAACTGGCTCCTACCTGGTCATCACTTTTGCACTGGTCGTCATCACCACTGGCAATTCTTCTGGTCGTGTTGCACCGTGGGGTGTGCCTGAAACACGAATAGTTCTGTCTTGGCCAGGTTCAGCTGGAGGTGATGCGCTTTCATCCAAGCAGAGATGTCATCTAGGCAGGCTGTTATGCAAGCTGCTACAGTGGTATCGTCTGGGTGAAACGAGATGTAGATCTGGGTGTCGTCAGCATATTTTTTTGATGGGTCCTATGGATGTCATGTAAATAGAAAAGAGCAGCGGTCCAAGCACTGATCCCTGAGGGACCCCAGTGATCATGTGGTGAGCAGTGGACCGCGAGCCCCTCCATGACACCTTAAATGATCTGCCGGAGAGGTAGGATTGGAACAAGCAGAGAGGGGAGCCTGAGATTCCTAAGGATAACAGGGTTGCCAGCAGTATCTGGTTATTGATCATGTCCAGATTCTGCCTTGGCTAGCCACAATGCTTCTGTGACTGATAGCAGTGCAGTCTGACTGGAGTGGTTTGTTTTGAAGCCAGACTGCTTGTCCTCCAGTAGATTGTTCCGGGATAGCCCTTTCAAGAGTTTGGAGCGAGTGGAGATACGATGGTGCGGACCCGGTGGTGGTCTTGTAGGCCAGGAGCATAGCTTTGAACTTTATGCGGGCGGCAACGGGGAGCTAGTGTAACCTGATGAAGAGCAGAGTTACATGTGCTCTCTTCGGTTCATTGAAGACCACTCTTGCTGCCGCATTCTGGATCATCTGGAGAGGTTTGATTGTGCAAGCAGGAAGTCCAGCCAGAAGCGCATTGCAATAATCCAGTTTAGACAAGACAAGAGCCTGGACTAGGACTTGCGTAGAGTGCTCTGAAAGGAAAGGTCTAATTTTCCTAATGTTGTAGAGGATGAATCTACAGGACCGGGTGGTGCTGGCAACATGACTTGTGAGGTTCTTGTAACTTGTAAGCCGATCATCGATTACCACCCCCTGGTTTCTGGCTGTGCTGGACGGTGTTTTTTTCTCCTCCAATGGAGTTTTGGGTTCCTCGCCACCGTTTGCATACTGTTTTGCACTGTTTTGCCTGGCCGGGGGGGCTGCTAGAATTTGATAGTCTTATTTAATTAACTCTGCATATAGTAATTTATTGTGTGTCTGATATTTGACCTGTGTTTTGAATTCCATAACCTTTTATGTTTTACTTATAGTCATTTTTTCTTGTACAGCTGCTTTGTAACAATGAAAATTGTAAAAAGCGCTATATAAATAAAGCTGACTTGACTTAATAGTTGATGAGTTGAATGGCAAGGTTGTGGTGAATCTTTGGGTTGGCTGGGATCACAAGCAGTTCTGTTTTTGCAAGGTTCAGCTGCAGGTGATGATCCTTCATCCAAAGCGAGATGTCACTCAGGCATGCTGCGATGCGAGCAGAGACCGTCAGATCGTCCGGTTGAAATGACAAGTAGAGTTGTGTGTCATCTGCATAGCAGTGATAGGAGAAGCCATGCTTCTGAATGACCGAGCCGAGGGATGTCATGTAAATGGAGAAGAGTAGCGGTCCAAGCAATGAGCCCTGTGGGACCCCCGTGTTGAGCTGTTGGAACGCGGAGACCTCATCTCTCCAGGATACTCTGAATGACCTACCTGAGAGGTAGGACTCGAACCATTGCAACTCCATTCCAGAGACACCCATAGCACTGAGAGAAGCCAGGAGGATGTGATGATTCACAGTGTCAAAAGCAGCAGACAGATCCAGTAGGATTAGCACAGATGACATGGATGATGCTTTTGCCAGTCTCAGGGCTTCGATGACTGAACAGTGCAGTTTCTATGCAATGACCGGTCTTGAAACCAGTCTGATTGCCGTCCAGGAGGTTGTTTCGCACGAGACAGGAGGAGAGCTGGTTGAACATAACTCGCTCCAGGGCTTTGGCAATGAAGGGAAGAAGGGAAACAGGCCTGTAGTTTCTAGCATTGTAGGGTCGAGGGTGGGTTTCTTCAGAAGCGATTGTGATGCGGGCCTCTTTGAACGCTGTGGGAAATATCCCAGTGGTGAGCGAAGAGTTGATGATGTGGGTCAGAGCAGGCACAACTGTTGGAGTGATGGCCTGGAGGAGATGGGTGGGGATGGGGTCCATTGGGCAGGTGGTAGGGTGGTTGGAACCAATGACCTTGTAAACATCAGCTTCAGACAGAGGAGAAAAGGCGGGGAGCACACACGTGTCAGGGATGTGGGCGGGTTCGACCGGTGGTGGCGTAGAAAACTGGCTGCTGATGGCAGTAGTTTTCTTTACGAAGAACGATGCAAAATCAGCAGCTGTAAACGCCGATGAAGATGCGGGACGTGCGATAGTCTGGAGAGTTGCAGATCTTCGAGTGGTAGTAATCAGTTTTTGCAGAGGCGTCAACAGAGAAAGTAGAGAGAAGAGATTGGTAGAGAGAGAGGTCAGCAGGGTCTCTTTGACTTACGCCATTTTCTCTCAGCTGACCAGATGCTGGCGCGATGCTCACGCAGTACATCCAATAACCAGGGAGCCGACGGGGATGAACGGGCTGGTCCAGATGCAAGAGGGCATAGGTTGTCCAAGCAGGATGCAAGCGTGGAACACAGAGTGTCTGTGGTAGAGGTCTTCACGGGTCCACTTAGATCCGAAAACCTGAGGTACGGCCCGAGGCCCGAGCAGGTTCGGGTCTAAAAGATTCACGGGAGCTTCGGACACGGGTCGGGTATATTATTAGTGTCTTCGGGTCTCGGGTAATATAAAGTAAAAAATTGTTTTGCTTAATTGACCCGAGGAAGACCTGAACTATCCTGTACAATAACAGCGCGTCGCTTGTGTGTGTGCGTGTAGTTACCAACTCTCCTCCAACCCTCAGACGATCGGTTGAAAGCCACGCAAATCTTCCGAAAGTCGCGGTGATCTGAAATCACCTTAGAATTGAAATCCCGAAGTTTCCAATGCTGCAGGGGTTTGCACTCGATGTAGTTACCATCGCAATTTGCCAGAGCAAAACAAGAGGATCAATGTGTTCATAGCCATATCAATTTCATTAATAAACGTCGGTTTACATTCAGGTCTAGTCGGGTTTAAAAAATATATACGATGGGTCGGACTCGGGTCTAACGTTATCGGGTCTGTCTCGGGTAGGGGCTTTAAAATAAAGACGTTATCGGGTCTGTCTCGGGTTCGGGTAAAAAGTGATTCGGGTCATTTCAGGTCGGGTAAAGATCTTTGGACCCGAGAAGACCTCTAGTCTGTGGCATTGACTGTATTAAAAAGAGAGAGTTCATCAGAGGGGGGAGTGCAGAGAAGACAGCAGAGGAAAAACAGGAGGAAGGGAGGGAGGGGTAGTCGCAGGTTGCGCCGGAAAATGTGACCATCAGTAAGACATCTGTGATGTCCGGAGCAGTGAGGTCGAGGGTGACGAAGAAGTGATCAGACGTGTGCAGCGGGGTGACCTGAGAGTGATGAGTGAAGCAGTACCTTGTGAAGATCACATCTAGATGGTTTCCAGATTTATGGGTTGCTGATGTGGAAACCTGCTCGAGGAGAAATGATGCGGTCAGGTTGTTGAAGTCAGCAGCCTGTGGCTTTCCAATGTGGATGTTGAAATCTCCCAGTACCACCAGGGGAGTACCATCCTCAGGGAAGGATGAAAGAAGCACATCCAGCTCCTCCAAGAAATGTCCAAGCTGACCTGGGGGACGATATATAACTACAAAATGACTTTTAACAGGTTGGGTGATAATAATAGCATGAAACTCGAAGGAGCTGTTGTCACACATGGGTGTTAGCTGTTTGAATTTCCAGTCCTTGGGGATAAGTAGACTGGTGCCTCCACCCCTTCCTGTGATGCGAGGGCTGTGGGAGAAAGTGTGGTTATGGGAGAGGGCAGCGGGAGTGGCAGTGGCAGAGTCCTCTGGTTTGATCCATGTTTCTGTAAGTGCTACAATAGAAAGACCAGAATGTTTAACAAAAGCTGTAATGAAATCAGCTTTGTTCACAGCAGATTGGCAGTTCCACAATCCTATTTGGAAAGTAGAAGGGGCAGTTGCTAGCAGTGATACATTGTGCAGATTATTAGCATTGCGTCGCCTTCAGCATGTGGCAGATGGTTTACGTATTGTAATGACAGAAAGGATTTTAAAACACATATTTAAGAGAAGCAGAAAGGAAATAGGTAGAAGCTTTAAAAATAACAATAAAGGAGTGTAAATGCAAACAAGTGAGTCAAAAAGTGCAAGGGTTAATACACACAAAAAAAGTGCAATACTCAAGTGCCCTGTCGGTGTGTCCCGGCTCGGTGGAGTCCGGCGCAGGTAGAGTTGATGTCTTTACTCTCTTCGGTCTTCACGCGATGAGGGCTACACGCGTCTAATTACTTTAATTCAACAGGCCCCGCCCTCAGATGACACGTGCACACAAAGCAAACCAATTTAAACTAGCCCGAGAACGAACGAACGATACTACACACGGTTTCACCACGTGACAGAGCGGATGTTAATACAAAGTAAATTTCTCAGTTTAACACAGTACTAAAACTAAACAAGACACGATTTAAATACACTTACACAGTTCTGCTTCCGACCCATTCGTCAAGTTCATTGACAGCATGGGGTTTGAGAGGCCAGTATCGAAAAAAGGTTACATATGTGACCAATAAATTTTTTTCTTCTGTTCTGCGACGTCACAAACCCATTTTCAGACAAAATGTGTAAAACAAAGATAAATGTTTAATGTCATATAATATTCTCCTGATTTTAATATCACCACAGGGGGACTGAATTAAATGGAACACTTTTGGAAAAGCTTAGAATTTGCACAGCTGTGTTGCAGGGTTTTGGTGTCTGTCGTGTGGGAAGGAAAAAATTATATGAATGAGTTCATTTTTCTCACATGACACCAGGCCATATGCAATGCTTGCTTTAGGGACCTCTTCCAAATGCTGTTAAAAATTAATTGGGTGTTGAGAACATTGGGATCTTACTTCACGCTTCAAACATATAAAATTAGCATGTCAAAGAAAACATTATCTAGATGTTTCTGCTGCACCTCAAAAGAGTTCATGATAACAGAATATTAATTTATGGATTAATTATCCTTTTCAAATCTTAAAGAGCAAGCAACCAACTTATAAAGAAAAGAGACAGTTAAGGCTGCTGCATTTTCATGACCATCTTCACCAGACAAGTTATTTATCAGAGGGAGTTATAAATCAGTGTTCCCTTGTCTATTACAGGCTTTCAACCTTTCGAATGCTATTCGTGTTGCTTCCTGATGGTTGGATGCATATTGTCTTAAGTAATTATCAAGCAAATGAGATGACATTGATTTGCACTCCCTCTGTGCTTTATCCATATGGGCGGGAGCACAAAGCACATACACTTTGCTGTTTTGTGTTTTATAGCCATATAGTATAAGTATACAAATAGTGTCAATCTAAAAAATATATAATGTACAATTACATGTAATACTAAACGTTGACGTTACAATGGCACAGTGGTTGCCATGAAAAAAATAAATGGCACAGCACTTCAAAAAGGTTGCCGACCCCTGCTCTAGAGTCAGTAAGTCACATGAGATTCAGTTTATTGAAACTATTGATTGAATCATTAAATGGCAACATTGATGAACAACAGTTTAACAGGTACATTGCACCATATACACACACTTTCCCAGACAGCAGAAGCAGCTTACGTGTATGTTATGCTTCACTCACATGTAATCACAGAAAAATAAATGCCGAAGAAAACCAGAAGACTGAATACACTGGAGTAGGAACTAACATGGAGGTACATATTAACTGGTAGGCTAAATCCCACACATTGTCTTGGCAGTCCTAGACCTCAATGAGACCAAACCAAGTGTGTGTGTGGTGCTGACTTTTTTGCAAGGGCCCTGTCCCAAATGTCGCACTTCATGTGGCCTTGCAGTTTCGTGGCCTTAAATTGATGTGCTTTCCAAGTGTATGTGTCCGCAGAGAGTCACATTTTTCTATTTAGCACTCAGACGTGTTCTCATGAGGGCCACCTTTGTGGCCTCGGCAGGGGTGGTGCGTAGGGGTGGCTTCTAGGGGCTTCAGCCCGATAGTTTTTCTCCTCAGGTTAAATTAATTCATACTATGGCTATGGCTATGGCTAATGACTTAACACTGATCTAGTCTGCCTGCATGTTGGTATATTTACAGTAATGTTACATTTATTCACAGTGAATCAAAGCTTTGTGACAAACCCTTGCTCATAGAAAATATATGAAACTGTACTTCTGGAATGAAACTCTAGATGGCATAGTCCTAAAGACTAAACCAATCTGACATAACTTTCTTCCTTAGTTATGATTCCTTCTGTATTAGCAGCCAAGGAGTTAGCTGCTCTACGTTTAAATCTTGGCTAGTGATTGCTGTAACAGTGCAGCGTACTTCAGATAAACAGTGCGTTTCAGAAAGCACCTGGATCTAAGATAAGTGAATTATCTTTTACAGGGGGACAGACACTGCATTGTATACTTGAGCTAAATGAATAAACAGTCTCGTTTTTATGTATAGCAACCTTGGTAAATTGGAATTACTCTTCAGACAACCATAGTCAAATGTTTACCTGGAGCCAGAGCACCTGACATAAAGTCAAATTGAAATGTGCTGGCTAAGGCTAATCGTAAATTCGGTAAGATTGTAATTCACATCAGCTCAAATTATGTTCGACTCCGTCAATTGGAGATCACAAAAGATAATATTAATGAGGTGTGTGAGCTCGCAAGCACAATGTCAGACACTGTAATATTCTCTTGCCCCCCTCCCTGCTTACCGTGTTGATGATACATAGCAGATTATCATAACTAAATGGCTGGTTGTCTGAGTGGTGCCTGCAGAATGATATTGTTTTTATAAATAGACTTTTATAAAGCAGACCTGACCTGTTGAAAAGTGATGGTCTCCACCCCTCCTGGGCTGGTGCTTTTCTCCTGTCTAGAAATATGGCACATAGTCTTAATGCTAAAATTTTACTCACTGGGTCCTAGGTCAGGAACCAGACAGAATGGCATAACCAACGGTCTTCTTACAGTCTCACGTCGCAGAACACACAAAATGCACAACATGCGATAATCCTTTCTCCCAAACATTATAAAAGAGAGACAGTGTCTGTCCCCCGGATTAGCAAATATAACAATCAAGCTCTTAGTTACAAATAATGTAGAACAATAACTTTGACTACAAAAGGTGCGTTTCTTGATAATTTGCCTGATTGTCTCAAATCTCTAGCATGAGTAATAACGAAGATCTTGACTTTACCATTGAAAATGGTAAAGTATTTATCCAACCGTTTTCAATATGTAGAAATAAACAATGAGGTATCAGCAAATCGCAAGTCCAGTGCGGTGTACCACAGAGCTCAGTCTTAGGGCCTATACTCTTTGCATTACACATGCTACTTCTAGGACGGTTATCCTCAATAGACGGACCACGGTCCAGATCCGGACCTTTGTTTCGTTCCATCCGGACCCCGAGACAGCCTAATAAACCATTTAAAACTTTGGCCTATTTTGGTTGGTTAAATTGAGCCGTGCGTCTTCACAACAGAGAATCACATCACACGCGCTCTCAGGAACATTTATGTTATTGATCTTTTGCCGCTATATCCTCTAATATCTAGTGCCAAACGCACTTCTTTTTAAATATCTGCTCTGCACAGGCTGCTTCTCCTCACGCAAACATGTGCTTATTTTAACAACACTAGCAGCGAATATGAAAGCATTTGTATCCGTCAGTCTGTTTGCTATATGTCCCCTACATTTCAACCAGATTTGTGATATTTTATTAACCATAATGTTTTCATCTACATTTAGCAGTAGCCTTATTAGTCAGCATGTAAACATTTGTGACCCTATGAAAACCCAGGCTAACATCTCATAATCTAATTGATTATTATAACAAGCATCAAAGATTAATTTCAAGCATTGATAAGATCATACATTTTATACAGTATATTCAACTGGGCTAAATTGATTAAATATTTATTTATTTTTGCGGCATGCAAATTGTACAGCTATTATGAAATAAAAAATTGGGGAATAATTTTGAAATTACAACATTTTTGGGGGTCTGGATAATTGTGTTTACAAGATGCTATTCAGGCAGTTTGAGCAAGTAATGTAACAGTTTATTTATCGTATAATGTAAAACCAGAGACAAGCAGTCACGTCATTCAAAAGTTCTAAATGTACCAAAGGCAAACAATCTATTTGGATGAGGAACAGATGAAAAAGGGACCTGAATGTCCATAAGTGAAGAGTCACAGCTTTAATCTTTTAGTTAAGTCAAGTCAGCTTTATTTATATAGCGCTTTTGTCAATGTTCATTGTTACAAAGCAGCTGTTCAAGAAAACATTGACTATAAGCAAAACATAAGGTTATGCAAGTCAAAACACAGGTCAAATATCCGACAGACTATAAATTCCTATGTGCAGTGTTAATTAAATAAAACTATTAAATTCTAGCAGCCCCGGTGGCAAGGAACTCAAAACTCCATTGGAAGAGAAAAAACCTCTGGAGCCTCTGCACAAGCCCGACAGTGCTTGCACTGCAAGGCAAAATAAAAAAAAATTAAGATTATCAATAATAAATTTGTAGAGTCGCCACATCCTTTGTCCAGCTCTATCATCACAGCATTTGTCAGGTCTAGGCATGGACTGAGTCCTGCCCACTCTGGTAACCTTGGACTAAGTCCTGCCTGCTCTAGTAACCTTGGAACAATGAGACAAGAGAGTATGGCTGAGAGTAGAGTACTGTTCTGCACTCTTTGATACAACAAATGCATCAGTTGTTATTGGACGTGTTCCTGGTTCCAGTTGATCTAACTAGTGCAGCCTAAACCTTCGGAATATATATATATATATATTATGATAGTGTAGTGTATGCAAGATTAGCCGGGTCCGGGTCGGTTAGCTGCATCCGGTCCAAATCCTATTACTTCGGATGCCAGGTCTATCTAATATTTTTATAATACCCGTTTCTAATAAAATTCAGCACTGTTTGTGTTTTGTAACTTAGTTTCAACTGGTAAGATTAGGTGAAAAAACCCACGAGCAAGCTCAGTCAGGACTCACCATCAGGGCAGGCAGGCAGCTAATGCACAATTGCATGTAATGTTTCTATGGCAACCGGAGCTTAAGCAGTGACAACATGACTAACAATTGACGATTGTGCCAAAAATGCCTCGCCCACACAAAACATGAGGTTCTGTCATGATTCTGCCACTACACCAAGAGAAACATGACATGATGTGGCATTATCATGACAGAAGCCCCTCCTTAAGGAGCAGCATCCTGACATCCCACACATTTAATAATAAATAAGAAAACAAAAACCCACAAGAGGGTAACATAACAAAACAGGGATGTATAATGACAAGACAGGACTAAGACTAAAGGTATCAATAGACATGAACTACAAAATTACTAAACTAGACAAGACTTCAGGGCACAGTAACTCACCACAGAAATTTCACAATGAACCAGCACAGGACAGACAACACAGGGGCATTAAACAAGGGGACAAATCTGTGGGACATGAGGTACCAATGAGGAGATGATAGGGCGGGAACAGAGACGAGAACGTAGAGAGTATATGGCAAGCCATGCCTCTTTCCACACAAAACATGAGGTTCTGTCATGATCCTGCCTCTAGACCGAGAAAATCATGACAGAAGCCCCTCTTTAAGGAGTGGCATCCTGACGCTCATCAAGGCAACAAAACAAGACGGGAATAGACAGTGACACAGCCAAAAACCGGGCAACATGATAAATAAACGGAACACAAGAGTCCAGGGGGAAAGTCTAAACAAGGGCAAAACTGGGGAACACAAGTCCAAACAAGTTCACACAAGGACACGGACTGGATGCCAGACTGACAGGGACTGGATTGCCGGCTGCATTGGACCAGATGGCCGGATGTAGAGCTGGCCGGGATCTGTGGCAGAAACAGGATTCCAGCAGCTTAACCCCTTACCTGCATCTGGGTCCTCTGTCCTTGTGTCTTACCCCGGGTCATGACACAAAAGGGCTAAGTCCAGTGTGTTTTAGAAAATCAGCCAGACACTGCTGAAGTGAACTTAATTACTTAAAGCAAATACACAAGAGAGTCCTGCTCAACTCAGTTATAGGGTATAATGATTTTCTCGGCATGCATTACAGAGCTATTTATCAAAGCACAGAGAGCTGGCATAACAGAACTACTTTGTTACTGTCATCATAGCAGTCGCTCTACAGATTTATGGTAGTGGTCTTCTCTTGCTCTCATTGATCGTGCAGATTTGGGCTGTACTAAAGAATCAATATTAACTTAGTTATTTAGCTCAAGTAGCATGCAAAGCGCCAAGCTAAATATAAGGACCAATACATTAAATTCTACAAATAGTTACTCTTTTTGCATGCATTTAAAAAATAATATTTTTATTGAATGTCCAATAAATGAATGGTTTATAATCTGTATGATCTGAATGCTATCTGTCGTCAGAAATAAATGCAGGATAAAGCCCACTGGCTTGTTTATTGTGAAACATTTTATGTCCATGGAACCATTTTGATGAATTTACCCCCTGTGTGAGATAAATGACAGGTCATCTACTTGTGCTAATGGCTGTCTGGCCTCTAAAAAGCACAAACAGTTTGATTTAAAAATGGATTGAGTGGTCTGGGATAATTGTGTCTTGCTGGGTGGACAAAACAAACTTGAAACAATACTCAGAAAATAAGTTGACATTATATTGTAGAAATCATGTAAAACACTGTTAAATATAAAGTCTTAATGTCTCTGTTTATGTTAAGAGCATACACAAAGGTACCAAGGTACGGAGCAAATTACAAGGAGCACATTCCCTAGATGGATAAAATGACCTAAATATAATAAAAAAGTGATCAACTTAGAAATAAACTGGAATGCTTATGAAATTATTTAAAACCTTGGATGGTGTTGTGGTCTATGGGTATGAAGTTTAATAATGATATATTTAAATTGATTTAAGATAAATGTGTTTTTCTCTCATAGATGTTTTTTTGCAAGTTTTTTACTTTATAAATGTGATACAGTGAATGACAAATTCAGAAATTACCATATATGCTGTCTATCTTGGGATAGAGAAAACATCTGTGAAGTATTTTACATACATAGTTATGGCTTTACTGATTCAACAACCTGCATCTAGACCTACTAGACCTGCAAACATTGACGGAGAAAAAAATCATGAACACTATTAATGAGTTAAAAACCTCTAAAGTAATTTGACTTAATGTATGAATGGGCAGAATGAGCTGCTCCTTGCACAGTGTTGGGACTGTTATTGTGTTTGTAGTGAGGGGAAATCGTTCATATGTTTCTCTTCTTTCCTTTTGCATAGGACAAAGACTGTGTCACACTATGACAAAGCCCAAATGACAAAAGACTTGTGCTCTTTATAAAAAAGTAAGGCACAGGAAGCTGTAAAGATAAAGTCAAAGAGCCAACACTCTTTTGTTAATCACTCCACTCAAACTCCATTCTGGGTATTTCTGTTCCTAATTAGTTAACTTTATTGTAAAGCCTTACCGATATGCACAAAGTAAACTACATCATACTGTTAAAACAACTTTGATACTGAAGGCTAGTTAGTATTTCCCAACTCACTCCTACGCATGTCATATTTCTCAATTAGTATTAAAATTAAGCAAGTAATATCCACATTGCACACATACCTCTAGGGACCCGGTTTGATTCCGCTGCAAGTTAATGTGAATGTTTTCACCATCCTGCCTTTCTCATTCTTTTTATGAGTCAGGATCGTGACAGTCCCTCGTATTTTGTGTGGAAGCAAATGGCCATTGTTTGCTTTTGTTGTGCCATATGCCCTCCTGTCTCTTGTATTGACCCCGCCCCCTCGTTTTCTCATTAATTATCTTGTTATTGTTTCATGCTCCTCACCTGTTCCCCTCATCTTTTGCTCCCTATGTATTGCCCTTGTGTTTGCTGTCTCGTGCAGGTTTGTTTTGCAACTTTGTACAATGTTGTGTTCTGAGGAGCCCTGTGAAGTTTAGTAGGTTTTGTCATGTTTTTGTTAAGTCTGTTTATTGTATTTAGTTTTTCCTATTTTCTGTTTAAATCACTGTCTGCACCTGGATTCTGTCTCCTGCATTCCTGACATTTTGCAAAAGTTAAATTGCACCCTTGTCTGCTGTGCTCTTTTGATACCTCGCACAATCAACATAAGATTATCAAAACATTTTAAATGTTTGCCTGAAGAATGTGAAGAGGTTATCTGCCTTAAATTCTTCTATTCATAAGTAATAAGAGTGGTCAGAAAAGGTCAGTAAGAAAATACATTTTACCGCAACACTCAGAGGTAAGACTAGAGTATGTCGATCTAAATGCGTGCACAGTGTTACCTTGGCAACATCTTTGGCACATTTCAGAGACCTGTTATTACGTTCATTGTAACCAAAGACACATCACAACCTTTTTTGTTGGGGTTGCTGCGGTTTCCTAATTTGGGTTTATTTTCAGTTTTTACTAAGAGTGTAAAATGAATGTTAGAAAATACAAAATATATATTTATGTTTTTTTTATAAATAAGAAATATATATTTATTTATATTTAAATACAAATAGATTGCTCCCTTTATGAAATGCACCAAAGTTGAATTCTTTATTTGCACTTTTCCCATCTAAAAAATCCGTCCTACGGCTGGTCATCTGTGGTCTCTCCCTGAGAGATTCATCTTGTTGAGCGGTCCTCCAGTGAGGGGTTAAGAACCTCTGCTCTATTCCTGTCATCTCTACGTTGAGTCGAGCCTATCCCCACCTGGTTGTCCCGTTGCCACTGCGTTGGTGGGAATGACTCTCTTGGACTAGAACTGTGTGCCAAAAAAACCCTTTGTTCCCTTTCTGTCGGTCTCTTGACGTTGTGTCGAGACTGACTTGACTTGAGAACCTACCATCTCCGATTCTACTTTGAAATGGCCAATGATCTTGGTGAATGGGAAGGCACGTGCCCATTCATTCACCTTTTTGTTCTTCGGAACCTGCAAGGCTTATGCTCTGTGATCTTCGATTCTTCCTACTGGATCTACGACGGAGAGCAGCGGAACTCGACCTGGTGTTTGCGATTCCCCTGGGCGTTAAACGAGCTGGTCGGAGGTGTCTTCAAAGAGCATATTTCTAAAAGAGCAAATTCTCCTGGAGCATGCATATGTCGCCAGGCATGTCTCGCCGCTGTAGTCTTGGGTGCGACTGCACTATCCTCGAGCCAGACAGGCACGATACCTAAGTCACATGTCTGGGTCTCCGGCATGCTGAAGTAGCGTTCGTGGTAATTCCGGTCATGGCACCGTTTGCTTCCTGCACGAAAACGGCTAAAAAGTGGTGATAAGGAAGTACCGGTTGGTGTAACTCCGTTGCAGCATTGCCGCGGACCGCCCAAACCGGTCACGCTCCATGAACCTGTCTCCTATGGGCATCGCCAGACAGTCCCATAGCGGATCCACGCCACGGCGTGCAGAGGTTGAGATTTCGGTTGAAACATCGGGTGGCGATTTCCTAACATCAGACGCTGAGAACTCCCTGCAGCTCCCGGCTATGGCTGGTCGAGCCCAGGATGAGGCCGACGTGGAGATGTCAGCCGTGCTTGCCCAGACCGCCGTGAGCATCAGTTCGTGGCAGGGTTCCTCGTACCTGAACACGGAACACAGGGAACCACGTTCCGCCCCTGTGCCAGTTTCCCGGCAGTGCATGACAAGCGCCCGAAAACCGGGAACACCCCTGTGCCTCTTACTCATCGTCCCAGTCCTGCGTAATCGATAGTTGCTGGTGGGTCGTCTGGCTTTGGGTGAGTGGTGTCACTGATTGGAGGGGTAAGGCTGGATCTTTGGCCGGTTTAACTTTACCATCTCCTACCGGCCGGGCTCTTAAAATGTCAAGCCTGAGGGGGGCTGTCACCTGGAGTCTCGAGCAATGAGTGGCGGAGGCTGGTTGAGAGGTACAAGGGCCGGAAGTACTTGTCACTGGCCTTCAACCCTAGGTGGTAACAACGTCATCCTTACGGTGGTGGATCGCTTCTCCGAGGTGGTCCATTTTGTTCCCTTGCCCAAGATCCCCTCTGCCTGGGAGATATCTCAGTTGTTAGTGGACCACGTCTTCCATCTCTATGGTCTACCGATCAACTTCGTGTCCTATAGGGATCATCAGTTCACCTCCCGGTTCTGGAAAGAGTTCTGCAGACAGATCGGGGCCTCTGTGAGTCTGTCCTCAGGTTTTCTTCCCCAGTCCAACGGGCAGTGTGAGCGAGCCAATCAGGATCTCGAATGGAGACTCTGCTGTCTGACCTCCCACAATCCCAGCTTCTGGAGCCAACAGCTTGCATGGGTCGATGACGCCCATAACTCCTCGCCCTTCTCTTCATCAGCTCGATTCTGCGGTCCCTTCTGTTCTGGCGTTCATCCGGCGTTTCCGTCGCACCTGTAAGGCAAGTTAGTGGGTTCGTGGGATTTTCGCCGATTGCAATTCCAATTGGACGCAAAGTGGTGCGAAGGGATTGTAACCTCTAAAAAGATGCTCCATCGCTTACAAGTTAATGGGCGACCGGGCACTTTTACCCTTACCAAGACTAGAGCCAGAACCTCAAAGAAGACCAAGGCAGCGGCCGATCGTCTGATTGCTGTGCTATGCTGTCTTGGCTTTAGGTCTTGTACTTGAAAATATCTTGTCCTGTGAAGTAATATTTTTAGCAGTTAACCTAGTTCCCTTAGTTTCTCGATAGTCCTTACCTTATTTAGTTCTGGCCTGTTTTCATCTCTCTACTTCTCCATAGGTCCCATTGGTGTTCCGGACTGCACCGCAGGCACTCATCTCACTATGGGGGATCTTCCCTCCTTCGGAGCTGTGGTCTCTCCCCGAGAGATTCGAGTGGTCCTCCAGTGAGGGGTTAATAAACTCTGCTCTCTCCCCATCATCTCTCCAGTGGGTCAAGCCTTTTCCCACTGGTTGCCCCACTGCATCTGTGCTTGGACTATACGATGTGTGTGTGTGTGCAAAATAAAACTCTCTGTTTTCCCTGCAATTTAGTCTTTTCGCCTTGTGTCTCATGTCCCAAAGAAATGTCCTTGAGGCAAAGAAATAGTTTGTGTCAGAATAATCAAAATTATCGGTTTTAATAAATTAAAACATCTTTGTTTAGTAATAAGTTGATCTACTAAGAACTTTTTTTAAATTGAGTAACAACTTATTCAATTGTGAAATGTCATCTTTTTAATTACTCACATTTGTAATTACATTTTAATGTTATGAAAACTAATTATATAGTAATGACATCAGCAGGTAATAACTGTACAATTATAAGCCTTCTGTCTTGGAACACACAGGAGTCAGATGCAGAATATGACAGGTATCTCTTTATTGAGAACAGTGCAGGCTTACTCGCCGTTGCGGGAAAAATCAGACAGTCACAGGGCACGAAAGTCAAAGGATTATTCAGACAGATCACAGCAAAGACAAGGCATCGATAATATCCACCCACCCAAAACAGTCAATAGAGACGGAGCTACCGTCTATAGTTCCGGGACTAGATGGACAAAGTTAATTATAATTCCCATGGCAGGGTAGCAAAACTCAAATGCCGCACAAATCCGAGGCGGAAGCACTCTGGGTAAAACCATGCGTTGATTAGAGAATCCAACCAGGAAGTAGCGTGTAGAATAGTAATCCTCAGAGGCATAAATTATCTGGGAAAATTCCTCCAGGACTTCTCCGGCGAACGGGAAGAGACACTGCCAGGCTCGGTATATTCCGAACCAAAGATTCCTCCGGAATGGACGCACCCATGATTTGTCTAGGGCAGAAAACGTCTCCGGAAGATCCAACCAGTGGCAGAGGATGAAGCAGGAGGAAGCGGTTGCTGGGTAACAGTGGTGAGAAACCCACACCCGGAAGTGTTCTAGATACTGGAGTCAAGACATGACAGAACACGGTTAACACAATTTAACAATACTAGAACTGGATATGCCCGAAGGCAAATAACTGGTAATAAACTACCCGACACAACTAGGAAGGGTCAAAAACTACAAAGGTCTGATAACAGACAAGGGAGAACACACGGTATATAAAGGGAATGAAACAAATGAGGAAAGGGGAAACCAGCCGTGTACAAAAGTGAGGGAGAAGAATGATCAGGTTAGGGGAATTAACCTAACTAATGACTAATGAGGGGAACGAGCGGTAATGGGAAAAAACACGCAGACTCCGAGCACGTGGGAGCCGTCACAACAGCGTCACGTGCTCGACACGACAATGACAGAAGACAACACAAACAACATAGGGAGTGCTAGACCCGAGACCTGACAGTAGCCCGCCCCCCAGTGGCGCCACCAGGCAGAAGTCCGGTAGAAGTCCACGATCAGGGATTGGTCCAGGATTCCCCGGGATGGTACCCAACTTCTCTCCTCTGCGCCATAGCCCTCCCAGTCCACAAGGTACTGAACGCCTCTGCCACGGCGACGGACTTCCAGTAATTTCCTGACCGTATAGACCGGCGAGCCATCCACCAGATGAGGAGGTTACCGGCAGGATTAAGAGGCGAGGAAAACACAGGTTTAACCCTGGACACATGAGATACAGGGTGGAGCCTTTATCTTAGTAGGATCAGCCCGGATATCGCTGGGAGAAATAATATGACAGAGGAATGTAACCGACACCGTGTGGAATTCGCACTTCTCCGCCTTGACATAGAGTTGATTCATGAGCAAGCGATGAAGGACCCGTCTAACGTGTTGGGTGTGAACCTGGAGAGAAGGGGAGAATATCATCCAGGTACACAAAGACAAATTTATTTATCATTGAATAATTGAAAGCCATCTTCCACCCTTCCGTATATGGACCAGATGATAGGCCTTGCGGAGGTCTAACTTAGTAAAGACCTTGGCTCCCTGTAAGAGTTCAAAGGCAGAAGACATGAGAGGTAGGGGGTACCTATTTTTAACAGTAATGTCATTCAAACCTCGATAATCAATACAAGGACGAAGGGAGCCGTCCTTCTTGCCAACAAAGAAGAACCCGGCGCCCGCTTGGGAAGAAGAGGGACGAATAAGACCAGTCGAAAGGGACTCCTGAATGTACTTATCCATGGCCTCTCTCTTGGGACCGGAGAGGGAGTACAGACGACCCTTAGACGGAGAGTTGCCCGGGAGGAGATCTATGGCACAATCGTAGGGGCGGTGCGGAGGAAGAGAGGTGGCTCGGGTCTTGTTGAAAACCTCACCCAGATCGTGGTACTCCACCGGAACTCCCGTCAGATCCGCGGGCTGCACTTGGGGGCGACAAGAAACAGAAACAGGAGGAGAAGCGGGGTCAAGACACGAAACATGACACGACGGACTCCAGGCTAGAAGGGAGCTGGACTGCCAATCCACTTGAGGGTTGTGTTGTACAAGCCAAGGATGACCCAAAACCACTTGGTTCCCAGGGGAATTGAGGATGTACAACACATTGCTCTCGTGGTGGTTGCCCGAAATCAGAAGACTTACACTGGGAGTTACGTGAGTGGTAGAAGGAAGGGGTCTGTCTCCCAACGACCTGGCCTCCAATGGTTCGTCGAGGAGTAAGGCTGGAATTCCCATCTCCCGAGTGGCCTGGGTGCTGATGAAGTTGCCCTCTGCCCCCGAATCCAGAAGAGCTTGAGTCTGGTGTTGAACACCCAGATATCGGACCGTACAGGACAGAATAGTGCGGAGAAGAGAAGAGGTTGAAGCCTTGATCACGCCCACCCGGGATTCTCCGACTCACGGGTGGGCCTTGGCTTTTAACGGGCACTGAATTGCAAAGTGTCCAGGCTTGCCGCAGTAAAGGCACAGGCCTTGGGAAAGACGTGCCTGCTTCTGCTGAGGAGTGAGCTTCAGACGACCCAGCTGCATGGGTTCGGGTGTCACAGAAGGGCTTTCAGTGTGGGCCGTGGGAAGACTCTGAGACTGGAGCTGATGCTGATTCCAGAAAGGGTTGGTGAGACGACGTTGGCGGCGACGTGACACCCGTCTCTCGACCCGGGCTGCAAGAGAGATGAGAGAATCTAGATCCCTAGGTAAGTCAAGAGGTGCTAATTCATCAGCAATGGTATGGTCTAGTCCTTCCAGAAAACGGGCCCGTAGGGCACTCTCATTCCAGTCACATTTAGCTGCGAGAGTCTTGAGACGAATGGTATAGTCTGTAACTGAACACCCCTTCTGGGTAAGGGGGGCCAGTAGAGCCGCCCTGTCGAATAGGTTGATCATCTCCTTTCGGAATACATCAAAGTTAGCACAGCTAGCTGCCTCTGCGACTGCCCAATCCCGAGCGGTTCCCGAAAGCAGGGTGATGACTTGTGCCACCTTGGACTTCTCAGTGTCATACTGGCGGGGTTGTAGAGCAAACACAAGAGCGCATTGTGAAAGAAAGGCCCGACAAGACTGAGGATCTCCACAGTAAACTGGAGGGTTATTGGCATGAGGTTCTGGGTGTGTTGCACGCATTCCTGGGTTTAATTGTAGGAGATCGAAATGAGAGCGCAGCTGCGCCATCTGAGAGTTGAGTTCGCTCACCTCCTGGACTGTGGTATTGAGGAGAGTGTGTTGTTGACCCAACAGTGCTTCCTGCTGTGCTATGGCAGAACGGACGGGGTCTGATCCTGCTGACTCCATCCTTTGGTCAGACCTTTCTGTCATGGAACACACAGGAGTCACATGCAGAATATGACAGGTATCTCTTTATTGAGAGCAGTGCAGGCTTACTCGCCGTTGCAGGAAAAATCAGACAGTCACAGGGCACGAAAGTCAAAGGATTATTCAGACAGATCACAGCAAAGACAAGGCTTCGATAATATCCACCCACCCAAAACAGTCAATAGAGACGGAGCTACCGTCTATAGTCCCGGGACTAGAAGGACAAAGTCAATGATAATTCCCATGGCAGGTTAGCAAAACTCAAATGCTGCACAAATCCGAGGTGGAAGCACTCTGGGCAAGACCATGCGTTGATTAGAGAATCCGACCAGGAAGTAGCGTGTAGAATCTGGGAAAATTCCTCCAGGACTTCTCCGGCGAACGGGAAGAGAAACCGGAACAAAGAAACAAGGATTCCTCCGGAATGGACGCACCCACGATTTGTCAACAAGACTCGACACGACAATGACAAAAGACAATACAAACAACATATGGAGTGCTAGACCCGAGACCTGACACCTTCACCTCTTGAGATCTCTTTAGCCCAACATTTCTACAAGGTCTACATTCAAAAAATACAAACAATTAATCAACAACATTAATACAGTTAATATGTAAAACCATGTATAAATCAATATTGTTGCTTGAGTCAGCTTCCAAATAATTATTGAGCTGTCAATCAAACATTAGTCACTCACCATTAAACTGTGAAACATCATGACTGTGAGTATCCAAAGAATTCATTAGAAGAAAGTCATTAAATAACTGTGGAAATGGAAATGTTGAGATATCTTCTACTAAAGAGAAAAAATAACCTTTGCTTTGATTTCTAACACTATTAGGTTATACTGTATATATAAGTGTCAAAAAGGAACTTTATTGAGGTGCAATATTTTTCCACGGAGCATTTTTAACAATGTATAGTAAAAACACAAAGTGTCAAATCAATCCTAAAGTACTGCTGGAAATAAAACATGTTAATACAATAAATGTTCTGCTATACCATATTTTAAATAATTGAATGTTTTATTAAAAGTGCTGTATTTTCTACTTTCCTCCGAGCAATATTTCGTCATTTCTCTCTTTGATTTAAAATTACAGCCAGATTATCAAAGATTCATGCTATTCTATATTCACACTGAGAACACATTCAATCTCAGAACCCATTTATGAGAGGACTGTTGATCTCATGAATAACACAAATAGTTGACCCTGTCCTCCCGTGACAAAGGAACTGTTAAAAACATATAATCCTCTAAGGAAAAAATCTATTGAATTTTTAACGCTGCTTCAAAACAAAAACCCCTCTTCCAGCTTTTGTGTTTTGAAGGTTTTGGGCACTTGTCTGTTGGTCGGGCACTGAGAGCAGCTGACATTCCAGTTGAACACATTACATTTATGCACTTGGCAGGCACTTTTTTATCCACAGTGATTTTACATTTATGTCTTTTTATGTTTACATTATGTATATTTTTATGTCTAGATTTATGTCTACATTATGTAGAGTATGTGCTAGGAATCGAACCCATGACCTTGGCATTGCTAGCACCATGCTCTACGAGTTTATATTTGCCTGTTTCTTAGCTAATTTTCTTGGTGGTGTAACCCACTGCTTTATTCATAGGTAAATTAAGCACTGAGGAAATTTAATTTAAATGAACAAAATGAGAGAAAGAGGTGGACACAATTTTAACGGGCAGGAAAGAAATAACGGAAGCCTCTGGTCTTAACTTTCCCATATTAAGGTCTTGTAAGAAATGACTCTGAATCTAATTACAAACAACATTTTAACAACATCAAATAGATCTTTAGTAATAAGAAAACAATTATAGCTCAGGAAACAAGACTTCCACAAAATGTGTGAACCGAATACTAATAGTGGTCGTGATGTGAAAGTGTTTAACCCTTGTATGGTGTTTTGTAACTACGATTTTGACCTTAATTTTTTTTTGTACATATTGAAATGGGTCCCATGGACCCAAACAACACAGAAGGTTTGAGATTGTCTTTGCACTGCTTTGCTTTTGGGCTTGCTGTCCATCTTGCAACCTAAAATCAGTAGAACAATATATTATTGGATGACTGGTTGTGTAAACATTGTTCCGTGAGGATTTCCACATTTCCCATGGATACAACAGACGGAGGATAAGTAATATTTCCAGAATTATGATCAGCAGAACTACATTTTATTTACATTCATGCAGATGATTTTTGACTAAAGTGTCATGTAACAATAAATTTTAAAAAGACTGTATATCATCATATATAATATCAAAATGAACTCAGAACCTGTGTATTTATATCCTGCATGAATTCAATAAAATTATCTTTCTCTCCTGAAATCACAGCATTTTACCCACTGAGCCACATGGCACTGTGTAACTGTCTCACCAAGACGCATATCTCTGAAAAGCAGCACCCTTACTATATCATATACAGTTATATCCATATATATTTGGATAAAGGCACAATTTATATTTTTGTTAGGTTTTTACCTAAACCTTTTCAAGCTATAGTGATTCATATGGGCTGAAAGTGCACACTCTCAGGTTTAATTTGCGGGTATTTACATCCAAATTGGAAGAAGGGTTTAGGAATTACAGCACTTGAGAAGCTACCCCCCTTTTCAAGGGACCAAAAGTATTTGGACAATTTAATCAAAACAGTTTTGTGGATAGCTGTGGGCTATTCCTTCTTTATTTCTTCATCAATTAAGCAGGTAAAAGGTCTGAAGTTGATTCTAAGTGTGGTATTTGCATTTTGAATCTATTGCTGTGAACATTCATCATGCGTTCAAAGGAGCTCTACATGCAGGTCAAACAGGCCATCATCAAAAAGAATGCACTGGTGAGCTCAGCAACATAAAAAGGCTTGGATGTCGACGGAAGACAACAGTGGTAGATGATCGCAGGATTCTCTACTTGGTAAAGAAAACCTCATTCACAACTTCCAGCCAAGTAAAGGAGACTCTCCGGGAGGTAGGAATGTCATTGTCAAAGTCTACAATCAAGAGAAGACTCCACGAGAGCAAATACAGAGAGTTCACCACAAGATGCAATCCATTAATAAGCATCAAGAATAGAAAGGCCAGATTAGACTTTGCCAAAAAACACCTAAAAAAGCCAGACCAGTTCTGAAAAGGCATTCTTTGGACGGATGAAACTAAGATTAACCTGTACCAAAATTATGGGAAGAAAAAAGTATGGAGAAGGCTTGGAACAGCTCATGATCCAAAGCATACTACTTCATCTGTAAAACGTGGTGTAGGCAGTTTGATGGCATGGGCATGCATGGCTTCCAGTGGCACGTGATCAATGGTGTTTATTGATGATGTGACAGAAGACATTAAGCCGAATGCAGCAAAATTTATTGGAAGGCGCTTCACGGTACAGATGGACAATGATCCAAAACACACTGCAAAAGACACCCAGGAGATTTTTAAGGACAAGAAGTGGAATATTCTGCAATGGCCGAGTCAATCACCTGATCTCAACCCGATCAAGCTTGCATTTCACTTGCTAAAACTAAAGGCAGAAAGACCCACAATTGAAGACAGCTGCAGTTAAGGCCTGGCAAAGCATCACAAAGCAGGAAACCCAATCTTTGGTGACGTCCATGGGCTCTAGAATTCAGGCAATCATTGCCTGCAAAGTATTCTCAACAAAATATAAAAAATGTAAATTTTATTTACGATTATATTAATTTGTCCAATTAAATTTGAGCCCCTTCCTAAAATGTTTACTTGTTATTTTTGTTCAACCCCTTGAATTAAAGCTGAAAGTCTGCATTTCAAACGCTTCCAGTGGCTGGGTGCGCTATCCGGTTATGTCCGTTGCTCTCTCCCTCATAGATAGAAACTTGCTCGCACTTAGGATTTCAAACGCGCTTCATACTATCCCCAGAAAATCAAACCACGGCAGAGCACAAACGCCAGCATAGAGGCGGAATTACATTTTTTTAAAGTGTAAGCCAGCTCGTGTCCCCGGTAAGATTTCATCGCGATTATAATACTTCTTCCACTTCTACTCCGCGTGTTTCTCTGCGCAGATCCCAGGCTTCGAGAACACGATCAGCCCAAATGAACTTGCGATGACTCAACTTTTCGAGATCCCGACCAGGAACCGCTTTCAGAGGCGTTACACACCACTTGACTATGTCTCCCACCGGTAAGTCAAAACTTTTACCATAGTCTGTGTTCCTCCAACTCAACAGTTTTTAATGTTTCTGCTTCCAACTATATAGAGATCGTATCTATCCCCCGAATAATACTACAGAATAATAATTTTGGCAAAAGTCAAAGAAAAAATCTGATCATGATTAAACCTGAAGACAATGTAATAAACAACCAAAACCAATCAGGCTTTAGACCCCATCACAGTACTGAAACTGCTTATTAATTATCCTTTGTTAGTCTCCCTGTTTAATGCCCTTGTGTTTGCTGTCCTGGTCAAGGTCTTGTTTCGTGACGTACCTGGTCGAGTTCTTGTTTCGTGACGTACCTGGTCGAGTTCTTGTTTCGTGATGTACCTGGTCAAGGTCTTGTTTCGTGACGTACCTGGTCAAGGTCTTGTTTCGTGATATACCTGGTCGAGTTCTTGTTTTGTGACGTACCTGGTCGAGTTGGGGGGTGGGAAGGAACAATGGCCACGAGGCCGGAACTTTTCAGCATTCTGAAACCATTTTAACCTTTCCATCTCTCCAAGCACATACAGACAAACATCTAGCAAGTATCTGTTTCTATTTATTAAATAGCTGCTTTAAGTTTGTTAAAGATGATTTTATTGGTGTTCAGAAATCGCTGTAATGCTTTTTCCCTTCTCACACCTCTCTCTCTCTCTCCCTCTTTCTATGTGCGTTTGTCTTTTATGTATTGTTTGTATTTTTGCAATTGTTATGTTTACCATGTAGAGTAGTTTAATAAACAACCATATATTCACTTGTGATGGGTTTTCTGTGCTCAATGCTCACAATGCAAACTGTGTTTAGATTTATGCTACCTTTGCTCTAAATTATGTTTGGTAAAGTGACGTTACTAATGGCCATGAGATAGCGTAAGGTGTTTTAATCATTGATGCATTCGCTGGACGAATGCATACAATTATTGATATACTGAACATTACTAATCAGAGACTGTAAAATAGGTATATTTAATAACTGTAGCTGCCGTCAAAGGCAACTCATATATTTCAGTTCAACATGGTTCACAGTTAAAATATAAATATATATGAGAGGTTAAAAATAATATGTTTGAAATAAATAATTATATGAAATATAATTTGTTGTTATGTGGACGCGGTATGGGTGCACTCTCTAGGATCAGAGAAATATGTGCTGCGGCTTGCGAGCCATCTTCCTCAAAGTTTACGGAAGATTGTAAGTTATTCATAAGTTTGTTGGTGACGCGTGAATATGAAGTTTACCCTCTCGATTCTATGCGGCAAATGAGGTATATTTTTTCTTTCCTTATCATTTATTTGTGTTACGTAACTGTGTTTGTAAGTTAATTAAGATATTTATTTGACATGGCATAAATGCCATGGCAATGTGGAAATGAGCAATAAGGGGACATGTAAATACATGTTTGAAGACTTTGTCATCGAATAAATGCCCGTTAAAACCCAGAAACGACTTGAGCCTTTATTAAAGCTTGAGGTGAGTAACAATAATGGTTATTATACGTGTTTTATTATACGTGTTGAGCTAAACGAATTACTTGACTGAAACTGATGTTTTAAATAACTCAGTTCATGGATTTGATCTTGATAGATCTGGTGGAGAATCTTATTTGGTGAGCTAAGTGTAGCAGGTTTATTTGTATACTTTCGAATTCCACCAAAATAAATATTTATTTTTGTACTATTGGGAGTTCCGTTTTGGGTTCATTCTGCCTGCGCGTCGGGTTAGCGCAGTGCATGCGTGTGACGTCATCAGACCGGAACTTGTGCCGCGTTAGGCTAGCCTCAGTCAGAGCAATGCTGGATTTGACTGAGGTGAGTTCACGTCAGGTTTCGCCGATAATAAAACGAATATACAAGTTGTTATAATCACTTGTTTGTTGACATATGACCGTGTAAGAGTGTCTATGATGATGAGTGAATTTTGCAGTAGTCTTAATGAACTACGAGCTGTGATATTGTTTTTTATGTTAAATGCAGTTCGGTAGCTGCTACAGCACGCGGTGAGCTAGCTGTTCGGCAGGCCATTAACATTGTATTGACGTGATGCTATTTTTTTAGATGGTAACCTGATGTCACGCAGCACTCATTGCCATATTGTTTATAACCGCAGGTATGTTTTTTTTGTGTTTGTATATTTGTGTCATGACTCTGGGTCTGCTGTGTCCGTTTCCTGCCTGTGAGACTTTGTTTTGTTTCATGTCGAACACGTGGGGAATTGTTTGACAGTTTTCCGCTTGTTCGGTGTCTGCGTCACTCGCCCCGCCCTCGTGTCTCCCTCACTGGTATTCCCTCACGTTTTTGATCACCCTGACACCTGTAGCGAGTTTCGCCAGCGCGTTCCACTCACGGGGCGCGCTGCGCAGCTGTTACTTATTGCGACTGTGATAGGTTTCCTTATTTATTCCCTCGTGTCCTTCTGTTCTTTGTCAGTCCGTTGTATGTTCACAGAGTACTTCTGTAGCTGACTCCTTGTCTTGTCTTGTTTAGCATCTAGCATCTAGCATTTTTCCTGTTCTAGATTTATTTTCTTGTTTTTTCCCCTGCTAGTTTAGTAATCCCCTAGTTCAGTGTTTTTTGTTTTCCTGTTATTTTTATTGTCCTCTGCCCACTAGTTTCCCGCCGGCGCTCCAGTTTTCCCCGCATCTGTTCCTGCCTCTGCCTAACGCCAGATCTGCCACTAGAGCTGCGTCCACAGCCGCCGTCTAGATCCCGGGTTCTCCGGTTGTGACATTCTCTCTGGCTGCAGACGCTTGCGCTCGAGGTCATCAACAGTTTCTCCCTTCGGGGTCATCGGCAGTTTCTCCCTTCGGGGTTATTTTGTGGACTCTCCCTTGGGGGTTATTTGTGTGGAGTGGAGTTTAAATAAACATCTTCACCACCGCACTTGGGTCTCTGTCTGTTCATCCATCATGACAATTTGTTTGAGATGACTCAATGAATATATGTGTAGTTTATATAATGGAATTAATGTATGACTAAAGGGAAATTACAATGTGTTTTTCTATTGGGAATATTTGTGATATTTTCTTATTATTTGTTTTGATCACAAATGTATGTAGTTTTTCTGAGGTTAAATGTGATTAATGTGAATACGCAGAGCAATGCTGTATTTGACTGAGATGTTAACCTGATGTCACGCAGCACTCATTGCCATATTGTTTATAACCGCAGATAATAAACCGCATTGTGACAGCCTGTACCACTGTGTCTACTTGAGAACAACCCAGAACACCACGCAGAAAGACAAGACGGGTTACATAAGCTCATCATTATTTTAACTTGCAGCTAAAACCACTACGTGTCTGTGTGCGCGTGCGTGCGTGCGTGGTTCATCGAGGTCTGCACCGAGGAGAAGAGGCACGGGAAAGACGGTGAGTAAGTAGGTCAAGTACATATTAAGATCACCTGCGTCTCGTTACAGTGATTGGTGAGGAGACCCTTTAAAATGCCAGCAAGATGTAGACAACGCAGGGAGAGACCGGCTAAGAGATATCTGTCCATGTCGGCCCTGGAGGGAAAGAATCCCACAGACGCAGCTACAAGCAAACCTGCGCCTATAAAGTTTATTCTGAGTTATCTAATGTTGAGAAGCGCAGTGGCGCTATGTTTTCTTCTCTGAATTAAAACCGATCTTGTCTCTCAGCCACGCCAACCCCACCTCCTTTCTTCCACCCATCTACGAACTATATTACAGTGTGTAAATATGTAAGTTGTTTATTGTTGTAATTTTATGTTGGTTATATATGCCTATGTTGTAGTTTCTCAACTGCTATATTCATATAGATTTTAATAAATTGTTGTAATTTAAGTAAAGTGAATGATGTAATGCAGTAATTGTGTCTGCTTGTTTTTTATGGCATAATTGTATAAAGGCAACACACTAGTTGGCTATTAAAATGATGGATGTGTAAACAATTAAAATGATTTTGGACTGTTTTGAATGAAAACAGAGTTAATATTAAGTCCAACAACAAAGTTTTTAACCTCAGTTCCTGGTTCAACGTCATCTCCTTGTAACCAATGGGAAGAGTTATGGGCAGAGATCCACGTGGACCTCTTCCCGATATGTAGCGCCACCCCATACTGCAGCCTGCAACCAGGTGTACTTGGCTTGACTTGATGCAGCGCTGCAAGATCCGACAGGCGTATGACATCAAAGTTGCGCGAGAGAATTTGAAGGCATACTTTTGTTGGTATTTCCAATCACTCTCACGTTACTTCGGTGTCATCCACCTGTCGGAACATCAAGTCGAACGAGCCTAATGGCTCCCATGATTGACTGCATCACGCTAACAATTATGTTTGAACGGGAGCTGTCTGCATGTATTCACGCACACAAACTTTTCCATATAATATTATCACATGACTTCTCTCAAAAGGTCTATGCTGCGAGTTACTTAGAAGAAGATGCATGTTTAATTCGCCGCACCACAGCTGACTTGTCAATAATGTTTAATAGTAAGTGTAAATAGTGTTTTTGAGACCATGTTGGTATTCCACGTATTATCTCCCTATGGCAGATGTGGTCTCCGTACATCGAGGCGAGGGGGTAACGCTTCCTAGTGTTCCTTACGGTGCCGGGCGGCTATCTTCTCTCTAGAGTAGGAAGGCCACCGCATGTACGGCCGTTAGTGAGAGCCTCTCGTCATGATTCATGTGAACTGATGCCTTACTACACTACTGGAGTGTTACGATTCACGGTTATGCTGACTTGTGACTCACCCAGGCCAGTCAGTGTCAGTCTGCTGGAAGTCATGACTTGGCTCAGCTCTGTGGCGTTTTGTATAGGGACCCCATTCTGTCATGACTCGTCAAATGTCGAGAGACCAACAGAAAGGGAACGTTGTGTCCGTCATGCCACATTCGCCGTCCTCTGCATCGATCGAGAATGCCTCTCAGGTTCCTCAGCCCAAAAGGTGTGCCAAAGTGGAAGCTAAGAAAATGTCTTGGTTATGTATCTAACCTATCATCTCAGATTCTACTTTGAAAAGGCCAATGAACTTGGCGAATGGGAAGATGGCGTGCCCATTTATTCACCTTTTCAGGCTGAGGAACTTGAGAGACTCTCTAGTTCGCTGCAGCGGGCCGGCACAGCGCTCGTGGCATGATTGACACAACGTCTCATTCCTTCCAACAGGGAACCGAGGTTACATACGTAACCAAGACGTTTTCCTTTCTGTCTGTCTCTCTACGATGTGTGGAGACTGACAGAATGGAGTTCCTGTCAAAAACGCCATGGTGCTGCGCCATGGCACGATTTCCAGTGGAACGACACTGACCGGTCTAGACGAGACACGCATGAGCGTCCTCGCGAATGGTAACCATCCAGTGGTGTAGTAAGACATCAATTTGTTTGACCAAAACGAGAGGTTCTTACTACCGGCAGTACAGGCGGTGGCCTTGCTACTATAGAGACGGGTAGGCCGCCGACACCGTAAGGAATACTGGGAAGCGCTACCACCTCGCCTGCGGGGGGGACGCTACAGAGACCACATCTACCGAAGAGAGATCTTCATCATTAGAGAAAGATCGGGTTCTCCAGTGAAATCCAGGAATCTGTGATAGCGAGGACAAACACGCTTTGGAAGGGAGCCTTGGGTGGTGCCTCCAGGTGATACGTCTGTGGACACAAGTGCACTTGTGCCATGAGAGCATGCTCTACCTGGGATGCCGACATAGCCCGTAGCTGCTCCAGAGTCGAGGGAAGTCATGGCGACCAATCACGTCTGCCCCGAACGCGCCGAAGGGCACGCGGTTCCCCCGTGTTCCGTGTCCAGGTACCAGGAATCCGGCTGTGAACTGCGGGGAAGGCTCACCCCGACACTCACGGCGGTCCAGGCAAGCATGCCTGACATCTCCACGTCAGGCTCGTTCTGGGCTCGACCGGCTGTAGCCGGGAGTTGCAGGGAGTCCTCAGTCAAGAAATCGCCACCCGATGTTGTGGACAAAGTCTCATCCTCTGCCGTGGTGTGGATCCACTATTGGACTGTTTGGCGACTCCCATAGGAGACAGGTTCGGTGAGCATGACAGGGCCTGGGCGGTCCGAGGCAATACTGCGATGGAGTTACGCCCACCGCAACTCCCATATCAACACCGCAGCCGGCTTTTTAGCCGCTGTCAGGCAGGAAGCAAACAGTGTCGTGGCCGTGTCCAACAAACAAGGCCAGCAATGATCGAAATACCATTACCAGGAACGCTACTTCAGCATCCCGGAGTATGTGAGGTAGGTATCGTGCCTGTCTGTCTCGAGGATGGTGAGGTCGCACCCAAGACTACAGCGGCGAGACATGCCTAGCGACATGTGCACGCTGCAGGAGAATTTGCTCTTCTAGAAATATGCTCTTTTCAGACACCTCTGACCAGCTACTGAAACGCCCAGGGGAATCGCAAATGCCAGGACGAGTTCTGCTGCTCTGCTTCGTAGATCCAGTCGGAAGAATCGAAGATCACTCAGCATAAGCTTTGCAAGTTCCGAAGATCAAAAATGTGAATGAATGGGCACGCTATCTTCCCTTTTATAACTGTATGTACGGGGCGTGCCGTCCCATTCGCCAAGTTCATTGGCCTTTTCAAAGTAGAATCGGAGATGATAGGTTCTCAAGTCAAACCCCATTCTGTCAGTCTCGACGCAACGTCGAGAGACCGACAGAAAGGGAACAGGCTTTTAGAACACAGGAATAATCATAGTGTTTCTCATTGTTAATTTGCTTACATTTTATCAGTTTATAATTTATAGACATTTATAGTTCAGGATTTTTTCTTTGGTCCCAAACCTTTGGCCGATAAATGTAACAGCATGTATTCACATCTGTCCATAAGAGCTCTCAGAAGCCTACAGTAGACATGTGTAGTTCTTCTCTGTGGGGTGGCAGGTGTTGCTGGAGGGTTTGAAATGAGGCATGAAGCAATGTATATGTAGAACACAAAAAGAAACGTATTTCTCAGCTGTCTTAAGGCTGATTAGATTTGTATGCAGTTTTTCACCTTATGTACATCATTACCCATTATACAAAACTGGTGCATTGGTCCATATTTCCTAATGTTATAAAATACAACTTAATAATATGAGAAATATAATAAATATGGAATATATCTTGCATATGCCATTTAATGGCAGCTTACATGAACAGAAGATTTGTCATGCAATGTCGTGAACAGGCAAACATCCATATTTTATAAAGCATCACTGTAAAACCTGCTGTTCGGAATGCAGAACTAACCAAGACATGACATTTTGGGAAATGTCATATACTTTTACCCCCAAGCGAAGATATCCACTTGAAGCGCTGACTTGCATTGAAACACAATGAAAGGAGATCTTTACCCTCTTGGTGTTAAAAAAGTGCAGTCTTGCACTTTTAATGTGACTACTGCTTTAAGTCTTCAGCTGTACAGTAAGTTTTAAGTGGTTCACAGATGACACTGCCTCATTGTATCTGTAAAGGGCATAAACTCAGGACCTAAGACTCATGAGTTGGTGGGATTAAAGGACACAGATGTGCTGTTAAACCTGCAACAAGGCTTCAAAGGTCTCATGAATCTTATTGTTACATTATTTTTCTCCTAAGATCCACTTTAAAGTGGGGAAAGTTGTATTTTGTAAAATACAGTTATCATTTCTGTTTGCTTAATAAGACCCCTGATAATACTGATATTATAACATTACACTGTAGGATTATAGATGGTAATATCCCTTGCTTATTGTTGCACTTATCTGATATAAGTCAAGTAAGGAACCAAGCTAACAAGGAGAGTAGGAAGCAAATGCAGAGTGTAGACTAAATATGGAGCAAGATAATGGTACCATCAATAGAGGGAGAGACATTAGAACTTCACTGAGGTCAGCAGGTGGGAAACCTCTTTCCTTGGCATTTCAATTATATATTTTCACATTACAAGGCAATTTTGTTCTTTTGCTCTTTTTGCTTTGGTCAAAACACAGTAGACGGTTTTCCATTAAAGATTTGCACGAAACTTAAAGGGGTCATATGGCGCAAATATTTTTTCTGTGTCTTTGGTGTGTTAAAAGTACCCCATGCATGTATTAGACACGTAAAATTGCTAAAATGTAAGTGTCTGAACAAAAGATTCAATCTATCTAAAAGCGAATGCTCACCCAGAGCTGCCTGAAACGCCTGGTGTAACCACACCCCCACAAATCTACATCAGTTTGTGGAATGATTTGACTAAGACGGTTCAAAGGATTTTTCGCAAGTAAGGTGGGCGTAGCTGTCAGTACAATTGCTTTGGAACCTGATGTTCCAAATATGGTAAGAGGCGTTACATTTCCTACACACACTTGCAGTATTCGACTAATCACTACGCACTGGTTAACTGGCCAATCATAGCACACTTCGCTTTCAGAGTGATGAGCTTTGAACAAATCCATGCGTTTCAGAGAGGCGTGTAAACAAATCATGTAAACACATTGCATTACATCAGGAATTACAAATGCAAAGTGTTTTTTTATCGGTGTAAAAAATATAGCGAAATTACAGTAATTTCATTTCACAATGTCATGTGACTGAAACGTATTTTTAATTATTTATAATGTAAGTCATTCTGTCCAAACCTCTTTCTCTTTAGGTATTATGGTAGGTTGCGAACCAAGTTTAAATGTGCAAACTGCAACCTACTTTGATGAAGTGTGAAGAGAAATAAATGTAGCCCAAGCCAAAAGAATAATCATGTGACCTTTTTTAGTGCGCTACATGATCTGTGAATGCGACAAAAACTGTTTTTTATTAATATCATAGTGACTCTGGGTTATTTACAATTTCAAAATGTGCAGGGTATCAACGTGATATTAGTCATCAGGCAAACAGAATGTACAGGTTATTTAAGGTTAAATGCAAACTTCAATGTTCACAAGGGCAGCTAGAGGTCAGTTAATCCGCATTCTCTGTCAAAAGACCTTTCTTGAGTTTATGCTCTTCAGAGTTAACAATGATAAGGTTGAAATGTCTGGAGGTCATATTGTAATAAACCTGTTTTAGTGGAAGTCTACACAACCTGCATCAGATTTATCTGCAAAACATTTCATTATAAATTAATAACACTATACTGTGAAATTTTCTCTCCATATCCCCCAGGCTGTTCCTTGAGATGCTGTGTATTGTAGTTGTTATAAAATGGTATGTGACATTGTTGCTGTAGATGCATCTTGTGACAGAAAGTAATCTACCCAAAACTATTGATTTGAATATTCAAAGTAAATGTTGAGAGACAAAAAAGAAAAAAGTAATCAGACAAAAAAAGCAAACAGACATAGCAAACATTGAAATGCAATGCTCATGCACTAGAAACCCTGGAAAGTTGCAAATCAAAAAAATATTGACAAAATTCTACACAAGGTTATATGCACAATTAAAAGGGAAAGGGCTGTTTTTTTCTAGTTGACAAAAGTGGAATGTATAACACGTGTGAATAAACTTCCTATATAATTCAAGGATTCAAGGAATTGTTTTATTGAAAACATGTAAAAACGGTGTGAGCTATAAAATCTTACCAATGGTTGCTGATGTAGTATAAACCGTAATTACCTAATATTCTGCACATGCAGATCTCTAGGGCTTTCGCTGTAGATATGTATATAGTAAACGACTTAAAATTGAACAGTTGGAGACCCCATCAAATGCTAGTGAATGAAGAAGCAAGCGGATGATGACCCTTTGCTGCTGAATGTGCATGTGAGCAATGAAGGATACCAAGGTCTATCGCTTTCCACCATGGCTGGAAAACAACACTATCAATTAGAGAGAGAAAATGACCGAGCGAGAGAGAGAGAATGATGGGTAAAGAGAGAGAGAGGTGGTCTGTGTAGTAAAGTTTTCAGACAGGTGAACGGAACTGCTGAGTGCTTCACTTCCATTTAAAAGTGCAGAGATCTGCCATCAGGGATTCAAAGCTGACTATCCCACCAATTAAAGGGTTGAAATTTTACATTGAAAAGATCTGGCCGTGCAGAGAACACAGGTGCTCAAAAATTCCAGGTTGTTTGTGATCGCGTTATAGTATAGTATTTGCGCATTATCAGCCTGTCTCCTCGTTTTTACACATCTCCTGATGTTATTCTCACTGCTCCTCTGCAACAAGAGAGAGTTAAGAAAAACTGCTAACACGTGTTATTTTTATGGTCCTGCGAGCAGCTCTGATATAATGGTTTGTGGCAGCCGCGGCTGGATCTAGATTGAGAGGAACAGGCCCACATACACACACACCATATGCTGCTCATCCAGAGAGTAAAAGGCCATTTGTGTTTGAAGGTTTCTCTTCATTGTGACATCAGGATCTTTTGGGAGATCTCAGATTTGACCTTATGTTCAAAGGAAATTTTCAAATACAAAAATCTATATATTTGCTAATACGGGGCTCATCTAGAATTGAAAGACATTTAAAGATGTTATCTAGTGCAAAGTTTGTTGAGTTCATTTAGACACAGTATGTTTATTTAACATATGGAGCTTTAAACGGCCGAGAAGATAATTTGAATATACCGGGAAAACATCGCAGAATGGACACTGCATCTTTTTTAGCTATCAATAAAAAGGGAATATTTATGTACTCAACATGTTAGAAATTAAAATCTAACACTTAGGAAAGACATGTGATGCTCAGATACGTGTAGATAGTTTCTCTTCATTTTCTTTCCCAGCACAATTTTCTGACAGATGAAAATGACAGAAATCTATATTATTTGTAAAAATCTATATAAATAAATCTATATTATTTGTGTGTGTCAGCTACTTTCTGCTGTCAATATAATATCTTTTAATGTCTGCATCGACAATTCTGCTCTAATTAAAGTGAGATGACAATGTGATGGTAGCGCTTGTAGAGTAGATTTCAAGAAAAATATTACCTACAGCCTTGGCTGTTTTATTATAATTTAGATGGCTATGGTAGTGTCTTGTTTTATTAAAGCACTTGAGCTACTGTAACTCCTTAACTCTTGTATGGTGTTCCCATTTGGGACCCATTTTCTTTTTTTATCAAACGAAAAAAAACGATTCGATTAATTGTTTTTCAAATTATAACTCATTGGCCTTGTCTTATTTTCTGTGAAGAACATATACGTATCAGGACGTATTTCAATTACCACAACACACAGTGTACACCCCCCTACACATTTATGAATGCCAGACAAGGGTAAATCACAATGCAAAACATAATTTTTTCTTGCTATTGTTAGTGACATGCTCTCAGACCTACTTTCCATGAAGTCATTGAATTTACAGATTAGATTTTAACTTGTGATTTTGTTCTCTTTCTCCTTTTTAACCGTATTCCAAGGATCACCATTGCTGTGTACAGACCCAGACTAGATCACCAGGCTCTATGGGCATCTGCTCCGTGCAGAGGTTTTTTAATATGACTCTTGACCCAGCTTTTTCATTATTTAGATTAACTGAAGTGGAAAAAGTGTCACACTTGGGACTGTTCAGGTTCTGCTTTATAATTTGCAGGAGTCTACAGGTTTGGGAGATATCACAGAGGGGTGATCGTCAAACCAAGACGCTTCAGAAGGAAAGTGGGTCATGTGGCTCAATGATCATGCGAAAAAGGTCATTCAACGTGTTGACCAATGGAAAACATTTGTACTAAGCTTGTAGAAGGGATTTGAGTTTTTATGATGTGTACAATAATTGATAGCCTGATCTCACTGGCGCTCTGCACTTTCGCCGGCTGAGCTGATTAAAAACCGCAAAGAGCAGAAATGACCACTCAAACTAATGTATTACAACGCGAGTTTCATGCAGTCCGTTTTATTTTTATAACTGAAGTCAATGGCTGTTTACGTGATGCTTTTTGCTCGCTTTGCGTTTAGTTCCAGTCTATAAGAATATGACATGTAATAAAGATTTGAATGTATTATTTGACATTAATAATCATGCTAACGATATCAAGAGCATTAATAAAATTATAATTAAAAGTAATGTTTGAAATAAAACACAATGTTTATACATGTAATAAGGTCATTCAAATCGCCCTTATAAAGATAAAAAAATGGAACAAAAATGGACAAGTTTTTACAAAAGATTTTTATGATACTCATACAATAGCTAAGATGTGAATATTGGATGTTTTAATTTGTCATGAACGTGGAGGGTGGACGTGGTGGAAGAACCCAAGTGCAGGCAGACACGGATGAAGGGGTTAACAGATATACTTTAATATACGATAAAACGGAAAACAAAAACCCACGAGGGGTAAAACAAGACAGGATAAACAATAGTTACAAACAGGACACGGACTAACTAACCTAGGAACATAAACACTAAGGACAAGACTAAACTAACAAGAAGTAGACACGAAGCAAGACTTAACCAGGCTTTCTGGGAAAACAGCATTCACGTACAAGGTACAAAACACAATGAACGAGCACAGGACAATGAACACGAGGATGCTTTAAATGGAGACAGACAAAGGATAATTAACAAGGGTCAGGTGCGGGTACTGAAACACTCAGGGAAGGTTAACGAGACAAAAGGGCGGGAACACTGACGAGACACGAGAAAGCACATGGCAAGTCAGAATCAAAACAAAGCCATGTCTTTCTCACACAAAACCTAAGGCTATGCCATGACTCCGCTGCAAGACAAAGAATAAACATGACATGATAGCGGAATCATGACATGAGCCCCCCTTAAATGAACACCTCCAGGTGTTCATCAAGGGGTAGACTGACAAGACAAGGCAGACTGGGACAACGACAAGACAAGGCAAAACATTGTAAACAAAATCAGGGGTAAACAAGAGTACATGACAAAGGGGTTGGGGTGACATAATAAAAACAATAAACAAGGTGAGGGGGGAGGGGGGGAGGGGGGAGGGGGAACAACAAAGTTCATGGGGGGAACACATGGGTCCATGGGGGGAACAGTCTCTGTCTGTGACGCTCGAGAGCGCAGTAAATCCACTTCACATGAATGCATTTGACAGTTTTTTTAAGCAACTCTTTTAATAACCTAATATTAATATTATTTTAATTCTTTTTTTTGCACACAGTGCATGACATACAGCGGAGAAAATAAGTATTTGAC
Source organism: Barbatula barbatula (assembly GCF_947034865.1). NCBI lineage: Eukaryota > Metazoa > Chordata > Actinopteri > Cypriniformes > Nemacheilidae > Barbatula > Barbatula barbatula. Next base: position 8,730,573 of record NC_136773.1, read on the forward strand.
ACATCAGCATTTTTATCAGTAAGGGGATTGCTAAGTGGGCTATTGACAAAAAATTTCCACCAGATGTAGCCATCAAGCCAAATATTGAATTCATACAAAGAAATCAGAACATTAAACTATACAAGTTGAGTCATAACAAATAAAGTGAAATGACACAGGGAATAAGTATTGAACACACTTTATTTAATACTTTGTAGAAAAGCCTTTGTTGGTGATGACAGCTTCTAGACGCCTCTTGTATGGAGAGACCAGTCGTCTGCATTGCTCAGGAGTGATTCTGGCCCATTCTTCCACACAAATGGTCTTTAAGTCTTAAAGGTTCCTTGGGCCTCTTTTATGAACTTTGATCTTCAGTTCTCTCCATAGATTTTCTAAAATCTTTAGAAGAATTTTGTGTCAATAGCCCACTTAGAAATCCCCTTACTGATAAAAATGCTGATGTGTCAAATACTTATTTTCCCCGCTGTACATATTGTGTCAGGACTCGGGTCTAATTCTTGTTTTGTATTACACTCTTCACGTGCACTCACGCACAGCTGCTGCCACTCTATCATTTCACACTCTTGCACACCTGTTTTCTCTTTGCTCAAAAATCTTTCCCTGTTATAGCTGCCTCCATCTTTCTGTTCCTCGCCAGTGTGTTTTGCTGATTATGCTTATCGCCTTGCCCTTGTAGCGTGGTACATCTTGTCATGTTTGATTAGCTGTATACTAACCTTGTCTACTGTCCAGTGTGTGTGTTCATCGGAGCTGGTGATCGCCGGCCAGATCTCCTTGGACTGTTCCTTTGGTTTTTACTCCTGCCTGCCTGTTTTCAAGTTGCTTCGCCCCTCTGTGATAAAGTTTGCACATCGACCGACCCCAGCCTGTCCGACTACCCCCGCATTTACTAATTCCGAGCTTGGCTCGATTGTGACTCTTGATTTGACTTTTTTGCCTTCAATAAACATATAAGTTCCACCTGCTTTTGGGTCACTCAGGTCGTGACATAACACACTGGCCAGAATGGACCTAGCGGACGGGAACAACTCTTCACGCCGCTATCGAATTGCAAGGCGCAATGCTAGGCTGGCATGAGGAGGGACTGGTGGCCACCCAACATACTGTGGATGTACTATCTGCCCAACTTCGAGAGGTGACCGCTCAATTAGATAATCTACGCCTTGCACAGGCGGATACATCTCTACACGGGTCAATTTCTCAGGAGGCTCGTGTCAACAATCCCCCACCGTATGATGGCGAGCCAACCTTATGCCGGGCATTTATTATCCAGTGCGAGGTCGTCTTTTCCCTCCAACTACGCACCTATTCTAATGAGAGGGCCAAGGGATGTGATCTCCCTGATAACCGGACGAGCTCGGCATTGGGGAGCGGTGATGTGGGAGGCACAGTCGGCACACCGCTATGACTTTTCAAACTTTAAAGCCGAGATGATTAAGATTAAGACCGCTCGGTCTTCAGCAAGGAGGCATCACGACTTCTGGCGCAAGCATTCGTTCACGGATTACGCTATTGAGTTCCACACTTTAGCAGCTTCTTGCCACTGGAATGCAGAGGCGCTTTCTCTAGGGTTTAATGGCGGAGGTCAAGGACGAAATTTATGAACGAGATCCTCCTGGTGAACTTGGCGGTCTCATAGATCTCGCCGTTCGCATCGACACCAGGATGGAACTGCGTCAGCGAGTCAAGGCGTCCTCTAGACCCCGCTTGGACTCCCATTCACCTCCGTTTGCAAAGCCCACTTACAACGACGCAGCTGGTTAGATTACGACTTACTGCTAAGGAAAAGCAACGGCATCTCAACGAAAGGATTGTACTCTACTGTGGCGGACTGGGTCATCAGGCTGCTTCCTGAAAGCTGGCACTCGCCGGTAGTAAAGGGGAGTCCTGGTGAGTCCTCATTGATTCGGGTGCGGAAGGGAATTTTGTGGACGAAGCTTGGGCCCAATCAAGTAAGGGGTTTCCAATCGTGCCTCTCAGTCCACCGATCAACGCCTACTCATTGGATGGTAGTTCTCAGGTCTGTCTCACTCATCACCGTCCCGCTTGGGGTCATTACATCAGGGAACCACAAGGAAGAGCTAACGTTCCTCGATTGTGCCATTGACCTCCTCTCAGGCACCTCTCCACCTCGCGGGCGGCTTTTCTCTCTGGCTGCTCCGGAACACGTAGCCACGGAGCAGTACCTCAATGATTCTCTAGCAGCAGGCATCCTTCGTCCATCTCCCTCTCCGGCTGGTGCGGGGTTCTTCTTCGTGAAGAAGAAAGATGGGTCCTTGCCTCCCTGCATAGATTACAGATTCCCCTTCTCTCCAGGTACACATTCAGCAGGTCAGGCGAGTGGTCCAGTGCCTGCTGGAGAATCAACTGTTTGTGAAGGCGAAGAAGTGTCCAGTCACTTTCATTCTTGGGACACATTATCTCACCGACGGGTATGGATCCTGCCAAGGTGAGAGCCATCTCTGACTGGCCGCCACCTACTTCCCGTAAAGCCTTACAACAGTTCCTTTCAATTGAGCGCTACTTTTTTCTGGCTCACCTCAGATTTTGTATTCTTAAGGTTCCAATTGCTTCAAGATAAATGTCTTAATATGGCCCCATATTCAGCAGCACTGGAGTAGGGAAGCACAGCTGTCAATCAAAAGACTCTTCCTTCTTAAACTAATTGGACTTCACTAATGATGCTCCTTCAGTTTTATCTTCAAAACTCAAATAGTTTTTGTAGATAAAAAAGATCTGACTCATAGCATTGCTTTAAAAAAGGAAATAGAAATGTTTTCCCATATGGTACTGAATAATGTCCAAAGATACTGACAGACGTCAAGGTATGCATGGGTACGATAAGTCTGCAATGAAAAACCTCAAACAACAGGGATAGATGATAAAAAGGCTGAGATCTGTTTCTCTATAGCTCTATAGCTGTATGTGAATCGTAATTCTTAAAGTTATTTGCCTACTTGTGCTCTTGCTTCTAGGCTCCTAGATTTTATTATACTCATTCTAATTTTATTGTTCTCAGTTTTATTTGATCTCATTTTTATTTTAGCGCTATTGTTCATGTAAAATCCCAATTTAAATGGCTTTTAATACCGTTTGCAAACTATCTTTTTTGAGGTTATTAGATGTGTTTGCTGAGGCAAGCGTCACTTTTATTATTTCTTAGTTGAAGATTCGAACAAACCCCTAATGTCTTAAATTAAATTGGCCACATTAACTGCAACAGAAATGAAAGATTATCTCTTAAGAAGAGATAAAGTGTTGCTTTGCTTCATTAGATTATCATTCTGCACCTGGTAGATGAAAAAATAAGTAATCAGTCCAATAATTGGAACCATACACCTATCTATAGGGACCAAAATGTCTACGGTTGAGAAAATTTCTTTTCAGAAAAACACATCTCTCCCATTTAATTGAAGGCATTTCTGTGGTGTTTATAGGGTAGATTTACTTTTCCAGTATCACATACTCGCTGATGTCATGTGGTATGTCCATGAAAATTATGGTATAGTATGTCCCTTGAACTTTTCCTAAATACATGTACAAATGTTACAGTTGTGATGCTTAAAAGTAGTAAACTTGTTTTCTTTTTGCACTACTTGAGGTTTTAAAAGCTACAGAGTAAAGATAAATCCAAAGAGAAAGCATATTTTATTTGAAATTTGGGAAAATATTGTTTCTAGTTCACAGAATAATTATACAAAATTTTATATAATTTTATAATTATAATTTTACCAAAACGCATACCTGTAAATAACAAATTCAGAAAAACTGAAAAAAATTGAAATTGGTGTCTTAATTAAAAAATAACATGTTAAGGAGCAGTGTAAGTCAGCATTCTCCTGCCAACCAGTCAATATTGCTAACTTTACTGGTATAAGAGCAGGATTATGTCACCATGCAACTGAAATCTTTTTTCAAAACTTTTTTTAATAAAGTAGTTTATGCTGTATATTGGTACTATGTCAGGTTTGGAGTTCAGTCTTAGCATTTAGGTTTAAAGCATTATATTAAGCAATTTTGGCGATGTGGTTCAAAACTCACTTCACTTTTGAGATCAGATACTGGAAAACTCATATAGTTTAACCACAATCTGATCAGCTTTATAATCCGATAAAGGTTATTATCTACAATAATCAACCGTCCACCACAGTAATAATATATATACCCCTGTCCTTTCTCCATTCTTTCACTTTTTGCTTGAGATATGTTGTTGTTGATTTTCTGTTAAGATCAGTCAATATTTCTTGCAGATATAGTAATAATTTACCTTGACTGTGGGCATATACAGTCATGGCCAAAATTGTTGGCACCCCTGAAATATGTTCAGAAAATCAAGTTTTTCTCACAGAAAAGTATTGCATTAACACATGTTTTGCTATACACATGTTTATTCCCTTTGTGTGTATTGGAACAAAACGAAAACAAGGAGGGAAAAAGATTATTTCACGTAATGTCACAAAAAACTCCAAAAATGACCTGGACAAAATGATTGGCACCCTTAAGTTAATATTTGGTTGCACACCCTTTGGAAAAAATAACTGAAATCAATCGCTTCCTATAACAATCAATAAACTTCTTACACCTCTCACCCGGAATTTTGGACCACTCTTCCTTTGCAAACTGCTCCAGGTCTCTCATATTGGAAGGGCGCCTTTTCCCAACAGCAATTTTAAGATCTCTCCACAGGTGTTCAATGGGATTTAGATCTGGAATCATTGCTGGCCACTTCAGAACTCTCCAGCACTTTGTTGCCATCCATTTCTGGGTGCTTTTTGAAGTATGTTTGGGGTCATTGTCCTGCTGGAAGACCCACGATATCGAACGCAAACCAAGCTTTCTGACACTGGGCCCTACATTGTGACCCAAAAAACTTTGGTAATCCTCAGTTTTCATTATGCCTTGCACACAGTCAAGGCACCCAGTGCCAGAGGCAGCAAAACAACCCCAAAACATCTTTGAACCTCCACCATAATTGGCTGTAGGTACTGTGTTCTTTTCTTTGTAGGCCTCATCCCGTTTTCGGTAAACAGTAGAATGATGTGCTTTACCAAAAAGCTCTATTTTGGTCTTATCTGTCCACAAGACGTTTTTCCAGAAGGATTTTGGCTTACTCAAGTACATTTTGGCAAACTGTAGTCTTGCTTTTTTATGTCTCCGTGTCCGCAGTGGGGTCCTCCGGGGTCTCCTGCTATAGCGTTTAATTTCATTTAAATGTCGACGGATAGTTCGCGCTGACACTGATGCACCCTGAGCCTGCAGGACAGCTTGAATTTCTTTGGAACTTGTTTGGGGCTGCTTATCCACCATCCGGACTATCCTGCATTGCAACCTTTAATCAATTTTTCTCTTCCGTCCTCGTCCAGGGAGATTAGCTACAGTGCCATGGGTTGCAAACTTCTTGATAATGTTGCGCACAGTGGACAAAGGAACATCTAGATCACTGGAAATGGACTTGTAACCTTGAGATTGTTGATATTTTGCCACAATTTTGGTTCTCAAGTCCTCAGACAGTTCTCTTCTTCTCTTTCTGTTGTCCATGCTTAGTGTGGCACACACAGACACACAATGCAAATAATAAGTCAACTTCTCTTCTTTTTATCTGTGATTTTTATATTGCCCACACCTGTTACTTGCCCCATGTGAGTTTAAAGGAGCATCACATGCATTAAACAATCTTATTTATCCACAATTTTGAAAGGTCATTTTTTTAGTTTTGTGGCACATTATGTCAAATTTGCTTTTTTCCCTCCTTTTTTTGGTTTTGTTCCAATACACACAAAGGGTATAAACATGTGTATAGCAAAACAAGTGTTAATCCAATAGTTTTCTGTGAGAAATACTTGATTTGCTCAGACTGATGAGGAATGCGGCATTGAGAGAACCAAACCCATGAGCCATAAGAAAGACAAGACAATCAACAAAACAGCCAGGGTTTGCAGCCAAGAGATGATAAATATATGCACGGTCAGGAAGTTTAGGGATGGTAGTGTGACTATTTTAACGTTGCTGACATTTACCAGATGAAAATTTCAAATTGTATTTAATCGTCATAAATAGTTTGTAAAAGTACAGAAAAGCAACATTTAAAAGGTTCCACATTCTCTAGATATTTGTGTCTGTTTGACAGTTTTTATAAACATTGTATAAAAAATTAAATATAGAATTAAGATCAAAATATTTATTTGCGGTAGCATTCTCAAATAATAATTGAGCATATTACACATTATTTGTTGAAGACAATAGAGCAGTCTTTTGACCTGTACCAGTGAGTCGGTCATGCCAAAGTCATTAGCACTTGACAAACTGGGAGGATGTCATTTCTGTTTTTTACCTACTGTACCGGGATTTGCATTTTGTCTTCAGTCTTCATATAATCGTATCAATTCATGAACTGAAGGAACTGAAATGTCGACTGGATATTTGAATTATTAAAATTAAAATATACTGAAAATGCATAATTACAATTAACTAGTTTTTTTTTAAATATGCATGAAATGTTGCTAAATATGTGAAAAGTTTACTTTATATTAAGGTTCACAAATTCATCATTAACTACTTGCTTATTTACCTGCATATTGGTCGTGTTAGAATGTATAAAGTACATATTAATGCCTTATTCTGCATTATCCTATTCTACATCCCTTAATCCTACCCTATGGAGTGATTTTGTGGACTTTATTAAAAAGGAATTGCAAACTGCATGCATTTGCTGCATGCAGTTTGCATCTGGAGATCAGTTTGCACCCGATGGTGTGCTGGGGTGTCGATTTCATAATAACTCTTGTTAAGACCAAGTCGGGCCGAGTACCAAAACAACCTTGTAGCCAATAAGCAGTAAGGTGCACAGGACGGACATTAGTCGAGCCGAGCGCTGACCAAAGCAAGAGATGGGGGAAGGGGTGTGTTTTTTTATGTGATTTGAACATCAACAACGGCTACGAGAAATCGCACACAGCTCGCAGTTTGTAAAATCCACCGCTAGAGGATTAGATATGTTCAAAACAATGGTGTAGCTTGATGATGCTGTGAAGGAGCATGGAATACTGGGAACAGTCGTCTTTAGCTCCATCATAATCAATCAGACATGAATGAGAAATCTCATTTATGGATGATGTAAAGTAATAAAGTTTTTTAAATGTTGAGTTTGATGACGTGATTTTATTTCATTATATTGACTTAGATGTTATTCATAATATTTTTTATTACTATTTAGTCAGATGATCACATTAACAACTGCTCAGTTAAATTGAATAGATTAGATCAATTTTTTTTGTCAGTACACATGTACAAGTACACGGCAACGAAATGTAGTTTTGTCAAACCAGACGTGCAATAGAAGCAAGTGCAGGAAAAAACAGTATCATGGAAGTAGTTTACAGATGGGTATGTACAATGAACATAATAAAAAGGTGGCTATTACTATAAACAGGACATTTGCAGATTGGTGTATACAATGATAAGTTATTGCAGTTATAAAAGTGCAATGGATAAAGAGTACTGCAAATAAATGATGGACAAAAGCTATGTTAGTAACAGTGCAGTGGAGTAGTTATCACATATTTAGTTGAAGTACCGGAGTGTAAAGATGCATGTGTAAACAGTAGGTACTGCAATGGACAGTCATCAGTGCAGGGAACATACTGGTAGTGTAAATGAACTTATGTCCTAAATCCATACTGGTTTTAGTAGTATTCAGAACCAGTTAAAACTATTTAAATAATATATCCATTGTGATTTCACAACCTTACCGCTTCGTATATTTGCAAAGTTATCCCTCTGCCTTCTGTCTAAATCATCCACATCACATTTCCCATTTCATACTGGACAGACTGAATTCCAGCTCTCATTTCACTGGAGGAAGATGATGATCAAAACCATTGAACATTCCTCATTCTTTGAAGTGCTGTAGATTCACCATTTACTTAGGCAGTAAAACCACTCACAAACATTTAACATTAATGTACAGGGGGTAGAATGAAAGAGGACATTTCAAGAAGCTTAAGATGAAGTTCTTCACCCGAGGCTTCTTGTGCTGTTAGTTTAATGCATGTCAATCCATTTAAGAAATGAGATTTGTTTAAAACGTCTCCGGTTACTTTCGTAACCTCTGTTCCCTGAGAAGCGGGAATAACCGCATATGAAACTCCTCCTCTTTTCCTAAAGTCTTATAGGATAACGCCAGTAAAAACTGGCCAATTATCGCAAGACATGCAACAGTATGCAAATGCTGACGGATCTAGATAGTATAAATACGGTGCATGTGACGACAATACCTCAGAATCAACGAGAGAATGCCCGCAATGTGATGCGCGGCGAACACGGTGATCTACGCAATGTCTCGTTCCCGCTTCTCAGGGAACCGAGGTTACGAAAGTAACCGGAGACGTTCCCTTTCGAGAGCGGTCACTTCGACATTGCGGAGAACCTCATATGGAATGGTAGTACAATCCCGCCGTGAGAGCTAGCAAAACAGCCAAACAAACTGGGTTACACACACAAGTTTGAGGAGCAAACAATTCCCGAAGCCGTCCCAAGCATTAACAACTGATTGGCTGAACCCGGCCTATGAACTGCTAGATCAGTAAACACGCCAATGAACTGCTAGAACGGACTTATGGTAAATTTGCATATCCAAACCCAACGAACGCAGCGGGCTGCGCTGAATAGGGCAGACACCACAGCAGTAGAACCAGCACGGAATCCCGGGCGATATAATAGCGAACATAAGTACACCAAGCACAGTGTAAACAGCAATGCAGCAACAACTGTGTAGCACAAGAGATTACAAGGTAGATAAAGCGTGATTAGCACTCACCAAGAGGACTTGAGACGCTAACGAGGACACGTCCAATCTGTAGAACCTGGCGAAGGTGTTCTGCGAAGACCAGCCAGCTGCACAGCATATGTCCTGAATAGATGTGCCCCTAGACCAGGCCCACGAAGAGGCGATAGCCCTAGTCGAATGAGCTCTGATACCAAAGGGGCAGTTCCGACCCTGACTCTCGTACGCCAAGGTAATAGCGTCCACCACCCAGTGAGAGAGCCTCTGTTTCGAGACAGCCCGACCTTTAGTTCCCCCACCAAAACAAGTAAAGAGCTGCTCAGACTGCGGCCGTACAATGTAAGCCCGCAAGACCCATACCGGGCAGACCGCTCTCTGAGCGTTAGCCTCCTGCGAGTCCGACGAGTCGGAAGACAAAGCGGGCAAAGAAATTACCTGAGCTCTAAAAGGGGTAGACATAGATTTTGGCACATAACCCGATTTCGGCCTGAGAGTGACGCTGCAGTCGCCGGGTCCAAAACGAATGAAATCAGCGCCGACTGAGAGCGCTTGTAAATCCCCTATGCGCTTACCGAAGCAAGGGCGAGAAGGAGAACGTTTTTTAGCATGAGCTCCCTTATGGAGGCTGCTTCCAAAGGCTCGAAAGGGGGGAGGAGAGAGCCTTCAACACCAGCGCTAAGTCCCAAGGTGGCACCGAAGGGGAACGCGGTGGAAAAAGTCTCCTCGCACCTCTGAGGAATCTGACCACCAGCGTGTGCCTGCCAATCGATTGCCCGTCAACTGGGGAACGAAATGAGGCGATAGCAGCCACATAAACCTTCAGCGTTGAAGGGAGGCCGCCGCTGTCCAGCCTGTGCTGCAGGAAGGATAAAATATCGGACACGGGCAGGACGTCGGGTCGATACTTTTACTGCTGCACCATTTAACGAACACCCCCCATTTTGAAGCATATAAACGTCTGGTAGACGGCGCACGAGACTCCGAAATAGTGTCCAGTACACGTTGAGAGAGTGCAATTAAAACCCCCGAAGCGGCCAGGCATGGAGGTTCCACAGCTCTGGGCTGGGGTGCCATATCGTGCCGTTCACTTGGGACAACAGGTCTCTCCTGAGGGGAATCCGCCACGGCGGTGCCGTCAACAGCTCGCTCAGGTCCGGAAATCTTGGTTGATTCGGCCAAAGCGGAGCGGCAAGAATCAGTGACGCCGTCTCCTCTCTGATTTTGCAAAGCACTAGGGGTAAAATCTTCACCGGAGGAAACGCGTAAAGCCGAACATCCGGCCAACGCACCGACAGCGCGTCGCTCCCCATGGGGGAGTGGACCAGCGAGAAAAACAACGGGCAGTGCACGTTCTCGCTTGTCACGAATAGATCCACTTCCGCCTTCCCGAAGCGTTCCCAAATTAACAGCACTGAGTCGGGATGAAGCCTCCATTCCCCGTGCGGAAGACCCTCCCTCGAAAGCATGTCCGCTCCGCGGTTCAGATGACCGATCTGTGTGATCTGTATGTCGATCTGCCCACAGTAGGAGACCCGCAGCCTGTTTGAAGAGAGCTCCAGAATGGATCCCTCCCTAGCGATTTATGTACGAAACCACGGACATGTTGTCGGTGCGAATCAGAACATGCTTCTGCTCCAGTCTCGACTGGAAAGTCTGAAGAGCTAGAGACACCGCCTTTAGCTCCAAGCAATTTATGTGCCACTTTTTCAGAGACTGAGACCAAAGGCCGGATGCCGGCATGCCCTCGCACACCGCGCCCCAACCCGAGGACGACGCGTCCATCGTAACAATTGTACGTCTCGTCACCAGCCCCAGGGGAACTCCCCGACTGAACATGCTCGGGTCGCGCCACGGACTCAGGGCACCGATGCAGCTGAGTGTAACCGTGACTCGCAGACGACCCGAGGACCATGCATCCCATGGGACCCGAGCCTTCAGCCAGAACTGTAGTGGTCGCATGTGCAGAAGACCTAGGTGGCAGACCGCCGATGCTGACGCCATGAGACCCAAAAGCCTCTGGAACTCCCTCAGGGGAACAGCCTGGCCTGAGCAAATGTAGAGCCAAAGAGATGGACTCCGTCTGCTCCGGAAAGAAGCGAGCGCGCATCTCCACTGAGTCGAAACATATCCCCAGATACGTTATTGACTGACTCGGCGCAAGCTTGCTCTTCTGCATATTCACTCGCAGTCCCAGTGATGTCAAGTGACCAAGCAGCACCTGCGTATGACCGATTACCGCCTCCCGGGAGTGGGCTAAAATCAGCCAATCGTCCAGATAATTCAGAATGCGCATTCCGCCCGCTCTGAGAGGGGAAAGCGCCGCGTCCACGCACTTCGAGAACGTGCGCGGAGCCAACGCCAGTCCGAACGGGAGGACAGCAAATTGGTACGCTGAACCTTCGCAGGAATCTTCGGTGGCGCTTGGCTATCTGAACATGAAAGTATGCATCCTTAAGATCTACGGATACAAACCAGTCCCCGGGACGCACTTGCACCATGATCTGTTTTGGAGATGTCATTCTGAACGCTCGCTTGTGAAGTGCTTGATTGACCGGTCTCAAGTCCAGAATCGGACGCAGACCACCATCTCTCTTGGGCACTACAAAATACCGGCTGTAAAACCCGCTTTCTCGCTCGTTCGGAGGGACACGCTCGATCGCTCTTTTCACGAGCAGGTTGCAGATATCCTGCCTCAACACAGGCGCATTTTGCGCTGACGTAAGCGACAGAACCACACCTCTGAAGCGGGGAGGTTTGCGCCTGAACTGTAGGGAATACCCGTGTTCTATCACGTTTAGCAGCCAATGAGAGATGTCTGGAATGGCCTTCCACGCGTCCAGAAACAGACAAAATGGCCGAATGGGGGTTACCGTCAGCGGACAGTTTATGGGAGCACGCCGGTCCCGCAAGGCTAAACGCACTGGCGGGAAAATGGCTCACGCGTGAGAATCCAGCGGTCTCTCGTCCACGGGAACTGGGGCTAACTGTGGCTTCGCGCTGCACTGTGGCAAGGGACGCAGCATTGGGAGTGTGAGGGAGAAAGAGCTATTTTTGTGAACCGGTATGTGTTTTTATTGCATTCACACAAACAACATTTACAACATTACAACAATCGCCCGCAACCGCGGGGGAACTCAGATGCAAACAGCGCCGTTTGGGGAACACCGGCACGCTCACAGACTCTCTCTTCCTCTTCCCAGGTCCGTCAGGATGACAGCTTGGCAGCTGATGACATTCCGCTGTCGTGGCATAGACCTCTCTTCGGCCCGTACCTCTTCTTAGTTGGGCCCGACCATTGTCTAGGTCGAACGTCCGGCTCGCGGCCTCGACTGGCCGATGCGGGAGACGCGTGCTGTTTGGCGGGTCTCTGCGAGGAGTGAGGCGCGGATGAAGAGCGGGCTCTCGGAGACGGTTGATAAGAGCGTCGAGGCAGCACGTGACTCATGGCCTGGGCGCGCTTTTTCGCCTCACCAAAACGCTCAACTACCGACTCCACGACGTCACCAAAGAGGCCGGAGGGAGTGATCAGTGCATTGAGAAGGGACTTATGATCAGCGTCCTTTAGATCCGCCAACGTAAGCCACAGATGATGGTGGAGGACGACCATAAACCCCACAGATCTGCCGATAGCCTGAGCGGTGCGCTTCGTAGCCATCAGAGCGAAGTCGGTCGCCGCCCTCAGATCCCGAGTAGCGTCCGTCTCCAGGCTGCCGCTATCCAGCGACTGAAGGATCTTTGCCTGGAACACCTGCAGCACCGGCATAGTGTGCAAGGTGGCGGAAGGGCACAAATGAGCGGCGAGGGTCTCCTCAACGGGTGGCATGCGTGGGCGAACATGGCCGGCGTAGCAGCGTGAACGCGCGCTGACTGAGGTGCTGACCACGTCTTCACCACGTGCTCGTGGACATCTGGGAAGAACGGTGAACTCCTTTTCGACGTGGCCTGGCGGCGACTCGCCTGAAAATACCAGGAGTCGAGCTTACTTTTTGTCGGCATCTCAGGAGGATCCCAGGTGATGTCGAGCTCGCTTACGGCCTTCTCGAGAACCCTGACAAACTCCTCGTGGAGGTCCGGGGTGCTCTCCGGATCGGGACGATCTCGCTCCGATCCTGCCCAGTCCTTGTCCCAAGCTGATATGGACACGAAGGCCCTCGTCGATGTAGAGGACTGGGGAATGAGGTGACGGCAGAGGACGGGGGCCCGGAGCCGGGTCGTCGCCGCCACCTAGTGGAATGGGTGGACTCACCAGCGGCGGTGAGCCTCGACCCTATGAGTCCACGAGCGATGTTCCTGCGAGTCCTCAAAACACGCACCGGCAGGTCCGCACAGTGCGCGCAATCAGACTCGCAGAGTGCATCCTCCGCATGAGCAAGGCCCAGGCAGGCAATGCAGTGCTTGTGAGTATCCTGCGAGCCAATGGGGCCCGCGCAAAGACGACAGAATGAAGCCATCGGATGCGGTGAAAGAAGTTCTAGTTGCGTCTTCAACGATGGCAGCGTGAAAAAGAAGATTCTGAGGTATTGTCGTCACATGCACCGTATTTATACTGTCTAGATCCGTCAGCATTTGCATACTGTTGCATGTCTTGCGACAATTGGCCAGTTTTTTACTGGCGTTATCCTATAAGACTTCAGGAAAAGTGGAAAAGAGGAGGAGTTTCATATGCTGTTCTCCGCAATGTCGAAGTGACCGCACTCGAAAGGGAAATGCTTAAGTATGTTAATTTTGGTTTTCTCTGCATGGCTGAGACCTGAGTTCCAGCAGAAGACATATTTGATAAATTGGCAAAGTGACAGAGAAATAGTATATTCGTCTTTGTATCAGCTGTGATTATCTAAAATAACAAAATAATATGATTGTACCGGTGAAGAAATTTGACAGATGTGTTGTTGCCCTGTAAGTGCTATTGTCTTCACTTGGCAGTGACAAAAGACTCTAACATTCTGAATTACATTTTCTCAGAAACCTTATTGATTTAAGAAGCAAACTTTAAATACTTTGAAAAGGTTCCTTCTCAGCCATGTAGTGACCTTTTATAAAGTTTCCCTTTGTGCTTAAATAAACCATTCAAGTTTTCTGTTTCTTAGTGGTATTTGCAAGCATCACTCTACTTACATTGGTGTAGGCATTATATTGGCACCTTAAATTATGCAATTTGTTGAGGAAAGATCAAGAGACTGTATTTAAGATTTGTCTGTGAAGATAGGCCATTGGAGTTGCTACGTGAGGTTACGTGAACATTGTTCATTAAAATCATGTAGTTCACACACACACATTATATCATAAATAACCCAGCACAAGTAATCATACTATAAAAGATGATCACTGATATGGTGAACAGCTTGGGGTCGACACTCTAACATATTAAATAAAATTGGACCAGTAAAGTAATTTGACAAATAACTTTATCATTTTAATTTGCTTACTGTTTCATAGTTTTTAACTTATACATTGTCTTTAATATATTTATATTTATGCATTTGGCAGATGCGACTTACAGTGCATTGCAATGTTCTATATATTTGTTTCTGACTACGTGCAATCCCCTGGGATCGAACCCATGACCTAACCACTGAAGTACAGGAAAGCAGTAATATATTTCTATTCTATAAAATACCAAAGTACATACCCCACCTCTAACCCCGCTCCATCACTGCTGTTAAATCAAATCACATTTAAATATACCGTACGAATGAGAATGTATGAATTCATACAAATTAGACAAAATAAGCCACATCATAATAACATTAGTTTCATTTTTGCAGTGAAATTGTGTTGTATTTTCGGTCTTATCGGTAGCAATCTCTAAATGTACACAAAGCTTGCAACAAGTCAAAGTTGTGAAAGGTTCCATGCAAGTAATAAATAAGTTGAATGTCATCATCAGCCAAAGCTGCTGTGTCTGAAGCCTGATTGAAGTGTGTTAAGCTTATGTAACTAAAGAAGCAAACAAAAAAGCTAAATATGTGACAAGATGTTAGGACTCTGTCCTTCCTGTCTCGAGCTTTCTAGCTCCCTGGGCAGAGTCATGACATTGCCACGTCTTTCGGGTTTCTGTTGTGTTATGTGTGGAGACATGTGGCTTTATGTTGTTACTTAATGCCACGTGTCTTCCTGTTATGTCTCTCAGCCCCACCCTCCTATCTCCTGTAATTTTATTAGGGTTTCATTCCCATCGTCTGTTTTGTAATTCACCTCGTTAGGGTTTCATTCCCATCAGCTGTCACCACTCTCCCCATGTAATCACTCCTCGTTAGTGTCTCCCTTTATATGGTCTCAGTTTCTCTCTGTTCAGTGTTGGTGCATTGTCTTTATCTTTTGTCGGTTATCAATGCTCACGGTAGTATCACAGTTTCTTGTCGTGTTGGACTACCCTGTTTCAGTTTACAGTTTGTGAAAGGATTATTTCAATTTAAGGATTCTTGTTTTGTGTTTGTTTCTAGTGTGTGTTTTTGTTCTTGTTTTTCCCAATTGTGGGTCTTTTATTTAATAAACATTTCAAGTTAACCCTTCGTCTGCCTGCATCTGGGTTCTGTCCAAACCATTTCGTGACAAGATTGCTGTTTTGTAATTTGCCTATATAACCATTCAGCATAGATGTCTGATTTTGAGGTTACAATTTGTTGACAAAAGATCTACTCCTCAAGAGACTGGATTTAAGATTTGTCTGTGTGTGAAACTATGAAAAGGGTCTTAGGCCATTGGAGTGGCTATGAGAGGTTACATTAATTTTTTTTTTTAATTAAAATCGTGTAGTACACATTATATCGTAAATAACCCAGCACAATAATCATAATATGAAAGATTTGATTCAATTTATTGTCATTACACACATACAAGTACAGTGCAACGAAATGTATTAAGATGATCACTGGTGTCAATACTATGCATGTTATAATCATGCAAATTAACATATCTTGCACACTAAGGTCATGTGTCCAGCAAAGCATTTGACTGAGACCCTTTCGTTGAAAAAGCTGTTGCACAGTATCTCAGGTGTCTGGAGTAAGCGGCATGTGGTTGTAAGAGAGGCAAAGAATTCTCATTAAACAAAGAAACAAAAGAAGATTAAGCAGCACGATGCCTGTGTAATGTGTCTTTCTCCAGATTCTCTCTCACCCTTTAATTACGGAGATTGCACATCACCTCTTCTATTTGCCACGCAACACCACAGGGCAGAATTGAAGATGCCCGATATCCCAGCATGCACCACTTTCTTCTCCTACGTCCCCTCATCTCATGTATCAGCCTCCTCTCACAGAATCACGAGTACCTGTCAATCATAGCCTTACAGGAGGTGACTGACCTTATTACTTGCTCTAAAGCACATATTGAGAAGGTGCTGTACTATTTATCAACTTGTCAGGTCTGACCAGGCGCTAACAGACTTCAATGGGGTGGGATGTGTCGGTGACATAATCTTAAATTTCGGTTTAAGTTTGAGGTATTGATAACAGCTTCTTTTTTATATAAACACACATCGCGGCAAGTGTGATGAAAGACTAAATGTTGAAAAACAGCTCAGTAGTTCATTACTTCCATCATGGTTGCCAAGTAACATGAATGTTTAGAATATTAATATTACAATATGTGCAATCACATGTGTTTAGTGGATAAACCTGGGAATAGATTTTAAGTTAAGTTGTTTTTCTAATTAAGTTTTTGTTTGTAATATCATATTAATATATAAATATACATTTTTAATAGTGTCACAGTGTTAATACTTTTAGATGGAATTAATTTACAAATGGCTTATTTATTGTTATTAAAAACTTAGTATAGTATATATGCCTCTCTGTGTCTCATCTTTATGCGTACCTCAGAGCAAATCTTTATCTTGCTCTCCGAATTGTCACTTTAATTTTATAAAAATTATGACACCGCTCATCGATTTTGATTAAATTTAAGGAAATCATTGAGCAAATTTGAAGTGCATAAGTGCTAGTTCATTACTTGAAAAGCAAGGGAAAGGAGAAAGTCAGGAGACTGTCCGGGCAGAGAAACCAAAGGAATCATCACATCAAGCTGCGCATTTCCGTGTTTACCCAATAAACGACACAGACTTAATATACTCAAACACATATCATGGATTAACGCATAAACACACTTTACATATACAGTATAAATATCCCTCTAAATGTTTATACACTCAGACGAGACATAAGCAGTCTTTATCAGACAGTTCTCTGTAAACAGATTAACAAGTAAATGAAATGCCGCTTTAAAGAACTACAGTATGTGACACATTGCAATAGGAAGATCATTTTTCAATCATTGAGTTCTCATTTTCTAATTCAGTGTTGTTTACCTTAAGCTCAGGTGTAAGAAGAAGTGAAGTCAAAAACTGCAACGTATCCTCCAACAACTGACGAAGGGCAATGGAAAACACAGGGGTATACAGTATGTACGTATAACCCTGAGAAACAACAAACAACATGATTCAATTAGAGTGGGGTTACACAGACATGCTCAGGATTATAACAGATTTAATACAGTACACCATAATACAGATACATAGTACCATCGTGTGCATGTTTTACAGAAAACTTTTACATAAGAGTTCAGGGAATTAGATTGCATTGATTCCAGGTAATAATCAAAAATGGTCGTGTAAACATTTTTAATCCAAACTATCATGCCGAGTTTGAATAGGCTCCAGTGGTACTCCCTGTGACTCAATAAGGGTTCAGATATACACGGAGAATGGATGCATAGAAATTGAAGTTTCGGGGTATACTGAAGACAGTGTGGTGAAAAGGAAAATAAAACTTAGACTCAAGGTATACATCAAACCTTACATTCAATTGATTTGGATGATTCAAGAGTTACAGTTCGGTTTTGAAATTGTATGAAAGTCATTCCTGACATCTAGTGGCCACAAAGATAGATGCATATGGTTAGTAGTGGTGTTAATTTGATCTATAATATTTGATGTGAAATTAGGCTACTCATTTTCACACAAAGGTCTTAAGAATGATTTTTAGCTTTGTTCAGGTTTATAAAAGCCAATTGTTTTCAATAAGTATGGTATTTGTGGTAAATAGCACCCCTGCTGTTGGGGCTAAAGACTAAATGAACATGATTATAAACAGCTGGCCGATGTTTCAATTTGTTGACATGATTCAGATGGTAAAAATCATATATTAAGTTGGGTGTCCACGTTAGAGATAATCACCATATTTAAAATGAAACCATTATATTTACAAAATTATATAAATCATAAAATATCATAACATTTTTGTAAACATTTAATTTAATGTAACATATAATATCATTTTTGTTACTACTGTAAAAGTTAAATTATTATGAGATCTCTGATGCTTTCAAAACCTTTACTTTCTTAAATAATTTTGATTCTGTATTTTATATGTTGTGATATTAACTTATTTTAACGACAGTACATTTATTGAACAAAAAATATTTGTCTTTATTTATTGAAATAAAACAAACATAGTACAAACTTTGCTTAAGTTATTGTTTCAAACATTAATTATTTAGCTTTATTATTTTAAGTCTTTGAATCAATTCTGTGAGCATTTTACTCTAGGTAAAAGTCCCCCCTCACACCAGCTCATATAAGATTTTTATACAAAATTAACCACTTATGATTTATTTTCACACCAAATCTGTTGCTCCAAAAATATTTTATACAAATACATATTTTCTTCTGCAATCATAAGATTCTGCAAGGTTTTAAGATGTGCCTTCACCCCGTTGTGCTACTAAATTTATAAACAATTATTTGTTATTATTTTTTTGATATGTCACACCCAAGGACTCAATGGTATATTTTTCAACTACCGGTGGTTTATTGTAATGTAACAGTCAATGCATGACATTGGTTGTTTATTTAGTCAGTAGTGATCTCTGTCGTGACGTCTGAAAGGGAAGCATATTTCACTTAGTATTGGATTTTACTAGTGGATTAAAAGTCATGCATGAAAATGCAAAGCTGTTTTACAAAGGGTTCTTTAGACTATTAAGGTTGGAAAGAAATATTCATTTAAGAACGTTTGAATGAAAGGTTCTCAACAAAAATGGTTCTTCTATCGCATCACTGTAAAGACTATGTGCGTGTGCTTGAAACTTAAGTTTATTTTTAACACAGAAGAAACTAACCAAAGAAATCGGTTAATACATAGATAAAGACAAATAAATGTTGTTACCATATGTTGCTCTTTGTAAGATAATGTTCTGATGCAGATATTCACAAAAGTTTTTGTCAAGTTTGTTGAGGAGCCTTATGCCGCCAGGCTACCTTGAGAAACTCTGATGCAATGTTTGTAAGTTAATGTTAATGAAAGATACCTTTTTGTTTAATGAAATCCACTGATGTTCACACTGCACTAAGCCGGACCAACGCGGGCAAGGCTGCTGGCCCAGATGGCATCCCTGGTCGCGTACTCAGGGCATGTGCGGAGCAGCTCGCTGGGGTCCTCGCGGACATCTTCAACCTGTCCCTCGCGCATCATGTTTTAAATCCACCTCCATTGTGCCCGTTCCAAAACATTCTAACCCGACGTGCCTGAACGACTACCGCGCTGTAGCACTCACACCCATTGTTATGAAGTGCTTTGAGCGGCTGGTCCTGGCACACCTAAAGGACTCTCTACCACCAACACTGAACTCATACCAATTTGCCTATCGTAACAATAGGAGTACAGAAGATGCAGTGTCCATGGCGCTGCACTCCGTGCTCACACATCTGGACAATAAGGACACTTATGCACGCATTCTGTTTGTAGACTTTAGCTCTGCTTTCAATACCATCATCCCTTCCAAGCTAATCATCAAACTTGGAAACCTAGGCATTAACAACTCTACCTGCAACTGGATTATGGACTTCCTGACGAACAGGCTTCAGCTTGTTAGTTTAGGCCACATCTGCTCCACCACCCTCACCCTCAACACTGGTGTACCACAGGGCTGCATACTGAGCCCCTTTCTCTACTCCCTTTTCACACTCGACTGCAGGCCTGTGAACGGATCTAACTCTGTCATCAAGTTTGCAGACGATACAACAGTGATTGGTCTCATCAGCAACAACGATGAGACTGCATACAGGGAGGAGGTCCGGTACCTGGCCACATGGTGCTCAGACAACAACCTGCTCCTTTACACCTCCAAGACAAAGGAGATCATCGTGGACTTCATGAAGGCGAAAGGAGGCACACACAACCCCATCCAGATTAATGGGATGGCTGTTGAATGCGTTTCCAGTTTTAAGTTCCTGGGGACTCATATTTCGGAGGACCTGTCCTGGACCACCAACACCTCATGCCTGGTCAAGAAGGCTCATCAGCATGTCTTCTTTCTGAGGACACTGATGAAGAACCAACTGTCTTCAACTATCCTGGTGAACTTCTATCGCTGCACGATAGAGAGCATCCTGACCAACTGTGTCACAGTCTGATACAGGATCTGTTCTGTTGCTGAGCGCAAGGCACTGCAGCGGGTGGTGAAAACAGCCCAGCGCATCACAGGGACTACACTTTCTCCGGTTGAGGACATCCAGAAGAAACGCTGTCTGCGTCGAGCTCGCAGCATTCTCAAGGACTCCTCTCACCCCGCTCATAGACTGTTTACTCTCCTGCCTTCCGGTAGGCGCTTCTGGTGCTTCAGGACAAGAATCAGCAGACTAAGAAACAGCTTTTTTCCCAGAGCTGTTTCATTATTGAACTCTGCCCCCCACTGATTCCACTACCTCTCTTACCTTGAACTCTGTTTACACACACACAGCATCATTTGCAATAACGGCATTAATTAATGTACTGCACTGTAACCTTATTAACTGCATTTACTCATCTTCTGGACTGCAACTTATTAACTGCATTAACTCGTATACTGCACCGTAACTACAATAACCAATTTAACTCATATACTGTACGTACCTTTAATAGCTGCATAACTCATCCACTGCACATTAACTCACCTATTGCACTGCAACTTTAATAGCTAAGTTCTATAATTGATGCACACTTAAGTCACTTGCACTACTGTTTAGTCTAAATTGTTATGTGTTTATAGCCACCTGTACATTAATGATCATAGTATATAGCCATCTGTATATATTGTTCATAGTACAATATATACATAGGACATGTATATACTGTCATATTTTCATAGAACGTACCTAAATGAAAAATGAAAATGAAAATATTTTCATAGTCCATGTCCACTGTATAATATTTTCCTAATATTGTATTCAGTATTTATTCACTGTATATCCTGCATTTGCTAATTGCACTTCTGGTTAGACCTAAACTACATTTCTTTACACTGTACTTGTATAAAGTTTGACCTTATTGCATATTCAAATAAATACAGAATCCGCTAATTGAATGACATAAACAGTATTCAATAATATACATCCAATTCGTATGGGCATATTATGTATTTATAAATTAATTTCACAATTTCTGTTCTGTTTTGATCCTTGCAGTACCTTTCTAGTCAAATGTAAATCAATTATATCAAGCTGCACCTGAATTTTTTTTAAAAAATATTCCATGTAAAAATACTCACCTTTATATTTAAAGGAAGTTTTTATGACATCGTTACATCAGTGCTCCGTCACGTAGTTTAGGATTATAACTAAAAAAGATTGTAAGGAAACGACTAGAATGCATTATTGTGGCAAGGGATAGGTCACCCGAAAATGAAAATCCTTGCATAATTTCTTCATTCTTATGTCATTTAATGCCTGTATATGACTCTCCTTTGTGGAAACAAGAGACAGATGCGAATTTTGTTTAGTTACCAACGTCCCTTTTGCCTTTTTTTTGGAAGAAACGTATACAGGTCTGGAATGGCATGAGGCAGAGTAAATGATGAAATAATTCATTTTTGGTTAAACCATCCCTGAAGTAAATTCACACACGAAGCACAAAAACTGCCAACAATCTGCAATAATCCTTAGCATTCCCAAGTGAATGGTGTGTATAGTTTTGATTGGTCAAATGATGTGAGCTAGCTCAGTGTTATAAACGTGAAAGTACTGGATCATTCTTGAAATATGATCATGTATATTATTACAATTATACACAATAATGTCATACAATTTGGGTATTTTTTACTTGTATGTGCACAAAAATCCAGAGTAAAGTGCATTTTGAACAGTACACATCAGAATTATATCATTTATACAGAATCTTAATTCATGCACAATCGACTTTCAGACTGCCAGTCAAGCTGCTTTAAAGTAAACAGATCCATTGTATAAGACAGATGAGTCACTCTCAAATGCATTTTATGTTACAATATAAAAAAGCCCTTATGTGAAACAAACAATATGTTAAATGTGAATAAAAACTAAAGAGAAAAAAGTGATTATTAGGCTTGAAAGCTGATTTACGTCGAACTCCACCATGATGACGATGAGGCATTACATCTACATTAGCACCTTTTACAGAACATTATTACATGGTATACAATATCTCAAGTTATTAAACCATAACACATTCCTTCCGTTGATTGAACACTAAATATAAAAATGACGAGTTATTCAAAGTTATCTAAATGAAACGACCGAATGTAACTCCATGCCCTGATGGACGCTTAGTCTTTGAATTTGACCACTCTAGACGCTTTCCCGTCCCTGACTGTCTGAAATAAAATAAATATGAATAATAAATGTTATAAATATTAGACGTCTGAACGAATTTCTATACATTTTACTCATTATGTCAATGCCAAGTTTGGTTTTAGTAAAATATTTCAGGAAACCATTTTTCTTGTTTTGGACTATGTTGAATTTCTTTGAATTGCAATGCAACATTTTGTGGGAATGTAGCCAATATGTGAAAAGTCTAAACAAAATGAAGGGCCCAGTGTCTAGATCCCCCTATTCTGTGAAGCTTTTGACATTTCAAGTAAATATGACATATCTTCAGTCACACCTGGGCTAGACATTTATGTTGAAATTTGATGATGAAATTCTAATAATTACTATGTTTCATAAATGAAACATAACAATTACAACCAATAACTGTTTAGACTATCATATTGTCCCAGTACAAAAGAAATCTTGAATTAGATATACTGTATCAATGTTATTCTACAATGGCCAGAGTAAAAGAGAATCACACAAAATGTGTATAAACAACAGACAGGCATTTCATTGAAGGATAATAGAAGGATCCGTTGAAATATAATAATTAGAAGTCTGATTAATACAGGAGTCCTAAAACCTTTACACTTGGAACTCAAACATGTGTGCTTGCTTCTTGGCCATTTTGGCCACCTCATCACGAATGGCGTTGACCAGGGCTGAGGTGGACAGGCTGCTGAGGGGAGCGTCAGGTCCGATCGGATACCCAGACTCCGCCAGACTCTGCTGGGATGCTGCGGTGGATGAAGAGGGTGGATGGTCCGGACCGCCCCGAGCCTGACTGTGGTGCCACAGGAGAGGGCTGCCCTGAGGATAGTGGGGATGAGGAAAGGCCTCTGCGTAGCCTGGTAAGGGCATCTGAAAGAGAAGACGGCTAACAGTGAACAACAGCTATGCAGAAAACAATCATCTAAAGTGTGCTGGTTTTAATCTCGATCTGTACTGAAAAAGACCATACTCTAGATTAAAAATGGAACTAATAGACAAATGCACAACAACAACAACACACGACGAGAAGAAATAAGAAAGTTTAGAATCTACGTAAAACCAACCGCTTGGAATTGGGTGATTGGATAATTTTCACTTAACCATGAATTATAAAGCTGGATTTCCATCACAGATTTGTGCAAACTGTGCGATATCTTCTTAATAAATTAGAAAAAGACTGCAAAATGGCGGTGTATCCATTGAACGATGTTATGCGACAAAAATGTAATTCTTTTTTCCAAAAATATACCTTTATCCTTTATCGAATTGTGTAAAAAAACACGACGCAAGTGTAAAACTATTTTATAATGCTGTGTTTCCATTGGCCCTATTTTCAATTCGCAATTGTTGAGCGCTATTTTACAGGTAATGGACATGCAGCTACGGTCAACAAGGGTCAACTCATGACCAGGGTTGAGCGAAATTCAGAATTAAAAAGATGGATTCCTTTCAATTTATGGTGTGAATTTGAATTGAATTAGAATGAAAAGAAGGAACATTTATTGACTTGCAATTCCATGCAAAACAAAATGATGTTCCTGCACTTTTGCAATACTTTTATGACCCTTTGGATTTGTTCCTGTGTGGGTTGTTTTTTGTATATGTGGGCGGGAATTAGTTGCTGAGAGAAGACTGTGATAAGTGACGCTCTGCTGATGCTCAAATTAAAAACAGCAGCACTAACAGAAGAGCTGTTTTGGCATTGTAACGAAGACGGAGACGGGGTAGGATCCATATGCAGCTTTATTGGTGAATACGTGCAGGCTCAATGTAAAAGGCAGGCGTGGATCAAATAACCGGGCAGACAACAATATCAAAGGCAAACAACAGACGTAGTCAAAAACGGGCAAGAGGTCAAGGCAGGCAGAGAAGAGTCATCAACGGTAATACAATGCAGGGTTCAAACACAGGTAAACAAGACAAGGGTAATATAATGCTCAGAAATGTAGCCGGGGCAAACAAGACTTCGCAATGTGTTCATGGGCAGGTAGAGTTTAAATAGTCTGGTGATGATGATGATCATCAGGTGTGTAGTACTCAGTCCCAGCATGTGGCTTTATGGGACATGTAGTTCTTTTGCCAGAGCTAATGCTCAGGGGAGTGAGACCTCCGGTGGCCGGCAGAGGATTCTCCATTGGCATTCGTGACAGGCATAAGGAGCTTCAGATACCTCCATGTGCCGTTGGATCCCAAATCTGGTTGTCGAATGTTCCTCTTATTTGTGACAACACATTAGATTATTCGCCATGCTTTGGGAGCCATTTATTTATGATTCGTTTACATAGTAGGGAGCTGGGGAAGTTCCTTGGCAATTTAGTTTTTTCTGACAAGGCATTCTCAACTCAATTCTGAATAGAGCTCAACCCTGAACTTGTGGAAGAGATAAATAATTCAAAATTAAAAGTGTTCATTTAAAGAAATGTGCTCAACTACCCCAGGAATTTGTTGTGTCCACTCAACGTCAGCGATAAATTCAGTTCAGCAAATGGTTTCTAAATGAGACTGGTTCTGCAAAAAGACACTGTGTGAAGGCTTTTGGATTGCAACAGGCATTCACAAACAGGGATAAGAAACATACTTGCTCCAAAGGCTTGGAAGACCCCCACATTCACAACAACGTAGAACCAATTCAGCCTCTTCTGGTTGCATGAGTTTTATGCCATATTTAATTGCATTGATGGTTCATGCATTGCTGGCATCTTAGGATGCAACCCAGATTGCAGAATTGAACACCTGATATATGATTGCAGGATGTAAAACAGATTCTTACAGATTCAGCCCACTGAGGAGGAACATCCTCGGGTTCAGGTGGGTAGGACATCCAGGATGGGCTGTGGTAGGAGGAGGGTGGCGTGGAGATAAAATAGCCTGTGTAGCCAGGACGAGTGGCTGGAATGGCATACACTGCTGTCATGGGATTTCCTGATGGACAAATAAAGCTTAACAATTACTGGAAATATACAGGTGTATGTAACGTTACCTTCCTTTTTGTCACTTTTTGTAACCAGGCCCTTTCATGAATGAGGACAAACTACTTTATTTTCCGAGCAGTCAAAATGTGAAGTAAAAAATTGCAAAACAGGCAATGGGTCAAAAATATTGAACATATTAGTTTAGCAAACAAGTTTAGAAAAGGTGTTTCTGCAAAAACGCAATGGAAGATATATAATAGGGTTCAAGATGTTGTCCTGTTGAAATTAAGGCGTGAAGTGAGATTCTATTTAAACACAGACACCCCTAACCTCATTAGACAAGCATACACACTGACCTGAGAGGTTGGGAATAGGCTCTGTAGTGACAGGTGGAAGTGCTGCTCTGCTGTCTGGCACATAGGCAGCGCTGCCGTGCTGATTCGGTGCTGAAGATTCAGAGTAGTGACCCTTTGGACCAAGGTCATAGGATGACCTGAGGGACACGAGAAGAGCTTCACACATGCACTGATACGGGTTATACCACCAGATGACAGTATTGACTTTTAGTGAAAGAGATTTAAACACGTGTTTCTTGTGTTCGAAGTGTTTATATTAGCAACATAAAGCTGGGACATATTGAAACTTTTTAATCGAATATTTAGCAGCCTTTCAATTGTTTGCATCGGGTCATGAACATGATGTGACACTTGCTACTGTTTGTAGGGTCAGTCATATACAGACTGTTCTGTATATTGTAGATATGTTTAGCTGCTACGACAAAATTTGGACACTTTTAAAAAGACAGTAGAGTATACTGTATATGACTTCACAAATATATTTTTAAAGTTATACAGCATCAACAGCATCTAAATGCAAAAGTGAACTCGAAAAATGTCCATTGAAAAAAAACAATGCAGAAAGATTTGTGTGAGGATAAGGTTTTAGGAGAAAAAACTAATTATTTCGTTCTCGAATAACAGCAGTCAATGAAAAGACCCTGCCGTAATAAAAAAACAACCCCTGCGTGTATTTGTGAGTGCGTGTGATCTGACCGTCTCAGTGAGGGTTCAAGTGGAGGGCCTGTTCTTGGAGGGATGGGTGGTGGAGGAGACCCTAAAGCCATGTCAGGAAGCTGAGTAAACCTGAATGACTACGTGAAAGAATACCACATTAGAGACACATTTTGTCATGATTCTGCCTCCTCTGGTCATGATTTTTTTAGTCTAGTGGCAGGATCATGACAGACCTACGTGTTTAGTGTAGAGAGAGAAATGGCATTGTTTGTTTTGACATGTTGTTGTGTGTTTGACATGTGCTCTCTCTGGTCTCGTCTTTGTCCCGCCCTCTTGTTTACTCATTATTGATTGTTAATTATTTCATGCCCCACAGCTGTTCCCTTCCTGATTTTCTCCCTATTTAATGCCCTCGTGTTCTCTTTCCTGTGCTGGTTCATTTTGCTACCCTGCCTAGCTACGTCAACAGTTCTTCTGTCTGGCTCATGGCACATTTAGACCGCTCTTTCCACTTCTGGCAGTTCTTGGTCAGGACCTGTGTTTTGGCAAATTTATCCCAGTCCATTCCGCTCACTGTTTCCCTGGTCTCGCTCTCCTTCATGTACCTTCAGCTATGCAATGAAGAATAACATTGGCCAGTTCAAAAGAACCGGTAACATGTTCATACTGTACCGCTGTAGTTTTAATCTTTTAACTGTTGCCAGAAGTTCTTCATAGGGTCTAATATGTTGTCTGATGATACCAGGGCTATCCTTGCCACAATTTCTTTAGTTTGGATATCTCAGATATACAGAAAAATAGGGAATAATAATGAAAACTAATCCACTGACAAGGCTGTTTGTAGATACAAAGGTAAGATAACACATTTGTGTGTTACTTTGTTACAGCATGTGCCAATATTGGCCAATGATATAATGAAACGTTAAAAAAAAATATGATCCGTACAGAAAAGTCATTTCAGAGCCTTAGCTTGGTTATTGCTATTTGATCAATACAAATGCAAACATTTTCTCTGTTTGAAATAATCTCATATCAATCACACACATTAGACCAGAAGTGTCTATTGACAAACAAAGCATGTTAAATTCTGATTGACTACTGAAATAGTGTGTCATAATTCTGGTGTAAACTGAGAAGTGTAAACGCACCTGTTTGGCCAGGCTGTACTGGTAAGGGTCTGGTCTATAGGCTGGCACCCACTGCAGACCTCCCTGTCCTCGACACGTGGTACCTGGTTCGCTGGTTACCACCTCCGAGAATGGAATCACTGGACCCAGTCCATAAGAGCCCAGCGGCGGATGCTGATGGTGTCTGCTGGAGGCCGTACGGCCAGCTGAAGCAAGACTAAAGGCCTCTTCCAAAAGAAGGTGCATCTGCTGACGGACCTCATCTATAGAGGGCTGAGAGCTCAGCGTGGATGTTTCAGATTGACCTTTCATTTGTCGACCACAACCGTAATAATGACGGGTTGCCACATGGTCCACGTCAGTTTCAGCGATAATCTCTGGCTCAGTCTGCAACACACAACAAACATACATAGCAAATGTTTTCCCTTCAGAGAACTCAACCTACAAATAACTTATTTTGATGCATAATAGGGAGCGGAGTCAACACAAGTTTAAAATAAGATAAAAGTGAATAAATTAAGGCTAAACTGGAACTCAAAAACAATCAACAGATAATTCATGATGTTACTAACACCATTATCTTTAGAGGATAACCCGAACAAACCAGTAATCATTCCAGTGGTTATTTCAGGTGCTTTATGATATCAGGATATTGTCAACATGAAAAGGAATCACATTCAGGCTCATAACTGTACATGTTTGCCTTATACTGTTCACTGTACAAATGGCCCCAATCTGTTTTATAAAAAACACAGAAATGCAATGATGACAAAAGCAAAATCTGTCAATTTAATGTGAACATTAAGGGGGAGTTTCCAGGACAGGGATAAAATTGAGCCAGGATACACTGCTCTTTTCTGTAATTTGTCGCTTTTTTACAAACTGTTAATTGTTACATATGCACTGAGACTTGAAGGGTTGCCGATCAATCGCAGACAAAGGTCATGGCAGGCGGCAAAGGTTTAGAAAAAAACAATCCAAGGTCAAAACACGGTACTCCAACAAGGGTAGACTGTTCAGAAATCAGCCGTAACACATAAAAGACTTGGCAATGGCTGAATGTGAAAACAAGGTATAAATACACAGAGTGAAACAGGTTAACAAGACACAGGTGATCGTGATCAACATAATGAGTCCAACAATGGATTATGGGAAGTGTAGTGTGATATGGCAGCCCTGGTGTTGAGGAGAGTGCCCTCTTGTGCACCACGCAAGGGCACTCCGGCTGGTGACTGTGACATTAATCATGTAAAGAAAAAGTACAAAGACATGAGTAAATGTACAGTATTAATTTCACGAATACATTATTTAACAGCTACAGTGTTTTCCCTGAAAAAATGTAAACAAACAAAAAACGGTAATACACCCAAAAATATGTTTTTATCTTATTCAAATTTTTGCCACATTTAAAAAAGTAGAAGAAGTCTGTTAAATGAAACAGTAAAATTACAATTTCATTAGAGTTTTTTACAGTGTTCCTATTTATTTACCATTGTTGTCACAAATGTAGGCTCTAATGGTGCTTGCACAGTGTAGTAAAATGGTTATAACTTAATAATAATGCCCCTGTCCCTGTATAACTTATGCTAGCACTCATTTTTAACAATTCTCTGCAGATAAAATGTTGAAATAGGGATTGAGGAGACTTGAGGAACTAATAAGCCACGAGAAAGCAATTGTAATCCTGAGACAGAACTGCTATTCTGAGACACTTTATAAATCAGATGTTTATTCTACATTCTCTCTCGTCCCAAATTACCGTTTTCATTTTTCATAACGTGTCCTCTGAGTTTTAATTGGATCGAGTGAATTCAGAAAGTGCTAGTAAAATAAAAATTATACAATGGGTTTAATGGTTATCTAGATTATGATGCAAAACGTATTTCTTAAATTACTAATTTTTATTTAAACGCACTGTTAAATCCCTGTTGGATTAACAGTGTGGGAGTTGTGTTTATTCATCAGATGTTTGTGGTCTGCAGCGAGAGAAGAGAGAAAGAGAGAGAGAGAGAGAGAGAGAGAGAGAGAGAGAGAGAGAGAGAGAGAGAGAAATTACAGACTGCACCAACCCGATGTTACTTCTTTTATCTCTCTTGTTTCACTCCAGCCCATCACTTCATTTTTGTCTATACTGTCTAGTACTGACATTGTGTCAAAAATCTTTAAACTCAGAATTTGCGTTCACATCTTTCCTTATCTCTTGTATTCTTTAGTGGCATGAGAGGTGAGGCACTCACAAGAGCTCTGGTGCAGCCCATCATATAAATCACCCCCTTTACAACACAGACAGTCAAGAATGAGAATCTGCAGTAATCTAGCCAATGGCAATGTGTTTACACCATAATCACTGACAAATGGCTTCAGTTCCACTCTCTCTGAGCCAACACTAAGCACAGGATAACAAAGGAACAGACCTTAGCATAACTCGTAGTGTGAAGACAAAAACAAATACAATATTGTTTATACTAAATGCAAGAGGGCAAATATGTTTTTACTGTAACCGTAAACAGGTAAGCGTTATTTCAAATAAGAGAGAGTCAGCGTGTTTAGAATTGCTGAGAAGTGCATTCAGTAAACGCATTTCAATACATTTCACTTAATAAGATCTATGATCAAAATGTACACAGTATGTGCCACTAATTCTGTCCTGGCAATTTCATGTTTTTCAAGCTTACATGCTTGGTAGAATCCTTTAGTGTACATCTGTAATCCAAACCAGAGTGCGCTTCTGTTTCTATAGAGACAAACCTTCAAACTCATGCAGCTTGTATTAAAAAAATATTTTCAGTGCATTCATTTGCTTTGTTTTGCTAGAAAAAATTGCTGACTTCAGATTTGTTGTGATGCAGGTGCATAAGGCATCACAGCCAGGATCTGAAAGGGCTTGTAGAAGCAATTAATACCATAAGGATGACAAATTGATGCCCCCAGGAATTACCAACATACTGAGACCAATGGCATTCATCCAGAAAGAGAGAAAAGAAAAGTGGGTGTTTTTGTTATTAAAGTCTTGTTTAACCCCTTCACCGCTGCCTGCGCTTGGGTTCTCCATCCAATCCCTGACAGGCACAGCTTGATCTGGAAGAATTTGTGAATTACAGGTCATTTTAATCCAGTATGGAGTGCCACAGGGATCAGTTTTAGACCCCTGTATTTCTTCTTGTATACAAGTTATTAAAATATAATTATGTACATATATAATTGTAATGACTGCAATCTGGCTTTTAAAACGTCTCATTTCCCATGCATTCTTCCATCTGATTTAGAATATGATGCCAAGAATATATCATTGCAATAAAATATTTCTGTCTGGGTGCCCAACAGGGTTATTGAATAATCTTTAGCTTTTTATACAAAAAGCTATCAAAAGCTAGTAGCCTACTTACCAGAGTAAAGGAATATGGTAATATAAGCCAATTTTTATGTCAGTGCATTGGTTTTGTTTACATTTTAGAATTTTGCTTATTACTTGCAGTATAAATAATCAGTGTTTAAGTTATGCTGCTGTCAGACTGTAGTCCATCATGCACATTGTGGTTGCAAAATTCTAGACAGTTGAAAATACACAGAATATTTAAATCCTGAAAAGGCTATACATCTTTTTCCTTTTTGCCCCTAATGTCTAAGACAGCTTTCTAAAATAACTTTTAATTATGTAAATTAATTTGTTAATTAAAAGAGTAGCTCACCCAAAGAAATGGTCCCCGTGGCTATGGTCAAGTCAGCCACCAATTGTGCAAGTGTACCTATGATGAAAACTACAGGCCTCTCTAATCTTTAAGTGGGAGAACTTGCACAATTGGTGGCTGACTAAATACTTTTCTGCCCCACTGTACTATAGGTTCCGTGTTTTAGATGCTAAATTAAAATAACATAACTGTATATCACATAAATTCCTGTGAGCTTTATTGTCAAAACTAAATTCATGCCTCACACAATCAGTGTTACACATTTAATGATGAGGTAACACACAGTTTCTGCCAATATCATATTAATCTTGACTACCTACACAGTAGTATTGCAAACCACGTTTCTTCGAAGAGTATTTAGTTTGATCAAATTTATAAAAGACAGATACAGCTGTACAATTATTTCGGGAAAAAGATGAGTGTCTAAAGACCCTAATGGGAGGGGGGAACTACAGCATGATCACACAATACATTATCGCATTATCCCTGCATTACTGTTGATTCATTATAAGTTTGTGTTGTTTACATTATGCACTTACGCGCTGACTGCAAACCAAACATATGACTTAGTTTGACTTACTGCATGTGGTTCATGTCCGCCATCTTTTAGCGCTAGGACTGTGCCATCTATCAGTTTCAAATGATCTCCAAATCCAGCGTTAGATCCACCGTTTATATAACATTCATCACCGAAATGCAGTGAGTAAACAAACACAGCTAAACTTCCGTCAGCCAAGTGAAGCGGCATTGACGGGTATGCTCTTTCTCACTCTGGCTGGTTGATGCGTGGGTGTGCTATTTCTCTCACGCTCGCGTGCGTGTACACTTTCTTAAAGGTATTTAATGCATGAAGTACCCTTTGGAAATATTTCTGTTGATGTTAATAAATGTGGGGCAATACACTTACATCATAACCAGTGTTGCGAATCCCCTTTCTGGGTCTTTCTCTCATGACCAGAAGATCCATCTCTGTTCCTCCAGGACTGGGACTGTTTAGAGACTGTCTGCTGCGATGTGAGGGCTGCTTCGTCTGTGAGACTCTGAAACCATGATGATCATAAACACATTTTATACATGGAAAGAAAAATCAGCAGATACATTGCAATAAAAAAATTATAAAACCGTTAAGAACTATTAAAACAATTTTCAGCGAAATAATGCGTTTTCATTGAGTTATTTTATAGGAAAACATAGATCTAGTGCATTTAGAGATAGATTCAGTTATTTCAGTTATACATTTTTATGCTCTTATCTATAGAGTTACAGAAGTTATATACTGAAGAGCAGGAATACTACTCATCTGTGTGATGTTAGAAAATCATTTATTAGGCATGAAAAAACAAGTCGCTGTGTAGGCAATGAGCCGGTCATCTGATTTCATCATGCAGAGTCACGTGTTTCAGCAATGAGCTGGTCAGTCAGCAGATCAGCGAAGGTTAGCACTTTCACACCAAAAATACCAACAAAATGACACAAAGACCTATACAGGTCAGTCATGATGTAATATGGACAAAAGTATTGGGACATCCTCTTCTACGGAACAGGTTTGACTACTTTAATCTTTTCCATGAGCACTTGAATAATATTTTAGAGAATCGTATGCTTCTAATTGTATACCATCAGTTTGGGCAGTGACCTTTTCTATACAAACAATAATTTCCTTTCTAAGACGTAATCATTGTAATTTTATTCTTCCCTTGAAATGTAACGGTTGCCATCTGAAATAAAACCAGAAATAATGACGCATGAATGTACATGACGAATGTGTACATTACATGAAACAAGTAAATTACATACAGTATTTTCTATTTAAAACTGTGTTTTGTTGTTTGCATCAGTTGATACTACTACTTAACATTTCTATTGTTAAACCTTTTTACTATATGAATGTATAGCGTCTAAGGGTGTGCGTTGCACAGGTTGCACTTGAACCTTAATTGTCTTCTTGTATTTGTTTGGTCACCACACCGTAACAGTAACTTACGCCTTCTTACATTTGATTGGCCAATGGCCACCTTATTTTAACACTGAAGTCCACTGCTAGATTGCTGAGGAAAAAAGTTTGCAGCACCAAAAACTTAAGATAGGCTTTTAGGCATTTCTATCACAATTTTTATTACATACCACAGAAGAAATGGTGGGTGCGATCCTGCGTGAGAAAATAGATGTGTGGCGTGAGAAAACAGTGTATTGCGTGAGTCTCATGGTAAATGTGAGAGGCTTGGCAGCCCTGTAATGAGGAAATGAAGTCTCTTCCTTTGCCAAGTGGATTCCAAACATCTACATAATGGCACGTAAATACCCTGTTCACTCCAAAGTCGAAACTCCAAGGGCCCTGCCCAGGCCCGGAAAAAGAATTCATGGGCCCCTGGGCACAAATGTCTTGTAGACCCCCCCAAACGTATGGGCACACAGTAAAGTTTGAAATAGCCTACAGGGTGCTACATGCTACTGGAAACTATCTTCTATTTTATACAGGATTACATTGCCAAATTACATATAATGATCGTAACCTGTACACATTCTCCATCATACAGGATTTACACCACAACAATGCTTTTCTGGACCAGCAACAACAATATCAAGACATTTCCCTGCATTACACTGTAACTCGCTGGCATTTGCAAGCACACGCTGCCTCAACTCTACCTATTAATTCAGTACTATAAGATTCTTCCATAATTCACACACAAACTCAACCAGATTAACAAAACTGTTCTTAAAATAAAATATACAAACTTTATTAAGATTATAGGATGTTCTTAAGATATATCTTCATTTTTATAATAATTCTTAGAATAAAGGGCAGACTTTGTCAATGATTGTAATAGGTCCATTTGTTAAACTTTATTTGTGTTACACATACGCGTGACTTGTTCTCATGTAAGGGTGTAATGTGTTAAATGGCATTAACGAATATTACAGGTAGACACAGTCTGAGTAAGTAAACATTTTGCAATGTATGTAAAAGCTGGATTTTCTAATAACGAAGGCTAAAAATTTGTAAAGTTAGGCATGGACCTGATCGACATTATATCAAAATTCATTATTGGAGAAGAAACACTACCAAATACATGTACAAAATCATATTTTTTTTTATTTTAAAGACAACCGCAAGGGTATTCTAATTTAGCCTATAGATTATATTTACAACAATAAAGCCGTTTTCAATGACATATTTTCAGTTTCTATTGTCACTTCTGACAAAACATCTAACAAATCACCATAAAAAGCAGTGATTTTGGCTATATTCTTTCACACAGCCTCTGTCTATGTAATCATGTGCATATTTACAGACGAAACGTGTTCATGTTTGTACATTCAAACAGTCGATTATAGTGACAGGTTGTTGGAAACGCTGTTTTGTATTCACTCGGGTGCGTGCGGGCCAGAGAGGCACACGGCAGAATGAATATAGCGAAAACATTGTTATGTGAGATTTTCCCCCTTTCTTGGGCCCCAAGCGCCCCATGGCCAGTGCCCATCTTGCCCATTGGATAATACGGCCCTGCCCTTCAAATGGAGTAGGGCATAGGAATGATGACTTCATTTGGAATTTTCCCGTGACATCTTGTGATGGTTCGGTACGAATATGCGTATCGTTATACCCCTAAAATTTACATTTACCGAAACATTACTTCAGTGCCTGATGTATATTCATGTACCCAAAATCACAGGTGTCATACTCCAGCTCCTGAAGGGCAACTGTCCTTCAGAGTAACACTGTGTCCTAACCAAATGCGACGCTGAGATACGCGATAAAAGGTATCTTTTCCATGTTAATCAGAGGTTTTGTCCACTGTCAACTCCGCCCACAAAACAATCTCATTCGATGTAAATTCTCCACCTCGTGAATATTAATTGCCAAACATGAATGATAAAAGTCTATATACATTTGATTACATACATTAAGATACTGCAATTATTGTATAGCGTCCGGCGACGCATCACTGAAGACATGAGAACAGGACACATCTCTCTGCATGTGCAATCTTCAGCTGCAGCGCGAGAGGTTGCGTGGACAGACAAAAACTGTTCTGATGGGCTGTTTTTTGAGATTGATTGTCGCGCCCCGCACCTTTTTCGCGTTCGATATGGACAAACAAATTGATTATCGCAGGAATCTCATCGCATTGCGTTTGGTTAGGATGCGGTGATTGGGTTCAACACATCTCAACAAGCTAATAAAGGAATTCAGAAATTACATCCCAGTGTATTAAAACAGCACTGAATCTAAACTATGCATATCAGTAGCCCTTCAGGACTGCAGTTTGAGACCCCTGATGCAAACAGTCAGTAATACAGTAATGAGCAACAGCTAATAACCAAAACAACTGAAAAAATATTAATAAAAATAAAAACGAAACAAAAATATAACCATAACGCTATTAAAGTTATTAATGTGCAAACTTGTATCCAACAGCAATCAGTCAAATAATTTTAATAAAATATCTTATCGGCAAATTCACTGATACTGAAACTATTACATTCTTGTTATTTTTGTATTGACTTCATACCGGAACTTTTGACATCCCTGCTGGAGCAGTTTCAGATAAAATAAAAGTCTACTGCAGCTAAACCCCTTTGATCAGATAACATTGTGTGGCACTTTCAACTTTTGCAAAGGACTGCCTTCTAAAATCAAGAGGTTGCCGGGGTGTCTGCTGCAAGAACAAGACACATCAATGAAGATAGATTTTGAGTCATGTCAGTTATCCCCGGCATTTAAAGTTTAATCAAAATGGGGATTTTAGAATGATATACGCACTCCGTTGTTATACAATGATCACACAAATTGTCTATGAATTTGGAAATAATTTTTTTAAAGAAAGTCACATTTCAAAAGACAGGACATTCAGGTCAATTAAAGGGATAGTTCGCCCCAAGTATTTTTTATTCTGTCATTTACTCGCCCTCAAATCTTGCTTATTACCTATAAAGCCTTGCATGGTATTATAGTCCATCACGTGCACTACGCTCTCAGGTGTCAGGTCAGTTGGTAATACCTAGAATTTCAAAATCGAGTGCAGGCGGCAGATCCTTTTCCTATCTAGCGCCTAAACTTTGGAACAGTCTTCCCTGCACTGTCCGGGAGGCAGACACACTCTGTCAGTTTAAATCTAGACTAAAGACGCATCTTTTTAATCTTGCATACACTACACTATCATAATATATATATTTCAAAGATCTAGGCTGCACTAGTTAGATCAACCGGAACCAGGGACACTTCCAATAACAACTGATGCATTTGTTGCATCAAAGAGTGCAGAACAGTACTCTACTCTCAGCCAGTCTTATCTCATTGTTCCAAGGTTACTAGAGCAGGCAGGATGCAGTCCAAGGTTACAGGAGCGGGCAGGGCGCAATCCATTCCCAGACCTGACAAATGCTGGACGAAGGACGTGGCGACTCTACAAAACTTCAGTCGCTATAAGATTATTAATGATAATTTTAAATCTAACTTTGTTTTTTATTTTGTCTTGTTGTGCAAGCACTGTCGACCTTGTGCAAAGGCAGCAGTTTTTGCCAGAGGGGAACTGGAATCCCCTGGTTAGGCCTGGTCTCCCTCTGAGGTTTTTTTCTCCTCCAATGGAGTTTTGGGTTCCTCGCCACCGTTTGCATACTGTTTTGCACTGTTTGCCTGGCCGGGGGGGCTGCTAGAATTTGATAGTCTTATTTATTTAACACTGCATATAGGAATTTATTGTGTGTCTGATATTTGACCTGTGTTTTGACTTCCATAACCTTTTATGTTTTACTTATAGTCAATGTTTTCTTGTACAGCTGCTTTGTAACAATGAAAATTGTAAAAAGCGCTATATAAATAAAGCTGACTTGACTTGACTAAATAACTAAATGTAAATGTAAATCAACCTTATCGAACTAAACATTGCATATTTGAACACACCCTTAGTTTAGGACCAAATACAGGCAGTTCAGTTTACTGATTCATGTATTTTAAATTCATTATGAAGAAATCTGCTAAACAAACCTAAATTGAGTAACTTAATACAAGTAGATTTTAAAGTTCACTCAACCAAGGACATGAAGTTCATCCAACTTACTATTTTTCAAGTTTTCGACATACTCTGTATAGATAAAATAACAAATGTACTTAAATGAAAACATACATCTTTGTCCAGTTAGTTTTATTTCCTGTGTTGGAAGAACATTTGGAAGTTGAATAATTTTTTTTGTTGTTAGTAATAATAATATGTTTAATTTATTTAACGCCTTTCCCAGGCTTAAGGACGCTGTACATAGACAATCAATTCACAATATCGAAACAGATAATTTTACAATGAGTTAAACAGTTAAGTGGACATTTAATAGACAATCGATTAACAGATATTAAACAGACATTTTACAATTTCACAGTTAAATGGACTTTAGTCCAGGGATGGCATGACTGCAGATGCATATAATGGTTCAATAATGAACAGTAAACAGAGTTACATGACAGAGTATAATAACCACAGGAAAATTATATTGTCAATTAGTAACAAACAAAGTACAACACAGGAAAAAGATACCCAGAGAGGATTACAGCTGGTGGTATGGGACGGGGAGAGCGTCAAAGAGCATGATGAAAGGACTAAGACAAAAATAACACTTTTTATAAATGTTAATATAAATTACTGTGAAGACCCCCATCTATTATTAAATAAAGAGAATACATTTATCTCCACAGACAATTTAAATATAAATACTAACATGGGGTTGTATTTTTATAGTGTAGTTAAAAGTGGTCAAACTATTGACATATTGACAAAGTAACATGGTATTATTTGATTCTATCACTATACCATGGTAACACCATAGGTTTGTAAGGAGCATGGATATTGGACAAAGATAACCTTTTGTCACACGATGCAATAACATTATAACATTCAATGGCCCCTGTACGGTAGTTTGACACACATAGAAACAGTCGCAAGTGACCTCTCTTACCTCCTATGCTGTTTCACATATGTGGATCCCCTGTCGTCCTCCTGCTCTGCAGGTCTGCCGTGAGGATGTGGAGATCTGTCACGGTTATGCTTGTGTCTCTGGCTCAGGTCTTTAGAGCTGTTTCTCCCTTCAGCAGACGGGAAGTCGTAGTAACCCTTCTTTTTCGCCTTCAGCCTCAGCTTGTTCCTGTAGTGTTCAATGTCTGACTTCTGTTTCAGAGCCAAATTCACCTGCGAACACAAGAAAGACACTGGCCAATCACTTACTGCAAAAAAAACATTAAAACGACGTGACACTGATTTCCCAAAGGTAAACTGATATGCTAAAAGTAAAACTGTGCCAAGTCTCTCTGAAGCCCAAATTTGGTTAAATTAAGCAAGAGCATTATCAGAAACTTGCTTGGTTTTGTTGATTAAATGGAGCACAAGAAACACACTTTTGACATAAAGTAATCATGTTGAATAGGGCTGGCACTTCTCAACTCTATCCTGGAGATACATATGCAATGTAAGAGAGGCTTCTCACCTCTCCATTGAATATGGCAGAGTCCTGACTGCGGTCGGAGGACGCGGGGTGTGAGTAGTTGCGTGGAGCTGTCATTGGTTTAATGGAAATGAGCTGAAGTGATCCAGATGAACTATCATAATGATCTGCCACAGACATCAACCAAACATCATTTTTAATTCTACATCAGTAACAAAACTCCAAAGGCTGATTCGGTTTCTAGCGCAGTTTAGACAATTTCACATCATTATCATGTGACGGCTGCAGGGCTGGAATTTATATCACTTGCGCAGAGGATGAATTTGTGCTTTCAGCTCCCATTTCTTATTTATAGAGAAAAGAACTCTCTAAGATCTGAGCAGATTATCAGAGCATTGTTGAAACAATATTGACTCTTATTAGCTGCTTTTTTTACTATGCAAGTCCACGAGCCATTCATTTCAACAGCATTTGGATAGATATTGGGATAGGTGACTTTACAAGTTGACTGCAAAAGATCATGAAATGTATTCATTTGCAACGCAAAACTGCAGCCAAACTCACGCATTTAACTTATCATGTCTCGCTGGAATGCATCGGAGCATTCTCCTTCCGAACAACATCATGGCATTTGTGGTTTGTTTGTGTCGTGACGGCGCAAGTGTGAAAAGGCGTCTCTCACCATTACTCTTTCTGCTCTCCTCTGTGAGTTTCTGCTGTGCTGTGGCTTTTTGCACGATCGAGCTCTTGCCCGAAATCTCCTTCACTGATTCGCTGCTGATGACAGAGCCATCCTCACTCAACCTACTGCAAGTAACCATAGCAACAAGGGGCAGTGGTGAGTCAGTGCATGTGGTTATGTCATTTTCTTTGCCTGGTCTCTCATCTCACACACACACAAATGCTGCGTCATATCATGCTCAGAAGCAGCCCACACCTGTTTGCAGGAAATGTTTTGTGACATAGCTGACACATTTGATGATATTGTCTAAATAAAACTGCACAATGTTTGGCAAACACTACAGAGCACTCATACAATGTTCGTGTTTTAATTTTACGTGGTAGGGAATTACCAGTAGATCTGCATCATCTATCGCATAGCTGTGATATTCAATCTATTCAGTTTTTACAATTAAACTCAGTGTTAAAAGTGTAAAGTATAGTAAACTAAGTGACTATGGTTGATGGGTGATATGAGTAAAAGTTTATTCGTTTACAACACATAGGTATCGCTTTATATCTCTATTTAAGCCTTCTTCATTTACTGTACATTATCTATAAATTCGCAAACTTCTTCTCCAAAGCAACTTATACATTTGATCAACTTCAGTGTTTTCTAAGAAGTGTGCCCATGACCTAGGCATTGCCAACACCATGCACCATAGCATCATTCAGCTACACAAACACTCTCTTTGCTATAATAAGTCACTTTATCTGGATTATCAACATGTTACTTCTGATGGAAATTAACAATTTCATTTTGGATTCTGATCCCAAATAGGCAGTCCTCATCTGAATGATAATTTGAAAAGATTTGTGAGACATTATTAACATGGTTTTAAATCTTTGGCATTGATAACAGTAAAAACGATAAATGTCGCTGTTACAGTATTTCAATGATCTCAATCCTCTCTCGAGTATATTACATTAAGGTATAGTTTTGTGGCATGCAGCCAAACCACTACAAATTTGGGCAGATGACTATTGAGGACATGCATCAAACTGTGTTAAATGGGTTTTCATCACTCATACCTTTTCCGTATCTCAATGGTTAAGCTCTTCTTGGATGCAGACCCATCCTGACGTATGACCTTATCTAAGGATAGAGGGGCATCTCGGATGGGGTGAGGCAGAATCACGGTCTCCTGGGTAACCTGGAGTTTCTCCTCATCCCCACCCTGCTGACCCAGGTGTTGCTTGGCATAGTCAAAACCCTGAACAGGCTAAGCAATGGGCAAATAATACAACATTTCATTAAAAGCAAAAAGATTTGGTTTCCATAAAATATAAGATGCATTGATTCAGACGAACTGATGGTTCCTCATCACGAAAACTCACAAAGATGCACTGAATATAAATAAGAATTTCAAAGGCATGTCATTTGCATTTACACGATTTTTATCTTTTTCCACTAAATATAGATTTTACCATAACCAGTGCCAGACGGCGGCTGGTGTGTACTGTATATTAAAAAATCTACAAGTACAATAAAAAATGTAATTGCACGTTAATTGCTAAAAGTGGTCCTGAATGGGGGGATCATTTTGCTATAATAGTGAAATAATTTGTCTGACCTAAACTAGGCCATAAAGTTCACGAAGCAGGTCGATCGTTATATGTGATAAGACATCATTTGACATATCTTTACAAGAGATATGTGGTCTGCATTTATTTAGAGAGAAGGTTGCACTGGATCATTAAATGCACTTTTATTCCAAATAGTTTTCTGTCCTTTTCATGGTCCTGCTAGCCTACTTTCAGCAAAAGCCTCTGAGAATGTATGACCTTATTCCTAACATACTCTGCACGTTTGGCCATAGAAGCGCACAATGATCGACCCCAAATATAGACACACATGTACACACACACACACACGTGCATGCACACACATATGGGTCATAATCTGGTAAGATATTGCTCTAACTTTTTAGCAACACATTTAGTAAAAATTTTTAAGTATATAAGTACAAACTGTGTGTGCATGCGAAACCTCAAAAATAAAACTTCTATGATCATTTACACACTTATGTTGTTGCAAAAGAAAGGGAACAAAATATCAAAATATAAACCTCCATTCTGAGACTTGGACTAAACTTCATTTAAACTTGTATGACTTTCTTTCTTCCGCAGAACACAAAAGTGTTTTTTTAAAGAATATTGGTAACCAAAACAACACCGATACCCATTGACTTGCATTGGCTTCCTGTCCGTACAATAGAAGTTAATGGGTTTAAAGGAACAAGAGGGTGCTACGAAAAGTACTACGAATGCTCAAGCGATTTACTTGTCCCTTCAAAGAAGATTATTTCTGTGATAATTGCAATTTTGTGTTACACAGTAGAGCTTTGATGGAAACATTATGAAAACTGCAAACCCCCCCGCTGATTCAAATGCAGTCATGTTGGAAATGACTGTATTTGTGTAAACCAATTAAAATGCTAAACATGAATGAACCATGTTCCATTAAAAACCGTACAAGATTTTGTATGTATAGATATTACTGAATTATGAATGAATTAGATTGCATTACAGTGCAGGTTATACAGTGCAGTAATGTTTTCCAACACATCTCCCCTCTTATTCACAGAACAGAAAACAAATGTAGCCTATAGAATAATGCAATGTAAACCGCATTTAAGCTCTACAGTGACCATCTCCATCCACTATCATTGTATACTAAGAGACCAGCTTACTCTCTCTTAGTAGAATCATCGACTTATGATAAGTTAAGAACAACAAAACGATGAGCAAAGGATGACAAAGTTTTTATTTTTGCGTTAAATATACTTTGAATAGTGTAGAAAGATCACCAGTATTTGTGCCTGGGACTCGTCTACACCATACAACATCCTAAACAGAGAGAGAACATCAGGAGCCCAGAGCAGCAGGTGAGATTATGTGAATAACTACCTGAGGGTAAAAACCCACGTCTCTCCAGTAAGCAGTCTAAATGAGAGAAAAAAAGCATGAACAGTCATCAATCATTTCCGGATCTCTCTCAAATGTTCTCTCAGGGATGAATTCCCAGAGGCGAAGCAAACAAAAGCATGTGAGAGTTTGAGGAGAACCGTCGATGAAGCCACTGTACAATATGCTGAGTCGATTAAACACTGTAATGAATTATAATGAGACGAATGAAGAGCAAAGCCATGCTTTATGAGTAATGACCGAGCGAGAGGTTCATCTAGTCCAGTGTTTCTCATGTTCAGTCCTTGCTACCCCTCCTAGGATGTTTTCGATGTCTCCATGTCTAAAAGAGCTGATTTAACTCATCAGACCCTTCGCAAAACTGGCTTGTCAGACTGATTTGCAAGTGACATCCCAGTTTTACGAGAGAGCTTGTGAATTGTTTTATGAAGGCAAAGATCTAGAACATTCTGGGATGGAGGGGCATGAGGACCGGAATTGAGAAACACTGATCTATTCGCCTCCGTACCTTGACTCGAGGGTTGAAGCTACCGATTGGATCGCTCTTGAGTTCGTTCTTGTTTTTATGACACAGTACGGTAGTAATGATGATGATAATGAGGGTCACCACACCGATGGGCGCCAGCACCGCAGCAATGATCCACAGATTGTTGGGAGGATTCTTCACCACGGCTGCACAATTGGAAACAAGTCAGTCACATATTTAAGAACAAGTTGAAGTATTAGGACAGAATATTTAAGAGTAGTATTTCCTATATTTAAACATTAAAACAAGAACATGGTTCAGCAACGTGTATCTTTGTTCTAATTGTTTTTGGGTGGATCTATTGACAGGAATGCAATGTAATATACAGAACTATGAATGCTTCAGAGGTGTATAAAGACCTTACATAATGAAGTGTTATGTTTTATTACCTAAAGACTTGTACACACCGGAACGATAATCGCACACGCTTATCGGCAGCGTTTTTCATACCCAAATGATTCACTGGCGATGAGCAGAATTAACGTGCAAATTCCCTCCATGACCTGAACAGCGCTTAATGATAAACAAAAGGTGGTGCTGCACAACTTTATGCTTCTGGCACTCGCTTGTCACACCGAAGAATACATCTTGCTTCTTCTTTGTCAATGTTTGCTCGGTAAGACAGTTTTGTTCTTGAGTGCCAAGTAGCGTTTTACTGGAACTTCAGCAGCTCCAGGCACGTGAACAAAGTGGCTCTCATCGGTCGGTCAGGTTTTAAAACGCCTGCCGTCGGAGTTCACTCTCACATGGGCGCCATTTGTCTAGTCACGAGGCGTTTAACGTCGACGATAAACGCGTGATAATTGTCCCCGTGTGGACAAGCCTTTAGAATGAGCTCTTTCTATCTACCGACACAGTGGGTCCCCTTGCATGCAATTCGCCATGTTGTTTCTACAGTAGCGCTAAACAGACAAACTTCTCTACAGAGCGCGTTTCGTAAATACTTTATCTCCTTCGGCAAAGAAGTGAAAACATGATGATATGTCACTTTTTTTCATTAAGACCTTTTCATTATGTAAGGTCTTTATACACCTCTGAAGCATTCATAGTTCTGTATATTACATTGCATTCCTGTCAATAGATCCACCTCAAAAAAATATGGTACACGATTCGGCTCTGTACAGCTCACTTCACTTCGGCTTAGTTTGCTTTTCCACTGCAGTGTAGTGTATCGCTTCAAGGTGAGCGGGATTATAAAATATCGTCACAGTTGCGCCGCCTCTTCTGCTGTGGCATCATTTAGATGCGACATAAACAAACGCATGTTATGTTTTT
The DNA here is from genome assembly GCF_947034865.1 of Barbatula barbatula. Taxonomy (NCBI): domain Eukaryota; kingdom Metazoa; phylum Chordata; class Actinopteri; order Cypriniformes; family Nemacheilidae; genus Barbatula; species Barbatula barbatula. Next base: position 8,774,576 of record NC_136773.1, read on the forward strand.
TTAAGAAAAAGTGTGAGCTACTGTGTAATGTTTATTGTGTTGCCCTTTGTACCTCCATTATAAGTATGTTCATAGAGCTTCCTTGAGTTGAATCCATAGCATTCAGAATTTTTTTTTAAGATTATAACGTTCAGTGAAATGTTTTCTTTATCTCAAAATACTGTATCTGTGCTGTTGAGTGAGATTAATTTGCTATGCTGACTGTAAACGTGTGCTAATGTGTAATGTTTGAAATCTTGTGTATATTTATGAATGTGCAGTTTTTCCAGAGTGTAATGTGTGTCGTTCGGTGTGTGTGTCTGTCTGTGTATGCCTGCGGCTGGAGATGTGAGATTGTCTTCTGCTTGTTTTACCCCTCCTGTTGGTGTTACTTCTATAAGAGATCAGGATTGTAGTCTATTTGTAGTTCTTGATTGTAGTTGAGTTTTTGTTTGCCTCAATATAACATTTGCGTTTGCACAGTTGTTTTTAACAATCAATTAAACCAATTTTAACAGATACGTCTTAGTATTAAATGAAATCAATTACAATATAATTTTCCTTCTTGTATTCATGTTATATTTTTGGTAAGAATCTAGGCTATTTATGGAGGCAGTTTATTAGGTCTGAAAAAGAGCAACAGTCAACAGAAAGGAGATTATAAAGCATTCACTTATGGAATGAAATTTCTGTAAATAAAGCTTGAGTGATTTGATTTGAAATTACAGTAGTAACTGTAATTCTGCTGATGCTAGGAATACATAAAGCTCAGGGAGAAAGTAGTTTAACCTTCAGCTTGCAGTTGGACAAAATAGCCCAGTGTGAGCGCCATGGTCTGCGAGTCCAGCGTATTAAGGAGCTTGGCCGTGTCTGTGCCAAGCAGTGGGGTCCCATTTTGCTGGACGTAGTAGATCATCTCGGCTGGGTTTTTTGGACCATGCAAGCGCCTGATACTCACCATCTGAATTCAACGAAACACAGCATGATCACCTTCTGTACACACATTTTTCATTTGTAAACCCTGTTCAATCTTTTCCATCAATGCAACTTACAGTACTAGAGGAAACATTTTAATTTGCATGAGTGTTGTTTTAATGCCCAATGATCCAAATCAGATAATTCATACATACTCACAAACTGAATTTGCATGCTGAAATGCGTAATTTGGTAGACCAGTCCGAGGTATATGCAAAATATTGCCATTGGACCTCATCCATGAAACACGAGCAGAATGATTTTTGTGTAAATCGTTTGTAAAGCCGTTTTGATGTACATTTTCGGATTCGCAATAATTTTCGTAATTTTCAAAAGTTGGTACAAAAGAAATGTAAACCTGCTCCATACCAGGTGTAAATAGTGCGTTAAACCCGCACGTAAGGTTCTGTAATATTTTAGACAAACTAATGAAACTGCATTTTGATGAACTATGTATCATAATGATATTTCACGAGTTTCTTCGCCCTGTCTTTTATCATTTTTAACTTTTTTACCGCGGAGCTCGTCACTGTCCTTTTTTACACAGCAGTCCAACCACAGTGGAGAAGAGGCGGGATAAACCCTTCATTGACCAACCATCATACACAACAATGGAGAAGTTAATATTAAAGGTTACTGCATTTTCAAATTAGGTAATTTTCTTCAAAATAAGATACTAGTAACAAGTAGGGTAACTGTTGCGTATATTGTAAATCACACCAACCAACGCATCCCCGGGATAACGCGAAGTGCCCCCAAAGCGTTCTCAGACGCCACCAGCTTGTCGTTTAAGAAGAGCACCAGGTTTTATTTCCTAAGCTGGCTAAAAACGGTGGACACAGTTTAATTTATTAATTTATAGGCAAGCATATAACCTATTAGTATATTATGCATTATATATAAAGTAGGCAAAATAAAGAATGAAGTTCAGAGGATTACGTAATCCGTTAGATACGTAATTTGCGTAGCTGTTATTCATAGGCTTATATAATGTTAAGTTAAACTATTCATGTACTGTGTTTTACCTTTTTTGTGTTTTTCTTATTTTCCCCTGTAAAGCTGCTTTGGAACAATGCGAATTGTGAAAAGCGCTATATAAATAAAATTCAATTGAATTGGCGGGAATTATGCTAACTGTTTACCATTGATTGGAATTAATTAACATAAACACATTTTACTACGGAATCTGACGTTTATGAAGTATTTGTGAATCCGGAGGAAGGTTTTCAAGAAGGTCTGTTTTACGCGCAAATTACTTGGAATAAACTCATATATTTACGAATGTTTCATGAATGAGGCCCATTGTGTGCATGCAAATACTCATGACATTTAGCACATATTTCACGTATTGTGAAGTACAATAAAGCAAAATTCATTCAGACAAAGCTATGGCCTTGGATAAACTGGATCGATTATGGTGAAGGTCCTGATATATGTGTGCAAAAGTGATGTTGTAAGGGGCAGATTTGCTAAACTAGCACAAGACATTTTCTTCACAGAATTCAGCTATTTGGAAGCACGGAAGTGGGAACAGTGCACTGAGATTTCACGACCCCATTAAAGTAGGTAGGCCACAGTCAAACTACTCTTTGAGGTGGCACTATGAAAACATTGCTGGTTTGTAAAACTTTCGATGTTAAAGAATCAATATATAATTTAACAAATTTTTAATTAGTTCCATGAGCACAAACCTGGACAGTGTAACTGCCCACTGTTGTTGCTCTTCTGAAGCGAACGCCTTGCTGATGGGCAACCATGAGAAGCTCAGCCAAACGCTCTTCCATCAGACTGGCGAAGCTCTGGTACTGTCCCTCCAGAGATGAGTTCTCCACATCCTGAATACCTGCAGAGATATGAAGAGGATAGACAGTAACTGCAAGGTTGTCCTGTATTCTCTGCACTGAATAACAACGTATCCTGTAACTCCTACAGTATATTTAAATCATTCGATCCCACTCCAATCCAGAAGTACTGACATTATTCAAGTTTAAACCTCTTGATGAACTAAACATAGTATCTAGCTAGGCAGCGACCATTTAATACCACATGTTCACACTACATTTGAAACATGTGCAAAGAGGCCGTCGTTTCTCTGTGGTTTTGGGAAGTGTTCTGCAATGAAAGGAAACATGTTCATTTCATTGCTATTTGCCCTTTTAAATTAAGCTCTTTGACTTAATGACGATACGGAAGATGATTACCTGTGATGACCCAGAACGGCCTGGTTTCTAGAGAGGTGTTGAGGTTGTGGTACTCCAGAGCTTTATAGTATGAGATGAAGAAAGCAAGACAGGTTCGAGAGAGAGAGAGAGAGAGAGAGAGAGAGAGATAAGACAGTTTCTTTCTTAAGCCAGTTGCTTTGATCATGGTCCTGAGGCTTAGCTTTGCACATTCACTATCCACATCATTTCCCAAATGAAACTTGTACTCAATTGCATACTGGCAGTGTGATTAAAGGATTTGGCTGACATTGTGTCTTCCAGGCAGAATCTGTAAATAGTCTGTAAAATCTGAACAGCCGTTGAATTACTTTACTTCACTGACAGAGTTCATAATGAAATTCGGAATGTTTCTAGTGAAGTTTCAATGGAATTTCTCAAATTCTTCCAATTTCTATATGCAATTTTCCATTGCATAAAAAAACATTCTTAAATGCTTCTCAGCTTGTTTAATCTACATAGCCTATAAAAAATATGACTGTATATATATAATATAATATAAAATGTATTGTGTAAATTGACATTATGAATCAAGATTACAAGATCAAAGTCTACAATCAACTATAATTGTTTCATTTTAATCATGCAGCACTTTTTTCAATCTATGCTATTTGATATTCTGCTTTAAGCCACTGTAAAACAATTCTTAATCTGCTTTACTTCTGTGTAAATGAAAAGACTCAAATCTTTTTGCTTTTCTGTTTTATTCACATACGTGACCCTAAAGTAATCCAAAAGCAATCGGACTACATTACTTTTATATCGTGATACTTGGATTACGTTGCTGATTCCATTCTTTCCATCTGTCCCGGATTACATTTTAAAAGTAACCCTCCCAACCCTGCCTATGAAACACACAAAATGTCCAAAAATATTCGACAAAACAAATCAATTCTGTTGAAAAGAGTCCGGTGTTGTGCACGGAAGTGAGTGCTGACATTAAAAAGAACCTCACAATCCAAGCAGCAGAAGTGGGAAGGCGAGAGGTGTGTGATATTCTCACATGAATGTACATGTTTGCAGAATGCTGTTTTCAACAGACACTCACACAGGTGTGCATGACACCTCCCCACTGTTCATTAATTTTCTTGATAATTGGTTTTCATGTGCATGCTGTGCTCTTGCCGATGTTTGTTGAACATGTTTCTGCCTCCTGTGAATGTTGCGATGTTGACATAATGGCAAAACTACACGACAAACAGTTAAAGGTTTTATGAATAAGAATTATCCGTGGAAGGTTTTCTATGGCATCAAATAGATCACATCAAATGTCAATATCATATTTTTATCATTTCAAAAGAAAAACATATAGCTGGAAAAACATGGGTCATATGACGTGGATAAGGATTGTTTTCTATCTAACAATAAGATAAAGGATGCAACAGTCAAGTAACACCATAAAAACAAAATTACAACTATTTGTTAAATGTATAAAATGAATAGTGTCATCCTATGCGTAGAACTGAAAATCTCTTACGCTCTGCAGTGATCAGTGGAGGGTAAAACAGGAAGTAGCCCACCAGCTCTGCTGTCAAACGACTGAGGAGGTCGCTGGCCGTAGTGCCATTGAGAGTGACGCTTCCATTATGCACCACATAGATCAGAGATACAGCAGGAGAACCTGAAGAATGAGATGCACTCAAGATCTGTGTGGGAAAAAACATGAAAGAAAGATATCTTGCACTAAAATTCAACTTCATGGGCCGCTCAAACGTGTAAAATTGAAGTATTGCTTGAAATACAATTTTTGTTTATTCCGTAATCATTTACTCATCCTCATGTTGTTCTTGCTTTCTTCTGGAGAACACAAATCCGGTTTCATTGTCTTGATTTTAATAAAAGTCTGCTGGGACATTTCTCCATTTCTTAAATAAAGGTTAAACCTTATGGTCTTTCTCACCTGTACAGTGAGAGAGCTGTAAGAGTTTAGCACCATGGCCTCTGCCTCAGCAAAAGCATTCTCCAGTCTCTGCTCCATCATCTGAGTAAACCTACAGGATCTGAGGTCATCCTCTGGACCTACAAACCTCAGAACTACACAAAAAGGAGATTATTAGGTTGCATTACTACAAACATCAACTAGCATTTTCTTTTGCGTATAGCACAGATATTCAAGAAAATATATTCGTTCTATTCTGATTTGCATTTATGTTGGTTGTGGGTTTTTTTTGCAGTGATGTATCTGTAGTGATATTTAGCTATATGCCTAACCTGTCTTCAGCATGCGTGTGATGGCAGGACTGGGCCTCCAGCGGGCTGCTGGCATGGAAACAGCCTGGACCAGAGGCACAAACTGTCGGATGTCTGCCATTAATCTCTCAATACCATAGAGAGTAAGAGCATCCACCACCACAGAGGCGGTGTACACCATACCTCCACGGGTCACATAATATCCAACAGTCACGTTGGGCACACTGGAAATGCTTTCCACCTAAAGGCATGTGAGATATTAAACACAAAAATGGCAAATATGGAAACTCCTTACAGAAGAGCGTTATTTTGTCATAAAAGTGCAGAGTTTTTTCTCTGGTTCAGATTAAAACTGTATTTTTTGACAATCCATGGTTTTTATTTAGCACAGTTGCTTAATTATCAAATAAACAGACATCATCTGACCAGGATATCCCAGCGCACCTTGGTAGCAATGAATTCATGACATTTTTTACAGAGAAAATCAAAAACATACGAGACAAAATGGTAAAAACTCAACCTCCAAGTCTGTCCTTTGAATTAGTATCAACTATCGCCCCAAAAGAAAGGTTACAGTGTTTTTCCCCTATAAAATAGGAAGATTTTATTAAACTTATAGCAACATCTAAACCTACAACTTGGTTATTAGACCCCATACCAACTAAATTATTAAAAGAGTTACTACCTGTTTCAATTGAGCCCATTTATAACATTATCAACTCGTCAATTAATCTAGGCCATGTCCCAGGACCCTTTAAGATGGCCGTCATTAAGCCTCTTATCAAGAAACCTAACTTGGACCCCAACGAACTAGGAAACTATAGACTGATTTCAAATCTCCCTTACCTGTCAAAAATACTAGAAAAAGTAGTGTCCACTCAATTATGCTCTTTCTTACAAAATAATGACATACATGAAGAATTGTAGTCAGGCTTAAGACCGCATCATAGTACTGAAACTGCGCTTGTTAAAATTACAAACGACCTGCTTATAGCATCAGATAAAGGTAACATCTCACTCCCAGTCCTGCTTGAACTCAGTGCTGTGTTCGATACTGTCGACCATAACATACTTCCAGATCGCTTAAACAATTATACCTGTATTGAGGGACAGGCACTACAGGGACAGAGGGACAGACATCAGTTTGTGCATTTAAATGGAGAATCATCCAATCTAACGCAAATAAATTATGGATTACCTCAGGGATCGGTTCTAGGACCCTTGCTATTCTCCATATACATGCTGCCCCTTGGAAACATTATTAGAAAACATGGAATTAGCTTCCACTGTTCCACTCCCAGCTATATATCTCATCAAGACCAGATGATTACTCCCAGCTATCCAAATAAGCAGAGTGCATCGAAGATATAAAACATTGGATGACTTGTAATTTCCTTCTTTTAAATTCTGATAAAACAGAAACATTACTTATCGGACCAAAGACACGTAAACAAAATAAATTTGAATATTAACCTGCAAATTGAAGGATGTACTGTTACCCCAACAAATACAGTAAGAGATCTAGGCGTTATATTAGACAGCAACCTGTCATTTCGAAATCACATCTCAAATGTCACAAAAACTTTTTCCACCTTAGAAATGTTGCCAAACTACGAAATATTCGATGTGTTGCTGACACAGAGAAGCTTATTCATGCATTTGTGACTTCAAGACTTGACTACTGTAATGCGCTACTTAGTGGTTGTCCTGCATTATCAATAAACAAACTACAGTTAGTTCAGAATGCAGCTGCCAGAGGTCTTACCAGGTCCAGAAAATACGATCACATAACCCCAATGTTATCAACCCTTCACTGGCTACCCATTAAGTATCTTAAAGTTATTTTAATCACTTATAAAGCCTTAAAGGGTTTAGCCTCTACATACATAACAGAGCTTCTATCACACTACAACCCATCACGCTCTCTAAGATGTCAAAACTCAGGACTTTGTATAACACGTAGAATAACTAAAGGGGGTCGAGCTTTCTCATACGTAGCACCTAAACTCTGGAATTGCCTTCCCGACGCTATTCGAGGATCAGACACAGTCGCCCAATTTAAATCTAGATTAAAGACACATCTTTTCAGCCAATCATTCACTTAATGCAAATATGCTAAATAAACCATCGGATAATAACTAAAATTATTTAACTTGTTATATTAACACCATGCACTGCGTTTTACCTCTTTTGTGTTTTTCATTTTTTATTATTTTCCCCTGTAAAGCTGCTTTGAAACAATGCACATTGTGAAACGTGCTATATACTGTAAATCAAATCAAATTGAATTTAATTAAAACTGTATTTTGACTGAAGGAAAGTAACAGTGGATGATGTTTCAGGGTCCACTTTTTAAAGGGCTCTTAAATGCGTGAAATTAACAGGACAGAAGAGCTCAGGACTGTCTTGTGATTGTCTTGTATGTTGCACATTGTGTGTGTGCTTGTATCTCCATAACTTCCTTAACCAGCTGGATTGTATTAGTTGACCAAGCTTTATTATTCAAGAATAGTCAGAACCAAACCAAGATAATCCAGTATTGTTTCCATTGCTGGATAATGTGGATATAATGTTCCGCACCTTTGTTTGCTTCCATTATAGCCTTATTATGACATTGTGGACAAAAGTTAAAGTATGTGATAACACAGCTTTAGTAATGGCTTTGGTCCATATGAATAATAAATCATATACGTAGCACATCTGTCTTATTTATCTATGGTCAGTTTGTAACAAGGCATAATTCTGCTCACTTTATTTTCAAATTTTACTTTGAGTTTGACAGAAAGCTTATAAAAAAATGTCTAATGTTATTGCATCATATTTGCTGTATAAGTGTCTAGGCTTAGGAAAATACATACATAATGCATAAGTCATGAAGTAGTAAAGTGCAGACCTTAGCTTGAACCATGCTGTCATTCAAGGCCTTCTTCAGTGCATTGGTTAGTCCTCTTGGGAGATTCTGCTTCAGAATACTGTCTAGACGACTCCTTCGTAACTGTACGGACAGCACTGTCACAGACACAAATAAAGAGTCGAGTTTAAATGCATGTAGTGTAAAAATTAAGTAATATCAAAGTGAAGCAACAGATAACTTTATTGATGTATCATTATGCTATTCTGACAGTTTGATAATGACAAAGTCATTGTTGGATCAAACACGCTACTCATCCGACAACTTTTTTCCTTTATCTTTTACAGTGTCTGTAATACAAAGCCTTTGTGGTAGTGTATCAAATTTAGAAAAACTTTTGTAAGAGATTTTCAATATGCAAAAGCCACTTAAAGGTACAATAAGTTGTTTCTGTATGATAGCATTAATATTTAAACCTGTTTTTATCCACATTCTGTCAGTGATGTTACATCCGAGCTGTGTGGCGTCAGTAACTGGAGCTCTTGGTGGTCCTGCAGTGTTTCTTGCTGGGGTGGTCTTTGTGCTCTGTGAGGTGGAAGTGGACAGGATTCTGTGTTTTGTCCTTGGAGATTCGTAGAGCGAGGTTGAATTTCTGTTAGAAGTTTTGGTGTTGCGTTTGGCACTGGTTGAACTGGTAGTGCTGGTTAACTCTGTGGTTGTCGTAAAGGGAGTGCTGGCTGGTGTAAAGTTATTGCTGGCAAATGCTGTAGGTTGAGAGACATGGACCTCTGGTCGTTCTTGTTCATCTTTGTCTCTCTGCTCTGGGGAGTATATGCTGGAATTGTTGGCTTTAAGTTGAGGGTCTGCGGCTCTATGTGTGACCAACAATGACATCAGCTTGGACTCTGCAACCACAATCATGAAGTATGTAAAGATTTTATTTACAATAATACTGATGGTAAAAAAAGATGAAAGAGAACGATGTGTTGATGAGATGACGCAATAATTATTTACATTACAATCTTCTTCATTAATAATAATGTTAATGAAGATGGTGACAGATGAAAATGAAACATACAATATACTCCTAAACCTACACATATTGACTTTACACATACAGTGTAACGAGCAAGGCAGGACGAGAGCCGTGGGGGAATGGCGCAAGGCCGGTGACGCGAGTGATAATGAGTGTCAGCTGTGCGTGCACCGGTCTCGCATCTTTCAAGGAGGAGCTTCGGGAGCATAAAAGGACGACGAGAGGACCAGGCCTGGAGTTTATGTTGTTTTATTATGTTGGTGCATCTTACTTTTTTCTTACTTTCAATACACAGTTTGCGTGTGTATTTACATTGATATATTTATAACCTGATATCAAAAGAAGTTGTACATATTTTAGGATGTGGTTTAACACCTTACTTCACCCCAAACCCTTAAATCACAGCCGCAAAGGCTGATTTAACTACAAACGCGAGTTTCAGAAGATTGCAAAACACAAATAAATGGTTCCCCTAACCCAGCCCCTAAACCTCACGTCACAGGGGAAAAGTCAAAACTAACAATGAGATCGTAGGAAATAAGAATTGACACGAATGAGCCACATTGTAAAAAAGATATAAATTCCCATCAGATTGCATTGCTGTATATTTATACATATGAAAGATACCACATTTAAAATACATTAGACTGAAAGTCGTGGTGGGTGACACGAAAGAAGTCTCTTTTACTCCCAGTGGTAGTTGCTCCCGAAAATTCCTCATAATTTTTATAGAATTGAGCAATTCTCTAGAAATACTCACTTCTAGTCGCCAACGATCACTGTCGCTTGTGATGCCAGATGTCGCTAATATATCATTAAAATACATTAGATCATGTCGCTCTGTCGCTGGTTGTGTGAACGAAGTATAACATATTAGTTTCAGGCATAATAATATAGTTAAACATACTAATTTCCACAATCCACATTGGATCTCATTTTTACAGAAAGAAAGAAAGAAAGAAAGAAAGAAAGAAAGAAAGAAAGAAAGAAAGAAAGAAAGAAAGAAAGAAAGAAAGAAAGAAAGAAAGAAAGAAAGAAAGAAAGAAAGAAAGAAAGAAAGAAAGAAAGAAAGAATGAAAGAATGAAAGAAAGAAAGAAAGAAAGAAAGAAAGAAAGAAAGAAAGAAAGAAAGAAAGAAAGAAAGAAAGAAAGACTGAGGTATGTGAGATGATGTAACTCTCTTCTGTGATTTATTTTTAAGAAAGTGATTCAATCTGATGCTGGCATGAAGTGAGCTGTTTCTGATCCGGGGTTTGACAGAACAGATGTAAAAAATGTCCCTGGTGTTCAATGACCTTCATCTTGCTCCTTCTCTGTGCAGTTGGCAGCCTGTGTAAGTCTATGAGCAAGCAATATTTCTCGCCTTAAAAAAATATTTCACAGATTCACAGAATTTCATCTGTCTACTTCTCTATGCATGTACATGTGTTAGCAGGCTTTAATTGGGCTGGCTTTGAATACATTAACATCTTGTCTATACTGGGGACGTGGTGCAATGCATCGCAACAAAAGACATTAAAACGCATCAAAACCCATTACGATTGTAAATTTTGTCTACACTGGATGCGGTGTGGCTCGTGTCTGGTGTAGATACGGTGTTGGGGCCTTTTTAAGTTTTACATGAATACTCAACCCAACAATGAATATTCTGTCATGAATTGCTCCCCTCCCAAGTTGTTCCAACCCTGTATACATTTCTTTGTTCTTTGTTAGACGATGTATAATTGATTATATATATATATATATATATATTAACACAATGGAGCTAAATACAAATATCACTCGACTTCTATCTTGTTTTATGCACACAAAGGTGGGTTCAAGTGGTGACAACAGATTTTTCAGGCAGTGTGAAGTGAAACAAACTGAAGAACAAGTTTTATGGCAGTGATATACTTAGAAATGTCAGAAACATGTTATCTCGACCAATACAACATCAGGTCCTGTGTTCAGTACACACAGAATTATAGCTTAAAGGATTTATTATTGTATTTAATTGAAACTGTCATGTGTGCATATGGCTAAAATGCCATAGTTTGACATGGTGTGGGAAATTAAATATAATGTACAGACATTTAAAATTACGTTTCTATAGTTTTATCATATACCTTCACTATCCTTTATTATTTATAATTGGAATCTGAAATGCCCGCTAGAAATGTTTGTCCTGAGAACGTTCTCAGAATGTCCCTGCTTGTGTCGAATACATTCCCAGAACGTTCGGATATGGAGTGAGGGGACGTTATTTGGTGGACCTACACATAACATTCAGCAAGTTCTCTGAACGTACAGGGAACCCCCAGACAGCAAGCTAACAGGTGCAAACCATTAAATCAAAGTTGAAAAAACTGGGACAAAAAAAATGTAATCACCCCCTTAGGCATCAACAGTCACCACACAAAACTCGACAATGGTGACATTTAACAAAAGAAAGCTTCTTGCTGCAATGCATGCTGGGTAACATCATAGTACCACACTCCCCCTATGCAGTTGATCTGTGTATCTGAATTAGTTTAATGATTGTCACCATTGTCAAGTCAGCTTTATTTATATAGCGCTTTTTACAATTTTCATTGTTACAAAGCAGCTGTACATGAAAACATTGACTATAAGCAAAACATATAAGGTTATGCAAGTCAAAACACAGATCAATTATCAGACAGATTACACATTTCTATATGAAGTGTTAATTAAATAACACTATAAAATTCTAGCAGCACCCCCGGCCAGGCAAAACAGTATGCAAACAGTGGCGAGGAACTGAAAAACTCCATTAGAGGAGAAAAAAACCTCAGAGGGAAACCAGGCCTAACCAGGGGATTCCAGTTCCTCTCTGGCAAAAGCTGCAGCCTCTGCACAAGCTCGACGGTGCTTGCACAACGAGGCAAAATAAAAAAATTATTAGATTTAAGATTATCATTAATAATTTTGTAGAGTCACCACGCCATTGTTGAGGTTTGTATGATGAGTGTGTCAGTGGGCCTATTCTTTTTTGTTTATTGTGTCTTTTTATTTTTATAAAGTAAATGTTCATTAGTCATGAAATCATGAACCTCAAGATAACTTAAAGAAGTCTCTTAACTTTATTATTGCACATATCATGAAAAAGCAAACATCTCTTTCTTTGCCAATGCACAAGTGTTCTCACTGAAGCTCAACCATTTGCATCAAAAGAGGAAAGAGAATTGACAAAATTACCAAAAGGACAAATACAAAATTTAACTCGTTGTCATCTGTTGGCAGGTAGCATTATTGTTTGGTCTTCTAAAGGTCCTGCAGATGTTATGGTAATGCCCTATAAAAGTCCCTTATACGTTCAGAGAACGTCCTGAATTCTCTGTGAAGGTCCACCGAATAACGTCTCCACATCGTGACCATCTTGGAACGTTCTGGGAATGTATTTGACACCAGCGGGGACGTTCTGAGAACGTTCTCAGGACAAAACATTTCTGTGTTGGGATAACTCTTGATATCTTCTTAGGAGCTGATGCTTTTTTCATTTGTCACCCTCAGATCGTTCCAAACCTGTATACATTTGCTAAACACAAAGGAAGATTTTTGGAAGAATGTCAGTGACCTAGCAGATATCGTCCCTCATTGACTGCCATAGTAGGGAGTCAATGGGGGACAAGATCTGCTAGGTTACCAAGGTTCTTACAAATATTTCCCTTTGTGTTTAGCAAATGTATACAGGTTTGGAGCCATCTTAGGGTAGAATAAGAGTAAATAATGACAGAAGTTTCATTTTGGGTGAACTATCCCTTCAAGGAAGTTGTCCTTGCCATTGTAACTTATGGCTTGCTCACTATTGCATTTCCAAGTCACCGTTTTACATAAAGCTCCTCTGGAACAATATGTGCTGTAAATAACTTATGCCATGCAAAAGAAATGACTTCAATAAGATTATTGTATTTGTATAATTGCTTTTGTACAGCAAGTTCGTGTTAAACACACACTGCCAGTCTTTAGCAGTAAGTTGGCTTTGTCTGGTCAACAGGATAATAACAGCTTCGGCAATGCTTTTGTGACACAAGTTATAATGCTCATTGTTCTGTTAAACCGGCTATGTGTAGAACACTGGCAGGCATACGGCTCTGCAGCGGCGTGCTGAGATGAGGCACTTCTCTCTGCTTTGTGATATAATGCCCTGTGGCTGTAGAAACAGCTTTCAGAAAAGATGTTTTTTTTTAATGGAAGTGGGGTTTCATAAGCTGTTTGTGCTTGAACTATACTGCAAGTTGTAGTGGTTTCAACAAACAGCAGGCTACGCAAGCTAGACCTATATGTATTCAAACCGAATGTGTTTATACATGTATATTCCCATGATGCATGTGATAATGGGAACAGAAAAGCTGGCGGTGGGACAGTGGGTAGACTAAGAGCAGACTTTGGGTTGAGCTTAAAAAAAGTGGTCAAAAAATATGCAAGCTGCATGCTGGGAAACAAACCTGAGATAGAGGAATGGTTGCTGACCAGTTCAGAAGAGGACAGAAGGGTGAATGATGGCTCAATTCTCTCCAAAGATCTGTTTGAAAGCCATTGATGCGTTTCATTATTACTTATGACAGGATTCCCGGGAGACACTTTTGGCAGCTGAAGTTTCGGAAGCATTTGGTCCGTCCCGGCCAGCAAAGTGAGTATAGAGGAGAAAGCTGGTTGTTCTCTGTTACCCTTCGATGAGCCGGTGGAATTTGAGTGGACTGCAGATAAAGGACTCTCATCCTTTATAAGAAAGGATGATGAGGTGGCCAAATCCAGAAATGACACCGCTGAGCCAGACGACTCATGACTTATGTCATCTAAAAAGAGAGAAAGAGAATAATGAAGCTATCCTGAGAGAAATAAATCTTCCTGTTTTACATTGACAGTTCTCTCATTTTGAGGAAATATTTTCAGGCTGTAATTTTCCTTTCCTGTTTCCTGAAATTGTTTCCTTTCACAATACAAAATGTTTTAGCATACCAAGAAATATGCTCGAGTTTCATGCTCCAAATATGTGACAGACATGTAGATTTATTTATATGAATGTCAAAGGAAAATGGGAAATTCCCATAAAAAAGAAAAACACAAATGAGATTTCTGAAATGTCTTAATAATTTTTTCCATCAATAAAATTAAATTGAGTAAATGGAAAGGTTTGCTTGAGTCTCTTGCTTATCAGATATTTCTCCAGAAAGTCACAAATGTCTCCATTAGTTTCAGAGCTCAGATTTGTCAAGTCTGCAATCAAAAGTCAATATTATGGAACACCAAATGTCCTTAAATACAGATAATTTGACCTCTACAATCTGCATTCATTTTACACCTCTATTTTCTTTATCTATTTTAACAATTGTCTCATTTGTTTCTCCCATGAAATTATACAAGAGACTAATCTCAAGAGATTTTCTATGTTGATATGCCATATTTTTTATTACATCCTATTTGATTAAAATAAATTATATTATATTATATTAATTCACAGTTAATTTGATAGTCATGAAAACGGTGACAGTATCACAGCATGAGCATTTGGTTTGGTTTTGATTGGGCCGTGGACAGCAGACATTGCTACAAATGCAACTAACTATATAATCATGAAAAATTTGAATGGCAAAATAACTAAGATTATCAATTTTAAAGGGAAAAATATGTTTGATGTAAACCGTTGATGCAAATGCATCTCACACGTAATAGCAGTGACCCCAATTTAACAGTTTCAGGGTAAAATCCGGGACATTCCATAATCTTCAAAAACATGAACAAGGGAAAAGAAAGTACATGAAATACAGGCAAGATAACTTGAATATAAATCACAGGTGCGGTACAGTACGTGTGTCAACCTCAAATAAAAGCTGAAAAAGAAACCAAGCATCAGAAATTCAGATTGAAATGCTGACTGAACAGAAACTCTTCAAAGCATTTTCACTGGCACTCCCCCACAATGACTTCTTTAGCAGTTCCCCCCTGTCGCTCTGAGATCCACAATATCTGGAGGACAGAATGATTCATTCATAGAAATCAGCAAGACCTAAATAATCCACAGTGTGTGCAGACTCAAGCAAAATGAACTTCACACTCTATGCTGAATGGACAGGTTTCACTGCAGCGGGGGTGTTCAGCTCAGGTCACGAAAGTGGTGCACACCTTCAGCCCACCTATAATTTCGATTTCGAAAGAGAAAAATAGTGGCCGTGGCTTGCAATTTTTGCTGCGACATGACTGGATGTATCAAAACAGCCGTTGCATTTTATAATGGAACTGGCAGCCAATCGACAGTTGACGGGGAGGAGTCGACAGATGCTCCGCCCAAGCCTTATAACATACGTCATTTAAGATGGATAGTGACTACAGGGTGGAAGTGCAATTTCAGATTTTACTGAAGATTATCAGGGCACATACATTTTATTTGATGGAAAAATAGCTACTGTAATTTTTTATTTCACTGGGACTTTAAGTAAAGGCTACTTTCAAAATCAAATATTACCCAAATGCAATGTTCAGAGAAAAAACTATACTACAGTTTGAATGGAAACTGCCTCAGATGTTTCTCATCGAATGAGGAACTAAAAATAAACATAAATTAGATATATTAAGTCTTGCAGTATAAAAAGACTATGCAGCCCCTCTCGTATAATCTGGTTTTGGTATAATAATTTTCTAAGACATGTTTTAAAAAATGTGAAAATATTTGATTTCCTATTAAAATTGCTGCATTAAGATTGCAGCTGTTTGGTATCTTCTCAGATCAAGCACAGTTTGAGGCATTGTTGGGATCATAAAACTGTAAAGACAGATATGAATATTATGGTAGGAACATCTCATATTTCTCTACATTGGGTCTTTTGTTTATTATAGTACTTGGCTTATTAAATTTACTGTATATTCTGTGTGATTACAAAGTTGTTTTATTTATTTTTCTAGACCTCGGTACTGACCTCCCAGCATGCACTTCTGAGGCAGAAGCAGCTGAAGCTGAAATGCAACACAAAATGAGAAATGACTGAAAGGCTACATAACAAGAACTTCATATATAATGTGTGTGTGATATTGTGATTTCAATGTGATTTCCAGTGGTTAGCAGAATTTGCATTTGCTGGTGATCTCCAGATGTTTGTAAATGGTTGTGTGCATCTCTGTCGGAGCTGCAGATCTTGGAAATTAATGACTGTTCGGGCCAAGCCCAGCAAGAGCCACTGTCTTATAACTCATGTCCATTACCCCCTCCATATTCACAGCCCTGTATACTAAAAAAACACAAACAAATTTATGAACTGTGTTGATTATTTGTGTGCTTAACTGTTCTCTAACCAAACCTAAAACAGAGGCTACGCTCCATTAGAACAACAGTGCACAATACCTGAACTGACTTCCATTCAATGCTACAATATTATGCTTGCAGAAGCGAACCAGAACATTTACACTAACGTGGGAATAATGACACTGGGCAGATGAGGGGAATGAACGCTAAGGGCAAGACTACAGGAAACTTACACAAGACAGGTGAGGGAATGAAACACTATGCGCGAGATTACAGGCAAACAAGGGGCCGGGGCAAAGACATGTGACAGGAGAGCACATGGGGCAAAGTGACAACAAAGGCCATGTGCTTCCACACAAAACAGAACAAGCACAAAAGACATGGTTCTGTCTTGACCCTGTCCACAGAACTAGAAAACTCCTGACAAGAAGGACAGGATCATGACACACTGTCATCCTCAGAATATTCAACTCAAAATTACCAGAGCCAGTCACAACCATACTCAGTGTCGGCCTGGGCCAAACCAAAACAACTGACACTTCAATAAAAACCTACAACACTTTAAACAATATTACAATTCTAGTATGAACTTCTAACATCTACTATTCGAACAGCAAAGGACATGCTGCTCCTGCTTACACCTTTACCAGCAAAGACAGAATCTTTACATGCACAACTCATACTTTAGACACGGAAAGGTTATTTTTTCTGATATTTATCTTTCCCGTCCGTAATGTTTCTGTCTCAACGATGTGCTCTTATAGTTCAGACCTGGTCAGACCTGTAGGGTTTAATAGGAACTGGAATCATAACCAGAGAGCTCTGCTTGGCAGTTATACAAGCACCCAAGAAAGCTTCATTGTTACATATGCTGAAGAACCGTGAAGGTCATGGTGTCCCTCTGACCCATGAATCACACAAACTCAGAGCTCTATGGCAGGAAAACAGCAGGCATTAGATTAATGGCGTACCCGAGCAGCTGAGAGGGGAAAATAAAAGTGCTGCTCAGCTGTTTATTAAAAACGAAGCCCTATGGAACTGAGGTGTGCGTACTGTATATGGGCCCTTCATCTATGGCTCTGCAGACGCACAAGACTGGAGCACATGCTCATTTTTAAGTTCAATAATTGTACCCTACAGAGGGAAACTCATTCTTGTGACCAGCGATCATTGACATATCAATAATGAGGTCAGGCAGCAAACCAAAGAATGACCTCAGTTGTTAATATGATGTAAAGGTTCAGTTATGCATGGCTGACCCCGTATTGAATTTGCAAAAACAAGCGCAGACTGCTGATTTCACCCTATGACTATATCACATTGCTGTCTTTACAATGTGTGTAGGTTTAATTGTGGGTATACTATTTTATTTGGAAGAAAATTCAGTATATTATCATATCATCGAACATCATTTTGATTTTATTTTGGATCACTCTTTCTGAAACTTTAGCCGCAGTGATGGGTAAGTACACAAAGTACACACTAGCAGTGGAATCTAGCTCAACCTTGAACCCAGCAGAGAGATTTTCGGTGAGGTACAGAACAACTGCACAGTATCTGTGCCACAGTACACTGACCTAAATAATATAAAGAATCCATCAGAGCTTTAGCCTACTTTCTTACCTTGCTGAGTTTTAGAGTAGAAGAAGCCTGAAGCAGTCAGATATCCTTAAGAGTGCTGGATATCAGTGTAACCACTACAGAGTTTCACAACTAAACTTAATCTTTACACATATCTGGTTCTGCCACCTTAACACAGCTCAGACAAACTAAACTCTAGAAGGCAATTTTTATTAGTATTACTGCTCTTTAACTTGCTATGGACAGTTTGATGTTTAGGTGTTGGCAGGCCCGTCGCGACAAGGCAAGCAAACCAAGCAATTGCTTGGGGCCCCGAGCTGGCCTGGGGTCCAAAGACAACAACTGGTTAAGAATAAAATGCAACGACAAACTGAGCGCCCCTTTGACAGTCAATGCAGTAAAGTGCAATGACACTTTTATTGGGATCCCCCTCAAGGTGCCCCTTTCGTGATCTCTGCTGCCGGCAAAAACAAAACCTCCGTCGGCAGTCATGAAGCGGAATTATGCTTCAGGATCCCAAAAAAGAAAGAAGAGAAAGGAAGAGGAGGATAAGAATAAACAAGATAGTGGTAAGTGATAAATTACACTGGATAAAATAGCTCTTCTTGTCTTGGTGTCATTTTGCAGCAGGTAGGCTTGCAAAAATATGTTAGCTAACGTTACCTGTAACCTGCCTGACGGCAAATGCTGCTTGTAACGAACAGTTAGTGCAACTTCGGACGGAATATGGTTACATACTACTGTAATATGTTTTTTAACGGGATAAGGAAGATGCAGATCTGTTCCAGAATCACTGTTTATCGTATTTAATGACATGACATTGCTATAGCTTTGTAATAGGTTTTGATGAAAGTGGCATAACGTTTGCATGCTATACTAACTATTCCACCGTGATGATCTATTTACCAAATGGGGGGGGTTAGGAAAACCACACAATAAATTCCGTGCATCAAACATTAGCTTGGGATGTTTTTAAGCATTAGTAACCCTTAACAAAGTGTTAGGAATATCTGGTCGTCTATCTATGTAATGTTTATAGATATTTTAAAATGGTTTCTTAAAGGTTTACAAAAAATGTTTAATCATTACCCGATACCTAATATATTATATGATAGATATAATGTGTGTTACAATAAACTGTTAATTTACAGCACTACTAATAATTAGTAAACATATAATTATAATTTCATTGTTTGTTAACAGTAAAAAGACTGTTTGCTAACAGTTAAATGACAGTAAACTAAAGATTAATTAACTATCAATTTACCATCTATTAATGATTGTTATTATTAAGTGTTACCATCTTTTCTTTCTCCCTCAAGGTGCTTTGCTTAAATTTCTCAGCCCTCAGGCTCTTCCTAAGGAGACCTCCACTGATGAAGGTAGAGTGAATTTCTCTCACTGAGCTGAGCTGTTAATAGTGACATCTTTCAATATGCTAACAGTGAAATGGTAAAACGTACTTCACAGGTAATTTCAGATTTTTTTTCAATTATTTTCCCAGCTACACCATCAACTTCATCCTCAACATCAGATGCATCACTTCTCAGTGCTGATGTTTCCTCTATAGCACAAGGTACCACTACAAGCTCTAGAATTACAGCTGATATCCTGCACAGCCCAGAGTTTAAACTGATAAGTGTGTGCTGTCATATTGTTAGAAAAACAACAGTGCAAATCACTATTGAATTCCCACCAAACTGTGTAAATACCAGTCACTTTAGCCCATGGATATTTCAGAATGTTTAATATACAGTAGTGCCTGTCAAATTTCTAGGTGTCAGACACTCAGTGATGAATTCTGTACCTCGACAGATGGATTATATTGATAAAAACATTATTTTTCCCCAGCTACACCGTCAATAGCATCTCTCACAGTGGAAGACACTGCATCCAGAACAGAAATTGAGTCTGCACCACTTCCCAACACTGAGGTTACCTCTACAGCTCAAGCTACCACAAGCACTGTAATAATAGCTGATGACCCTGCGCAGTGGCCAGCAGTCCTGACTGATAGTGTGCGCTGTCAAATTGTTAAAAAAGGACCAGTGCAAGTTACAAACATTGTATTCCCTCAAAATTCTGAGAATCCACCTCGAAGATTCACAAATGACAATTACAAGAGAAGCATGAAAAATGGGGAGAAAATTCTTCGATCGTGGATGTTATATTCCATGAGCACAGACTCAGTGTTCTGTTTTGCCTGCACTGTTTTTGGGAAGCGTGACAATGCCTTAAGCAACTGTGGCTTCCGTACATGGAGGAACCTTGCTCATCATTTAAAAGAACACGAATATTCAAAGGGGCATTGTGACAATATGACAAACTGGCATGAGTTGCAGAGGAGACTGCAAACCAATACCACCATAGATCAAAGACAACAAGACTTGATGCAGATCGAGATTGAGCATTGGAAAGGTGTCATAAGGAGAGTGATTGCCATAATTTGTCACTTAGCAGAACGCAACCAGGCTTTAAGAGGGACCACAAGTGAGTTGTATGACCCACACAATGGGAATTTTCTGGCACAAGTTGAACTGATGGCACAGTTCGATTCAGTTATGACTGAACACATAAGAAGGATACAAAACCAAGAGACAAGAGTGCATTACTTGAGTGGAACTATTCAAAATGA
This sequence comes from Barbatula barbatula, assembly GCF_947034865.1. Classification (NCBI taxonomy): domain Eukaryota; kingdom Metazoa; phylum Chordata; class Actinopteri; order Cypriniformes; family Nemacheilidae; genus Barbatula; species Barbatula barbatula. Next base: position 8,795,282 of record NC_136773.1, read on the forward strand.
AATAATTGCACTAATTGGAAACAAGATACTGGAAGAGATTGTGAGAAGAGTACACAGAGCAAAGTATTACTCTGTTATTATGGATTGCACTCCTGATGTCAGTCATAAGGAACAGCTTTCCATTGTTCTGAGAATTGTCAATTGCGAACCATCTGTGTCCATTGCAGAACATTTCTTTGGATTTTTAGACGTTGAAGACACAACTGGTAAGGGCCTGACTGAAGTCCTGCTTGACCACCTGCATAAACACAGCCTGAGTCTTTCTGAATGCCGTGGTCAGTCTTATGACAATGGCAGCAATATGATGGGCCATAAACAGGGTGTTCAGGCAGGAATTCTGCAATTGAACAGCAAAGCATTTTGCATTCCATGCAGCAGTCATACACTTAACCTGGTTGTGGCAGATGCTGCCAAGTCCTCAGTGCTGTCCATCTCCTTCTTTGGTGTGTTGCAAAGACTCTATAACTTATTCAGTTCCTCCGTGCAACTCTGGGCAGTTCTAAAGGAACATGTAACGCAGCTCACTTTAAAACCTTTGTCAACAACAAGATGGGAAGCTCGGATTGACTGCGTGAAGGTGGTGCGATACCAGTTACCAGAGATCCTGGATGAATTGTCTGCACTCCAGACGTTTGCTATAGAGAAGGGGTACTCAGAGACCATGTCCACTGCTAAAAGCTTACATGGTGAGTTGAAGACCTGGTCTTTTCTGCTTTGCACAATGACCTGGTACAATGTTTTGTACCAGATCAATCATGTCAGCAAGCTGCTACAAAGTCCAAATGTTTCCATGGAAACACTTAGATCAGAAACAGAAGGAGTAAAAGACTACCTTGAAGACTTCAGGGAAAATGGGATTGCTTCCTGTCAAACTGATGCAAAAGACATTGCAGAAAATCTGGATATGGAAATGACCCTTCCTGAGAAAAGGCAGCGTAAAAAGAAAAGACAGTCTCTATATGAAGGTACAGAGGACACTCAGTCTACTCCAGACGAGACTTTCAGAAGAGACTTCTTTCTGCCCATGGTTGACACAGCCCTCAGAAGCCTAAGTGACAGGTTTTCAAGATTGAAGGGTGTTTATGACCTTTATGACTTTCTGTTCTCAAAGGACAACATGATGCAGACAATAAAGAATGGAAAGCTTCATGAACGATGCAAAAAATTGGAACAAACCCTCCATGACATTGATGCTGATGACTTGGCACTTGAGATCAATTCATCTCTCTACACTTTTCCAGACCATGTAGCCACTTCCCCATTTGACATGCTTAATTACATATACAGTGAGAAGCTACTGGATTTGTACAGTAATTTAAGCATTGCTTTGCGTCTACTCCTGACTCTCCCTGTGTCAGTGCCCTCTGGTGAGAGGAGCTTTTCAGCTATGAAGCTGATAAAAAATTACATGAGGTCCACCATGGGCCAAGAAAGGCTCACAGGACTGGCACTTACGTCAATTGAGCGCGATGTTCGCCAGTCTTTGGACATGGAGGACATTGTCATTGCCTTTGCAGAAAACAAGGCTCGCAAACAGCAGTTTTAGATAATTTGCACATTTGTGAGAACTGAAAAATGTTAGTGTGTGTGTGTTTTTAAGTATGTTGGATTTAGTTATTGTGCACTTTTTTAATGTATATTTGATTTTATGGTACAGTGGTGTTTTTTGCAAATGGTCAATTGTTGAAAATGTTAAAATGTTATGCACATTATATGCAACAGCAGTATTTGCACTGTAATTTTATTTTATTTATGCACAGTATATGCAACATGAGTATTTGAACTTTAAACATGTTTTATTTATGCACTGTTTATGCAACAGCAGTTTATGCACTGTAAACCTTTTTTATTTATATAAAGTGTGGTTGAACTTAAACTTTATGGCTATGCTGTGGTTCCTGTAGGCTTTGCGTGTGTGCGTGCGGGGCGGGGGGTTGGTGGGGCCTCCATGTCCATTTTGCTTGGGGCCCCCAAATTCCTTCAAACGGCCCTGGGTGTTGGATAGGATTAGGGAAGTTGTCAGGTTTGTGTGTGGGGGGGGGAGAACCCAATTGCAGGCAGCAGTAGCAGACACAAAGGTTTTAATTTAATAACAAATAACACCCACGATGGGGACAATTTTAACCAAGGCAGAATCAAAACGGAGACTTCCCATGAGGGGGCAGAAAACAACAGAGACATGATAACCTTAAACTACTTACAAAAACTAAGACATGACGTGGTAAATAATAAACTTCTGGGTAAGGTAATCCACACGGCAAGGGTTGTTGGTACAAATACAAGGTATCAAACATCACAAGACATGGGTAACAGATCACAGGATATGAAGCACAAAACAGAAGACACAAGGGCATTATATGGGAGACTTACACAGGATAATAACAAGGGACAGGTGTGGGAATTGAAACACTGATGGGAAGCTAACGGGAAAACGAGAGGGCCGGGCCAAAGACCAGACCGGAGAGAATGCATACCATGTCATGACTGACAATTATATGTTTCTCTCCACACAAAACACGTGGTACTGTAATGATTCTGCCACTAGGCTAGGAAATCAAGACATGAGAAGGCAGATCCATGACAGGACCCCCCCTTAATGAATGCCCCCAGGCATTCACCAAGGGAGTCTACTAACGGGACAAGACCGACTGGGTGACAGACAAAAACCAACAACACATGGTAACCACTAACAAGGGTAAACAGGTCAGGACAATCAAAGGGCTGGGGTGACAATTAAAGTAATAAATATGGGAGGGAGGTGGGAGAACACATTATCCATCCCGGCCACCAGGTATGCCCGGACCAGCACATTGGGAATGTTCCTGGCATGACGTCCCGAGTGTAGTCCAGCAAGGGACGCTGTCACTGTCCGGGGAATGGGCCTCCTCCAACATGGGACTGGGAGGCAACTGCTTTTCACCTCTCAGGGTTGGATATTATATGGGAGACTAACAAAGGATAATAACAAGGGACAGGTGTGGGTAATGAAACACTGATGGGAAGCTAAAGAGGAAACGAGAGTGTGGGGCCAAAGACGAGACCGGCGAGAACACATACCATGTCATGACTGACAATAATATGTTTCTCTCCAAACAAAACATGTGGCCCTGTCATGATTCTGCCATTAGACTAGGAAATCAAGACATGAGAAGGCAAAACTATGACAGAAGTAGAATATGGTGATGTAGACTATGTGCTTTATAAGTACTAATAAACAGCCAAAATTATAATGATAGCCATGCTAATAACAACTAGTTAATAGTGAGAATTGGTCCCTATACTAAAGTGTTACCCTGAAAGGTAAAGTGTGAATGTTAGAGTATTTGAATTTAAAGTATGTTGTATGTGCTTTCTGAATTTAGAGTAACTGTGTGGGTGGAGAAAAGGAGAGAGAATGCCAAATAAAGAGACTGAAAGAGACAAAGACTGAGAGTGAGTACTGTGCACTACATGAACATGTTCCAATTCCCAAAACTGACTAAGGCTGCACAGTACAGTTTATGCAAAATCGAAATTCGTCATTTTGCACATGCTTGCACGTAAAAGTGATACTTCATCCAAAAATCATCCAAATCGGTATAAATGTATTTGTTCTGATGAACACAGAGAAAGATATTTGAAAGAATGCTTACAACCAGAGAGATTTTGCCCCCCATTGACTCCCATAGTCAATGCTAAAAATGTGTACTGTCCTACATTCTTCTAAATTTCTTTTTTTTGTGTGAAACAAAAATATTATTTTATATTTCCTGTATTGACAGTCAACAGGGGGGGGGGGCAAGATCTGTTTGTTATGCATTCTTCCAAATATCTTTCTCTGTGTTCATCAGAACAAAGACATTTATACAGATTTGCAACAACTGGAAGCTGAGTGAATGACTGGTTGAAGTATCCCTTTAATTTAACAAACAGCTACTTTATACCTGCCCCTACATGAAGCATAAAAAAGAAAAAGCTGTTAGCTACTTTGTGTCGGTCAAATAGTCTTTGTGAGCACGTTTTCGCTAGAAACTTTAATGCCGAAAATCCAAAATCTGACAACACATGACAAGTACAGTATCTGGCAAACACAAATATTTAATGGTTAATTGTGTTGGAAAACAATAAAAGCATGCAGTACATGTAGGTCTATATCTAGAATTATGGAGAACACACAAGTATTTGACAAAACCGCATGACAGAGCATAGATTGTTTACATGTTCCAGACAGTAACAGTATATAATTCCTTGTGTTTTGCTTCTACCTCTTACAAATATATTCCTTTGCATCATGACAGAGGTTCGACTGCAGGCTCTGAACAGCCTATCCTACACAAGAGAGATCAGGCCTTCACTGGCCAATCCCATTTAATAAAATAATGAACGGCAGCAAAGCATTACATGACTCCATCTGCATGTATCACACCTAAACGCCTTCACCGATCGCATCTAGCTCACTCACCACAGCAAACTCATTAAAACCCAAGAAGCTATTAACATTTTCTGTACAGGCGAAACTGAGGATTCAGTACCCTGCACCCAAGCAGCATCGGAGCGATCTCCTATCTGACAATATCTCAAAGGCGCTATGCACCCTCCAGTGTCTCCCACCAGTCAAAACTGTAACCATAGTCTGTGTTCCTCCTACTCAACTGTTATTAATGTTTCTGCTTCCAACTATATAGAGAATGTATCTGTCGCCCGAATAATACTAGCCTACTAAATAATATTTTGGCAAAAGTCAGAGAAAAATTCTGATCGTGATTAAACCTGAAGACAATGTAATAAACAACCAAAACCAATTCATAAAGTTCGATCTACATAATATTAGATCACTAGATTCAAAGGCAGTTATTGTCGGTCTAAAATCACCAAGCTACTGTTATATGTATGAGCCAAGTTCGTTGGTCGCAACAATCTTTAGAGACATTCTTACTGTAACTCAGAGAAAATAGCCTAATTTTTAATAATTTGAAGTGCTTGTTTTGAACATAATTGTTAAAAAAAGTTAAAAAAACATTGCTTTCTTTTATATTTTACATTGGCTACTGTGCATATTCCACCTGGTCCCTACACTGATTTCTGAAAGAGTTTGCAGACTTTTTATCGGACCTATTGGTTAACGTTGATAAAGTACTAATTGTCTGAGATTTTAATATCCACATAGATAGCACTAACCAAGCATTATGTGTTTTAAGAACTACTACACTCTTTTGGAGTAACCAATACATCAAAGGACCCACTCATCGATTTAATCATACACTAGATTTGATTATATCTCACGAAGCCGATCTAACCGATCTAACTTCTGCAAAGGCTATCAAACCACTTCAGCTGGTTCAAAACACAGCAGCACGCTTCATCTTCAAACAGCCCAAAAAGTGCTCATGTGACACCCCTATTCATCTCTCTCCACTGGCTACCGGTTGAAGCCTGTATCAGATTCAAGTCACTGATGTTTGCCTGCAGGACTATCACTGGATCTGCACCGGCCTACTTTCACACCCTACTACACTCCTACACCCCATCAAGAACCCTGCGTTCAGCAAACAGACGGCACCTTTTAATGCCTACTCTTAATCGAATTAAATCGTTTTCCCGCTCATTCTCCTTCACAACTCCTTCCTGGTGGAACATTCTTCCTAACACAGTCCGGTCAACCACATCTCTCACAACCTTCAAAAAACTACTTAAAACACAACTCTTCTGTGAATAAAAAAGTACACTAATCCTCTTATCTCAACAGGTAGTGGTCTAGCTTTTGTTGAAACTAGTAACTTTGTATTAGCACCTATCGTACTATTGCTCTTTTAGGACATATCGCTTATTGCTCCCCGAACTCTTTGTGAGTCGCTTTGGATAAAAGCCATGAAGTCCAAGGAACTGTCTGTAGACCTCCGAGGCAGGATTGTATCGAGGCACAGATCTGGGGAAGGGTACATAAAAACATAAAAAAAACGTATGCAGCATTGAAGGACCCAATGGTTTCTTGATAAGATGCTTAATGACGGCCATCTTAAAGGGTCCTGGGACATGGCCTAGACTAATCGACGAGTTTATAATGTTATATACAGTATGGGCTCAATTCCTTCTTCCCCAAATAGAGTCTATGACTGCCCTATGAACCGTATGTAGTACAATTATTAAACTTGGCACATTCGTAGCGGTGGTAATCAGCATTCATTTAACAAAGTATGGGGTCACTAAAACTACCTCTATAGTGCCATCAGCAGTTCAAACATTCACTTTTCAAACAGCTGTAACTTTTGAACCCATATCTAGAGAAATTACTACTTCATTCATGTTATTCCACTCGTCACGCTCTTTGTATTCAATGTGTTACATTAAGGCTCCACCACTGACTGTGGCGGCCATCTTGAAAAGTACAGTATTTCGTTTTTTTGCTACTATTCTCAGAAATTATGACCAATTGTCATGAAAATTGGCTCATATAATTTTTGGACTAAGATACCATTGTATGCTACGGAATTCTTATTTTCGCCATTGTTCAAAAGTTACGAGGTCGCAAACCTTTCAAAGTTGACCCCAAAACAGATCTGAGGCTGTATCTTGGCCACTCTTCGATCTATCTATTCATCAGGACAATCCCAAATTCATTATCACAGAAAATTTGAATATTGTGAAAAGTTTAAATATTTAATTTACTATCAATGTGCTTGGACAAAAAACTCTGTGAACAGCCAGCCTCTTTTGCAATGATCTTTTGTGTCTTGCCCCCTGTCACGCCAGTTAAAGTCAGCAGTCTTCCCCCTGATTGTGTAGCCTACAGAACTAGACTGAGACCATATAAAGGCTTTGCAGATGTTTTGAGTTAATTAGCTGATTAGATTGTGGCACCAGGTGTCTTCAATATTTAACCTTTTCACAATATTCAAATTTTCTGAGGTACTGAATTTGGGATTTTCCTTAGTTGTCAGTTATAATCATCAAAATGAAAAGAAATAAACATTTGAAATATATCAGTCTGTGTGTAATGAATGAATATAATATACAATTTTCACTTCTTGAATGGAATTAGTGAAATAAATCAACTTTTTGATGATATTCTAATTATATGACCAGCACCTGTATACAAAATGATGTTTTTGTGTTCATTGTCACTTCTGATATCTGTTTCTCATGTACATTGTATATCTGTCTTGTTTCAGCCCCATTCAGAAGTTGTGATGTCATTCTTGGCTGTTTTTTAAACTATACGTATTTCACATACATATTGTTTTGTGGCCTTGCACTGTCATAGCTGCCACTTTGGTTATGGTTACATATCGCTACTTACACCTCTCAGCTTTGCTCAGCGGCCCTGTTGTTAAATGTTGGCTCAGTGGTGAGACTTGCTAAGTCACTGGTGTGGGGTCAGTGGGGTCAGCGGTTCGAATCGGGCTGCGTATGATGCTTGTGTGTAAATTGTGTGCTTTGAGTTTATTTTCACCTATTCATCTCGACCAGTCCCTTTTTCATAACAGATTTTCTAATCTGCCTTTTTTGCTCTCGTTGCTCTGCGCCAGCGCAGCTCCACACTCTGCCTGCGACACCTTTGGGGGCTTGGCCCCATATTGCTGCTTGCAGCTGTATTTATAATTATAATGCTTGTAAACTTTATCAAAACCAAGCTAAAGAAAAATTATTTCAAATTGATCAAAAAAGGACAAACCCAACAGAATGATTGGGATTTTCCCCTTCTTCCCAGTGCTGGTTTGGCGTGTATCAGTTTTCGCTCTTCATAAATGCTAAACCCGACAGTCTGTCCATTCAGAGTCTGTGTGTAAACACATGGATTATAAAAATGTCTGTAAACTGCAACGTGGTCAGATTTTATGGCACAATTTAAAATGGGTGCCACTGCCACTACAGTATAATTACTTTTTTCACTGTGGTTTATAGCTACAAATTCACACACGATACCAGCAGCCCCCTTCAACAGTAATATAGATTTATCCTCTAATTCTGCTTATATCCATTAAGAGAAAGGACAACATACAATTTTTAAAGAGGGGCAATATACATTATACATTGCTAAGAGATTATCTCAAAGTCTATGATAAACGTTCCCACACCGCAGGGCAAGCCATGCCGTATAACCTGATTTACCCCTGCACCAGCCCGAGGGACAGACCACAAGCTGTTAATAACACTCCCTGGAGAGATACGACAGTTTAGGAGGAAAAAGGGTGTGATGGGATTTGCTGCATCGTCCAACAAGAATTCAGACATGCAGATAGGTCAGATGCCATTGTTGTGTGATAAAAACATTTAAACTGGAACAAATATACACCAAATTCGTAAAACAATATTTTGTAAAATTATAATTTGTGGTGGCACATTGATAACATTAGATCTTATTGCTTCTTATGCCATTATATCATGACGTTTAGTCACAAGACACAATGCGATTTAAAATGGCCGTAACCCTGACAGTTTCTGTATCTCATGTTAATCTCGAGTAATTACAGAATGGTATTACACCCTTAAAAATCTGTCTAGTCTTTAGTTTGATAACATTTATAAAAGACAGATACACCGTACGATTGTATTCAGAAAACATACGACCTCGTATATGTGTGCGTGGGGGGGTGGGGCACATGCACACCCATTGCCAACAAAACATGCACTGCGTCCCAATTCCCATACTTTCCGTACTAAATAGTATTCGAAAATAGAATTAGTGTGTCTCAAATCATAGTATGTTGAAATGAGTAATAGTAAACGGATGGTTTACTCTTTCCAGTGAAAATTCGAAGTGTGGATCCGTGGACACTTAACAGCTGATATTACCCACAATTCACCACAAGAGGGCGGAGCTTAGTGACGCTCCACTGCTTTAGAAAAGTGAAATAAACGATGCTTTGTTAAATTTATAAATGTAAGTATACAGTAAACATTATATGTGAAATTATGAATGAATAAATACTTAACTGTCACGGACATCAAAATACATCTCTTCCTTGCATTTAAGGATCAGAGTGTCTTCTAGGCAACAATGGCCACTTCCGTTTTGCGTAAGTATGTCCCAGTGCATACAGTTTTTCTACATACTAAAATGTATATACTTTTCCATAACAAAAACAGTACATACTTAAAGGGCATAGTATAAGTAGGCGAATTGAGACGCAGCAAAAGACACGTGACTCAGTTTAACCTACCATATGCGGTTCATGCAATGCGTAACAGTACATTTGGTGTCACATTTTTTTTCACAGTAATCTGCGTGTAGGCCTTTTCTGCCATGTTTCTGAACTTGACTGAGCGGTCTACCATTTAATACAAGGCAGCGGCCGCCACAGGAGCATCACCCGCTGATCGATCATGCAGCAATACATTTGATCAGGTAAGGAGCATCAGCATTAAAGTGTGCCTAAGTAAGCAAATAAGGTAGGGGAGGGAAGGTTGTGTTGTATAGTGAATAAATCATGTCTGAAGGGCTTTTCCCGCTTCGCATCGTGCCTGCAACCCCTTCTTTGCTTTCTCATGTAGTAAAATCACTAATGGCCATCCTTCCGCTGGAATAAATAGTCCCTGGCCGACTGCAGCAATAAAATGTTTCTTCACATACGTTTACGTTGCTAATGGTGTTGTGCATTGGCACACATCGTTGCTTACAGAGGTTTGGCTGTCCTTTATCGTGAATAAACCTGAGCTATTGACCACGCCAGTTAAACGTTTTAAAATAGAAAGTGTAGCGAGACATAGGCCTACTTTGAAATATACGGTACCTGTCACATTTACAGTCTGATCTGAAGTTCTGTAATCTGTATAGATTTATCTGTCTTGTATGTCAATTGTATTACTTCTGGCGCGGATTATCTATCATTAATATACGTACTTTAGATATTAAATGATCTTAAATACAGCCTTTTACTTACTGCAAAAATGACTACGCTATAAAAATTGCATCAAAACATTTGCTACTTTTGACGCATTTAAGTTCATCAACAGTTGAAAAATAATACTGTGATAAGAAATACTGTGTTGGGATTGATTTCATTGGTGGTTATTACTGCAAAGCCATGTAACCAATCTTGCTCTTGTTACTGTGTTGGGATTGATTTCAGTGGTTACATGATTTTGCAATAATAGGCACCAGTGTTGATGTAGTGTAACACATTGATGCAGAAATACTGTGTTGGGACTGATTTCCTAGGATACGTGATTTTGAAGGAATGGCCACCAACGTCGTTGCTTGTAGTACTTACAGTTTTGGGATTCATTTAATTGCTTACATGCTTTTGTTACAATAACCCCCAATGTTGATGTACTGTAATACAGTACATTGAATCAGAAAGACTGTTTTTGGATTGATTTTATGATGTTGCTTTAATAGACACCAATGTTGCTGCTTGTAATACTTTGCTGAGATTGATTTAAGTGGTCACATGGTTTTGCAATAGCCACCATTCTTGATTTTGTTTTTTGTTATTGCTTGTATATGGTTTTGCATTATATTGATACATTTAAAACGAACTAAATGCTGCAATCATATTTAATTAATATTCATTCTATACAGTTGGGTCCAATTATTGTTTTCGTTATCAGCAACAATGGAAGTATTTTTATATGATTTAAATTTAATGTAATAAAATTTGTTCACGTTATTCTTGAATATAAATACAATACATGTCAGTATAAATTGCACTTTTACTAAAAAATTTTTAGTAAAAAATAATCAGACATATATACACATAACATATTGTTTTTACGTATTACCTCTATAATTTTTATGTAGAATGTTTAAGTTAGATTTACAAAACTTTCCACATACAGGTAAAACAAGCTTTGTTTCATTTAATTTGAAATTGTGAATAATATGAGTAGATTTTACTTAGTTTCAGCAGTAACATTTACTTTACCAAAGTGAATGCAAATCCTACAAGGTGTTTTGTACTTCAACAACAACCGAGTTAATTATTTTCACAGCTGGTGTTAATATGTTACATATGAGTCACGTGACAATGAAAACAAACCGTACCCACACATACTATAGAGAATGTACTGTTTTAACAGTGGATAAATGGGTTCTTCGTGTTATTCAGTAGATACTGTTTGATTATGCGTTTGTAGATGCATCAAATGATTTCTCTACCATCATCTTGAATACTCTATTAGAGGGATGGTTTTTCCAAATTCTGTCAGCATTTACTCACCCTCAAGTTGTTTCAAACCTGTATACATGTATGTGTTCCAAAGAACACAGAGAAATATATTTGGAAGAATGTTAGCAATTTTCAGTTCTGGGAGTGGGACATCATCCACTACCATAGTAGGAAAAAAAAAGTTTTTTTTCTGTTGAACACAATGAAATATTACACTGAATTCTTCCTACTATTGCAGTCAATCATGTCACGGAACTGAAAATTACAATGATGGCGAGTAAATGATGACAGCTTTTTGGATGAACTATCCCTTTAAAAACACTCAGGTGTGTTAGAGCAGGCTTGGTACATCAAGTGTTGTGGATATCCAGGGTTAGAAATACCAGCTCTGCATACTGTACTGTAGGTCAGTAAAATCATTGAAGATCTCAATACGCAATTTAAACATTTCTCATCAAATTGACTCAAATCCAGATTTTTTTACATCTACAATCAACATTCATTTTACAGATCCACAATCTATTTTGGGTGAAACACAAGTGAGAAATCTACTGAGCTACGGAAACATAACCTCGGATAGGCCACTGTACACTGTACAAACATCATATTATTATTTCAGAATTAGTTTAATAGTTTCTTTAAATTCCATAGAAAAGAAAAATAGAAAATATCTCAGTTGTTGCATTTAGAAAAAACTAAGTTGATACAAAATCTCGAAAGTCTCTCGATCTGTGAAAAGCAATACCGTGTCCAATTTCATTTTCCCCTTGGGATGGTATTGTACATGTAATGTGCTCTAAATGTTAACATTTGTGGTTAGTTTGAAAGAAGTAGGGCTGTCCAAAAAGGGTCAAACTATAATCGTTATTTGCTTGGTCCCAGCCCAGTGACCCAGTTAAATTACTTCTCCAGTAGACGGACAACACACAAGCACGTAAACACACACACACACACACACACACACACACACACACACACAAAGAGAGAGACAGTGTAGAAAACTAGAGACTCTGCAGATGCTCCTAGAGCACCATATCGGTAAGCTCAGCATCTCAAATCAGACACTGCTGTAGAAAGTTTTACAGCTCATTTATAAATGTGAATGAACCTTGCTTTGCAATCTGATTATTGTCCAGATTACACAGTTTTGGACATGAATCTCTGCAGTTTGGTCATGCATGTTAAAAAAACTGCATGCATCAATGTTGGGCACAAAAGAGAGCTGCAGTTTCCATCGGCACGCGCCTACACACACTTCACTGCATTACTGCTGGACTCTCACTTCATCACATCATCTCGCGATGATAAAGCAGCCAAAGTAGTTCATAGAATGCAGATTACGCTTTCCCCCAAGACAAATACAGCACCACAACTTGAAACACAAATACGGTCGATTACGATTACAAAACACTTTTACGTATAAAGCAAAAACACCGACATGACGCGTTTAAATCGTCAAAGTAACAATTAAGACATGCGCTCTTATTGTGAATGATGACAAAGTTTGATCTGATGCGAATGCGTAAATCTCGCTCAGACATGTTCAGCGAGCAGGAGATGTGCGCGCATAACGGTTTTCAATTATAAGGATCGTTCCTTTATGCAAAGGCTCGAGTTTGATCCGATGGAAAAAAATGTCTGGTTGTGCTGTAATAGGACTTAAACACAAATATATATTCAGTGGGTGAGATGTGGGCTTACCCTCGGAAGCCTGCGCAATGTGTATTAAAAGCAGCAATATTCCTAAAGATGAGAGTTTGGTGCCGCGCATTCCTCCAGACGCGTGTCTCCGCGAGCATCTCCTCCTCGAACACCTCCAGCTTCCTTCTACACGACCTGCCATCTGTGTGTCCAGAGGAGGGGTCCCGGTGTCGGAACCGGTCCAGACATCTGCTCAAAAGCGTGAGTCAGTGCCTTTAGACACTCCAGCCATCACTGCGACACTGGGGAGCGCATCCTTCAAGGGTTCATCCACGACTCGGAGCCTCGTTACAGGCCACAGCATCGGAGTGGGTCGCATGTATCTCTTTGTTCAGATGTTCAATGAGCTGTCTTATGAAAAAGCGCATGCATGCAGGTACGTGGATGCTATAGTTTTTGGCCACGTGCAAGCTCTAGTGGAGAGAGAAGCGCACTGCCATCGAACTGATCCATTATCATCATCCAGCTCCTTGTAAAACTACAGTCAGCACACTTCCATCATTCAGTACTGTTTGACTGAGAAATACACAAAACTGTCCGTAATAACACCTGTTCATTTACTGAGCAGCACCTACAAGTTGTTGTTAACATGCTGAATACATTTCGTTGCACTGTACTTGTATGTGTGTAATGACAATAAATTGAATCCAATCCAATCCAAATGCACAATGTACTGCGTTTAGAATTTTGTTTTTTTCAACATGAAACATTTGCAAGACTTTATAGTGTACACCTTTACCTAAAAAGCTGAACTGTGTCATCACGACACAAGTATTTCTCATAAATGTCAGTTTGTAGAAATGTCATTAATTTGTTATAATATACAGGTCTATATTTAAGTTTTCCAACACTCAAGTAAAATATTTCGATTTGTGCGTCACGGTGTGTTCTGTAAGCAAAAAAAATGTAATCTTAACTAACCATAAGGCCTTGATCAGACCTGTGCTTTAAATGGTATTTTAGTTGACTTAAAGCCATTTGTATACGTGCTAACAAACAATTATATGTTCTAAACTGTGAGCTATGGTGAACGTGAAGATAAATGAATGGTAATATACCCTTCATATTTTTTCGGTCATTTTTTGTATTCAATATGAATGTTTAAAAAACGGTTATCGACTCACCAGAATTCAGTTTAACGTGACTAAGTAGAGAATGCTTGGTCACATCTTTATTCACTGAGAACTAGGGAGGAAACGCCAGTCTACAATGAAAACATTACTGTATATCCAGTGGGTTACGTGTTCCCGGTCCTCATAATGCACAGTGCAAGAAGTGCTACATGACAAACCAGTGTAGCGTCAAAAATCAGAAAATAAAACAAGAGTGTACATACGTCAAAACAGCGAATAACAATGCTATTATCAACTCTTAATGAAACAAAAACACACATGAAGTCCATAACTTGCAGTGTAAAATAACTTTGACAGATGGTGAAATGTGATGTTAGACCGAGTAGATTTAAAGCATCATAACATGAAGTCTTTATTTTTTTATGAGATTAGTGCAGATTTTGAATAAAGCATTAAATATGCCATTAAAATTGATTTTATGTTATGATGTTTATTGAATGTTGTAATATTAGAAAAGATTTCCACAGAAATGATTGATTTCATTTACAGTTAATACAGGCAATAAATATTCAATTATTCAATATACAACAACTTGGTTTCTGGGTGTGATTTTCAGAAGAAATGCTGGTGAACGCCACTTGCAGGGATCGAAAAACAGGATTAACATGTAGAATAACTTCACTCTTCGAAATGAAGGTGCTAAGAAAAGTTCTTCCATAGAAGAACCTTTCAGTCGAAGGACTCTTTAAAAGGATCATTTATTACCTTATATTCTTTTTTCCCCGCTTTACAAAATCCTTTATTTGAAAGAAAGTGGAGTACAACATGTTTGACATTCTGTCCTTGACGGTTGAAATTAAATGTCATAAAAACATGATCGCCGTGTCTAGAAAACAGCCAGTTAACATATGCTGGACATTTAAATAAATGTCATCGGCGGAATGGGATTATTTTAAAAATTGAAATACTAATTTGACAACAATTTCGATCCCTGGAATGGAGAGTTGCTTGCTCATACATTGTGTGGGTAACAGGGTGAACTGAATACTTGCAAATTTGTTTCATAACCAATATCTCAATCAAGGCACACACATACAGTGCTGTTCACACCGTACACAAATACAAGATATGGTTTTAGCATAAACATTTTTAACACAAAATTGTCAACGACGTACATTAATGTCAAAATAAGTTTATTTATTTACTGTCCTCTCATATCAAAACATGGCCGACCGCACATTCATTTTTTTAATAAGTGCTCAGTGGCATGAGACGCGGAATAATCCATAACAAAGACACGTTTTTTTTTGCCATCTGTATTTCCGAAACACAGCAGAACTGTTCTAAATAACAGCTGTTAATATCGCTGAAGTCAAATCAACTCTGCAAGCTATTACGAGTCAAAAACATAGATCAACAGGTAAACATACAAAAATGAAGTTACACCGATACACCCATTAATATGCAGTGACGATCTAGAATGGTTAATGAAGATGCAATACTGATGTGAAAAGAGAAACTAAACGTCCGTTAGTAGCAATACAGCAGTTAAAATGACACTCAAAAATCAAAAAAACACTTCTAGTTTAATATATTAGAGCGACCCATACAAATAAACAAACGTAGATAAGAACCCATGTCATTTCACAGCTATCTGAAATGGCAATTCATACAGCATATAGCAGCTTGCCTATGATACATTCAAGATACGATACGATTTATTACTTGTCCAAAAAGCTAAACATAACCTCAGACATTATCTTAAATACAAAGTTTGAAATTTACCCCGTGACTATATTTACTACAGTATACGTGAGGTCTTTGCAGAGAGAGTAGCTACCTTGCTAAGAAACCGGCTCCGTTCCAAGCACCTACTGAGCTGCCTTGCTGTCTGCTGCTTACATACGCTGCATCCTAACTCAATTTCAAGAATTTGGAAAGCCATACAAAGGCAAACCACATATTTGTATATCGTGCTCCTCGTGAAGTGCACGAGACTTTGATTTCAACAGTGTTTGGCATTAGCATGCTACTATGCTAACTGTGCAACGCTCAAACAGGCTTAAAATACACAACACACGTGTACTAGATTAAAAATAGTATGTTTTACATCAAACTCAACTATTTCTCAAACTTTACCGTTCTGTAACCAATGACTTTATTTATAATCGACAAACTCGATAATTCATTAGCCATCTTGGATTTGTTTTCGCTGTTTCTTCTTTGTAAAAGTACGATGCTGCTTTATAATCCCTCCAAACCAAGATATTTTGGGAGGCAGCATAGGTTTGCATCAGAAGTTTGCCTTCAATAGAACGCTACCTACGAAGGCAGCTCCCTAGGTTTTAAAACGTAGCCCATGAATTACAGTCTTTGGTGGCGCATAAGCGACTTCATTCAAGACTAAAACACAAATCAAGCTGAATGAACCGAAACAAAAATGCACACATCATATATACAGTACACATACACACACACACACACATATATATATACTTGTTTGTCCCTGACGGAATGTATAAAATGCAGTTGACACCGACAAGCTTTCATCGTACGATATAACAGTATAGTTAGGAAAAAGCAGTTAAATCAGTTCACACATGCATATATAAATGAGGATTGCACACTGTAAACACACCTTGTCAAGCTTCAGCACTAAATAAACCAGCTCTATAACATATTTAAGTGAGAATATATATATATATATATATATATATATATATATATATATATATATATATATACACTCGTATGTGTTTATACACAAAATAATGCATGGTCTGCTCAGGCTAAGATGAATCCATTACCCTGAATCAAAGACCCATTTGCATGTGTGTCTTCATCTAGTCGAAGCCATGCCCACCACACAAAACAAACACACACAATCCCAAACAACTAAAACACACAAAAAGAACAACAAACCCCGACTACTGTATTTAGATTGTATTGCAGTTTCACTAAACAGTACAAATACTGTTCGTATTATAGATTTTTCTGAATAGAAATCGATTCGAAGCAGTATTTAATTAATTCTTTATACAACTTGTGAAAACTAAAATAAAATAAACTAACAGAGGGCGTTCGCTGCAGCAAAAGCATGCTGTCCTCACATCATCTCAAATATACACCGGATCCAAAAATAAGTACTGCGGCGTGTGCACTGAGGTACACTGATGCCATCTATGCATGAAATAATACATCTGTGTGTATATACAATATACACACACACACACACGGACTGAATCGAACTGCAAGTGCCGCAGTACATAAACGTTTAAACAGACACACATACACAGAGAGAGTGAAAGTGTAGAAGTAACACAACAACTGCCGGAATATAAGGCACTATGGCTGGGACAACAATGCACCTCGGGCTTCTTTCCGAACAACATTGCAGCTCATGCAACACATGCAGCGAGTAATGAACGACTCCATGATGAGAAACACCAAAGTTCAAATACTGTGAACGCAAGAAAACAGCAGGTGGACAGTCGTGAACACTACATCGGGCATCAGTCTTTACAAACACAAAACGTGTCTTATACAAGTTTAAAGGCAATGTGTAAAAATAAGTTGACCATCACGTGATTTTGGACACCATCCGCCGTCGATATTCATTAAAGGAGCGCCGATTTGAAATCCGATAAAGTGATACGTCACATGTGCAAAATCTAATCTCTTACTCCTTTTCTTTTAACCTGAAACTTTTCTCAACCCTACTTGCTAAAGACTTTCCAAACATGTTCTTCTTTAAAGCTCAATTTAATTGCACTAAAGTCTACGTGATTCCCCCAAAATTGCTTGCTTTCTCTATTGCACCAGGGCATTGGGTACCAGAACCAGACAGTATGCCGGCGTTATGCCTGTGGCTGAGCGATAAAGGGGCGCAACCGTCCGGACTCAAGAGGCTTGCGAAGCGAGCAAGTCTCAGACGTAGGGGTACTGGTTTATTTTGGTGGGACTGAGTGGGAAACCGGCATACGCCGGCGACGCGATGAAGGAGTGTGGGGGGAAAAGCGGTTTAAACGGACCCTGAGGGTGGAGGCTGGGAGAGGGCAAAAGACGGGGGTTGAGCCCCACGGTGACCTGGTGCACCAGGTGGCCTGCTGGATGGGTGAGGCCGTAGGGCGTCTGAAACACGTGACTCCGCGTAGCCCCAGGGGAAGCCAGGAGGTGGGCCATGGGGGCGCTGGTCACCAAGGGGCCAGAAGGGGGGTAGGAAATTAAAGTGGGCTGGGTAAGGGGGTGGACACCCAGGTGTGACTGAGGAGGATGGGCCGAAGCGTGGGTGGGGCTGCCATGAGGCATACTGAAGGTGTGGCCATGTATGGTGGGCGGGATGAACGCCTGAGGCCTGCAGTGCCTGTAGTTGCCATTCCATTCCTGATGGGAGGAGCCAAAATGCTGGACCTGAAGCACAAATGAGTATATCAAAAACAAGTCATGTTAAAATATCAGGCTTCAGGGGATTGATTCCTTATATTTAAGAGGTTTAAAGCGACTGGAGTGGAACTGACCTGTCCAAAAGCAAGCTGCTGCTGAGGGGGCAGCAGGGGCGGGAAGGCAGGAGTGGTTTTCTGTTGGCGGGTCACAAGTAATGAGGAATAGGGCGGCTGTCGGTTGGATCCACTGCGGCCTTTGGGTGGGCATGACTCTACAACTATAGCAAGAGAAAGTGTAAGAAAACTTACATAATCACTTATTTATGTATCATGGCAACCAACCTTACAGGGAGACGTAATGAACATCCGGGTGAAGTGGGTTTATTTCGTGATAACGGTCTATTTGTACATTATCCAGCTCACTACACGGCTACATGCAACAAGTAAATAATCAGACTTGAAATGACTTTAAATATTTTGGCACTTAATAATGTTGATAATTGATCATTTTTGCTCAGAGCGCCGTGTGATAAGTTGTTGAAGCCTCGGACAAGAAGGAACCACATCACTTCAAACAGGTGAAAAGCATTAATATTCCCTGCTTTCTTTCCTTGACCAACAGCTTCCATGTTCTTGCTGGTCAGCAGGTTAACATATATAACCACATCTATAACAGATTATTCCCTTTCATTCGCATATACACTGCAAGACAACTCGTATTTTGTGTCAATTTCCTAAAATCTCTAGAGGTCAACCCTCCTATGTACAGTTCAGACACAAAATATACAAAAAAGTGATGAAAAGATCTTTATAGAAAAGGAAACACTCCGACATCCAGTATAGGCATCACAGCACCTATAATCACCTGTGACCGCAAATGTTCGCTACTGAAGCCACACGGTCCCAAGAACTGTGAGCTGAAAGTAAACAGCAGCAGCAGTGATGATGTGACCTAACTAACTGTCCAGGATTAAGTACTTGTACTATCCATCATGTCGACAGAATTCAATAAATGGAAAAAAATGGGTTCGAGAGGGTTGGTGTGATGGTTACCTGTACGTCCCATTGGCTCACTTTTTGGGACCCTCATGGGCGGCACCACCATGGTGCGGACAGACAGCTTGACGGCCTCTGTTTTTGCGCTTCCATTGGCTTTGCGGTTCTGTGTGTTGTCCTGAATGTAAGGGTCCTGCAGGAAGGGGCTGTCAGCTCGGCTGGAGGAAACAGAGGCCGGTGAGCCGTCCACCATGTCACAACCGCTTTCCCTTTCATCGTCCGACATACTGCACGAAGAATGTAAAGGCATTTGAATGCAAAATTGTTTGAGTTCAGCTAAAGAAGGAAGTGATGATCTGGGATGGTGTGAGGGTAGGTATTCATTTAGTTGGGTGAATCATTCCTTTAAAACGAAGTCGATAAAAAGAAAATGAAAGCTTTTTAACCGTCATGTTGTGTGTGTGTGGACTGACCTGTTGGGTCTCTTGCATGGTGAAGTGCTGGACTGTTGTGATGTAGATGAACTAGTGCTCAGGGTTGAATCAGGACTGCTGAGGGAACACACTCGCTCCATATGTAGTGTACTCTGACACGCCTCACACTCTGGACTACCCTTACACCTGAAACATACACGCACAGACTATACAAACTGTGCCATTGTACAAAAACTTATTCTAGTCGAAATTATATTTTTTTCTACATCCTCATACAGCTTTGTGTGAGGTTATAGTCAAACATTTTATTCACCTTTTTGTGAAAAACTTAAATGTCAGTGCTAAGGTTCGAAATATATTATAACACTTTTATCGGCTCTATTCTATTGGTGGTATTTTTGAGCACAACAGCCTGGAATAGATCAACATTGCTTGCATCATATGACAACGTTTAGAAAACAATGTCATGCACATTTGGAGTGAAATGATCTGAAGATAAATCCTCTGGTTGACTCACTCTGGCGAGTGTTTCTGAGCATCAGGCCCGTCCTCATCTGATCCGCTGCTGATGCTGATCACACTGCCCGCTGGGCTCCGGGAATCGGCCATGGAGCTAGCCTGTCTCGGTTTCCTCGTCTCGGAGTTCTCGTACTCTGGTTCTGCCTTACAGCGCACAGCTTCTTCATCTTGCACGGCCTCCGCAACACACTCCACCTCCTCTGTGCTTTTGGCACCGTCTGTTGTCTTTGGGAACTGGCATGCAAAATTTTGGGCGTTTGTGCCGTGCATTAAGTTGTTACTTCTATTAGAGAAAAAAATGATTAATGCGGATTAGGTGTGATTTGCATTCTAGGCATAAACTTGTGTGAAACAAAACGTCCTAAATGTCCTGTATACACTTGTATAGCATTTGTTTAAATTACATTCACATTTTTGTTGTTGACTCATAAGAAAGATATCAATGACAATAATACACAGTCATGTACCATGAGGAGACTGACCTGTTTGAAGACACATTATTTCTTTTGTTAGCGGCTGGCTGTGGCCACACCACGTGAGCAATCCCTATGCTGATTGGCTGATGAGCGGACATCGCCAACGGGTTGGTTAGTAGTGGTTGATGGTGGGGCATCATAGAGTTGTAATGGTTGCCACGGGAATGCACTTTCCTGCGAAAGAAAATACAAAAGGTTTTTGGTTCAGACGGCGAGTAGAATTACAACATCTAAACAATTGATATAAATATAGCAACACAAATGACGAAGCATCTCGTCCCACACACCCCCAATCTGCTTGTCTCTGTGGACCTGCCACTGTATCTGAGCCCAAAGAGGTTGCTGAGGGGGCCATGGGGGTCACCTGTGGCCAGGCGGGCACCAGGATCGGCTGGCCACGATTTGTCCATGTTTGCTGTACAAAAGGTAACACGTGCTGAATGAATCGAAGGTTAACTTCAACCTAAATGAGTTTTAGTTTGTAAGCCGCTTACCTGTGTAATAACTCCTGGTCTGATCTGTAGCGGTTGCATGGCAGACGCTTGCGTCACCAGTGGTACTGTGTTCTCCATGCGCACTGGGAAGCACGCTGGCTTATTTGGGTTGGGAGGGAGACCTGATATACAGTAAATTATCAAAATGTAGTTTAATGGAACAAAACAGAAATAATGGCAAGTAAACATAAATTATGATAATATAGTGTAGCTGAAGGTGGAGAACCTTGTATGGTCGGGGGACAGAGGATAAGCGCCTGCTGGAATGAGTCACTAAACTGAGCACTTCCTGTCTGAAGCGGTATCCCATGATGCATCACTGAGGGGGCGGATGAGGCTAAAGCCTATAGAATGAGCAGAGAAAACTTTTTTTTATTTTATTTAAGTTTGGCTGATATTTCTGTAGTAAATAAAAAGTGCCCGTTTCTATGATATTCTGGTTGTGGTCAAACAGGTTTGCAAAAACATGATGGGGACTACAATATGATTTAAAATTGTCATCCTTGGATGAACTTTAACAAGCCAGAAAAGAGATTTTGTACATCACTAATAAACGATATTCATGCATTTGGCAAACAATTCTTTCCAAAGTGGCTCACATTGCACTCAAGGCAATACAATCTTTTATCAGCATACGTGTTTTCTGGCAATGGAACCTGATGCTGTTTGCACGAGTCTTAACACAATGCTCTACAGGAAATGAATCTGGTATATCCTTTAAACAGAAAATGAGCTTTGTCAACGTTTCATTTTTAATGACGATGTTTACTAATGTGTGGTGGCGAGCATGGACACAGATAAAAATGCATCGTGTTTAAGTGTCCTGTAGGTGGCAGTATGAAATAACCACACAGAGTACAGTAAACGTTTTGTACACGTCTATGATCTCTAGATCAAAGTTCATTTGTTCATGCCAGCCGAGCATGATGCCCGTCTACTGAATAACAGGAATAATACTTCAACATTGCGAACGAAGTCCAGCTCCACGTGCTCCAGCACAGTATATTACTCATTTACCAGCTAATTCAATAACACAAATCCAACATTATGCTTTGAACAACAAATAACCTTTCATTCAACATACGACATCAAAAATGCGTGTGCGCGAGGTCAGTGCTGTGGGCAGAAAGTTGCCGTGACTCTCCTTAACAACCAAACGTTCTCTCTCTCTCCACGTTGCCATGATGTCAGCAGTGTTGCCTTGACAACGCCAATAAGGCAATAAGGCTACATATGTACGAGATCTCAAAAAAATCACAACGCAAAGGTGATCGGTATCATCTACCAAACCACACATGGACGTACACTAACCGTAGCAGAGCAGGAATGTCGAGGAAATGCTTGTATGTCTAACAGCTTGTGTTAAAAGGTGTAATATCTACTGAAGATGATTATAATGTAGTCAGAGCATAGGCAGCGTGTGTTGTGACATGTTCGTGCAACGGCGGCCATGTTTTGACAGCACGTTATGACCTGAATTCATCACGAGGAAAAACTCAACGTGACTCCCCACACGTCTACAGGCAAAACGATACAAAAGAGAAAAATCCTTCATCTTGCACCTCTCCCTGTGTCCCGTCGTCGAGTTACAGATCAGCAAGTAAAGAATAGGTGATGTAATACAATGAGTACACAGTGAAAGTCTGCACGAACGGTGTTGTGGGAAAGTCTCGGCAAGTCCCGTAAAATCATGTTACTTTTGGTTTGACCTTATCAGAATTTTTTTTAAATAAAACATCGGTTACTTTGTACATGGTTCATTTTTTGAGAAATGCTAAATATGGTTTAAGCCAATACTTCACACATTTTACTATCACAAGTTTCAAGTGAACAGAAAAGCGTTAGGAAATGTTCTATAGTTGTTTAACGTCAATTTAGTTTTGTTAAAGGATACAGTAGTTAAGCACAGACTAAAGAGATGCGTTCAGTCATTTCCTGAACCATGTAAAGGTTGAGCAGCTCATTTCACTACAGATGAGACGAGAAAGTGAATGATCTGGAGTGTTGTCATTAAAGGTTTATCTGAGAGACCTACGGGTCATCTTTTTCCATACCTGAGAGTGAATGGCGGTCATCTTGCAAAAAGGCAGCGTGAGGCCGGGAGCTGTGCTGGAGCTCGGAGCCGTCCTGACAAACTTGGTCAGCCCGAGAGACTCGTATCCGGCTGGCCGCGAGCAGCACATGTCCATTATTTGAAAAGCCGATTTGACGCTGTGAAGGAAACAGTACAGAAAGAATTTCAAACCCCATGAAAGTCAGATTTGGAAGCACGGCTTGAGAATGAAGAGACGCTTACTGGTTGCTGTGGGGGAAATCTAGCAGATGCTGCATTGTGATGAAGGGATGGCTGAGGGCGTCACTCGGGGCGATTCTTTCCTCCGCGTCTATCTGCAACATCATCTTCAGCAAACTCGCAAACTCTGCACGGTCCACCTTTTCTGCTAACAAATCACAGCCTTCCAGATTCATGACTAAATTCACCTGAGAAAGGCAGACATCACAGGACAGTGAGGGAAAATTCCAACTTTATTAAGCACTTCAACAGACAATGTAAAGTAGGTACATTTATCTATACTACTTAGGCTGCCACTAAGAGTAGAGTACCCTTAGATTTTTATCAGATCTAACATTTCATTTAAACTTCACGTCGTCACGATATAAGTCATATCTGCTGTCTTTTTGGAAACACGTAGAATATTCATGTAACTTCGAAAGTACAAAATACATTTCCTGAATCAGTTTACACATTTGTTACATGTGATACAACAGCTGTCTTCACGAGACGTTATGATAGCCCACTCCATCTGGCTTACGTCTATTTGACGTCTGCATTTAAATCTACAATACATAGTTTGCTCATCTGCAATACGTCTCGGAGACGTCTGAACGTCTGCTAAAGATCTGGAAACATCTACTGCGTAAAAACATCTGCTAAACATCTTAGAAAGAGCTGTTGTTCATCCATTCTAAATCATAAACATCGTACAGACATCTAGATGTTTATATGACGTCGGACGGCAGACGACTCTGAGACGTATTGCAGATGAGCAAACTATGTATTGTCGATGTCTTGCAGATGCAGATGTCAAATATTCGTAAGCCAGATGTTTGTGTGCTATCAAGGTTTGGTGATAAACTGTACGTACATGCGCTATATCATCCAAACAGCTGAAGATGTACTTCCTGGCTTCCTTCGATTTGAGCCCCGTCTCTGCCTCGTGCTCTTCTGTGGACTGAATCGAACAAAATGATGTATTCGATTATATGTTTACAACACACAGTATATTTGAATTTGTTAACTACTGCAACATTAGTAGAATGTGCTTAAAGTGATAAATTATCCAAATCATTTTCTCACAGTATTGCCATTTCAAACCTGCATTACTTCCTTCCGCAGAACACGAAAGAAATTATTTTGAAGAATATTGTTAACTGGCCCCCATTGACCTGCATTGGTTTTGTGTCCATCCAATGGAAGTGAATGGGTGCCAGGGTCACCAACCTTCTTCAAAATATCTTCTTTTGTGTTCTGCAAAAGAAAGAAAGTCATAAAGGTTTGAAATGACAAGTGCATGAGTAAATGTTAACAGAATATTCATTTTAGGGTGAACTATCAGGGTGATAGTTAAAATTGCGTTTTTCCACCTCAAAAATATATCTAAACTACGTCACATGCTGTCACCATCAGATCCAGAGAAGTTAATTCATGCCTTTATGACATCAAGACTAGATTACTGTAATGCACTATTAGGTGGTTGCCCAGCAGGCTTATTACAAAAACTCCAACTGGTCCAAAATGCGGCAGCTCGAGTTCTTACACGTACAAAATTAGCCCCGTTCTGTCAACCTTGCACTTGTTACATATAAAGCGTCGCATTCGCTTTAAAATCTTGCTTATTTCCTATAAAGACCTGCATGGTTTAGCTCCTCACTACTTGAGAGAACTTCTCATGCATTACAGTCCTTCAAGTGCACCACGGTCTCAAGCGTCCGGTCAGTTGGTAATACCTGGAATGTCAAAATCAACCTGACAAAAGCTGTGATGACAAAGGACGTGGCGACTCTACAACATTTCAGCCGCTATTAGATTATTAATGATAATCTTAAATCGATTTTTTTTATTTTGCATTGTTGTGCAAGCACTGTCGAGCTTGTGCAGAGGCTGCAGCTTATGCCAGAGTGGAACTGGAATCCCCTGGTTTCCCTCTGAGGTTTTTTTCTGCTCCAATGACGTTTTGGGTTCCTCGCCACCGTTTGCATACTGTTTTCCACTGTTTGTCTGGCTGGGGGGACTGCTAGAATTTTATAGTTTTGTTTTATTACCACTGCATATAGGAATTTATAGTCTGATAGTCTGATATTCTGTGTTTTGACTTGCATAACCTTATATGTTTTGCTTATAGTACAGCTGCTTTGTAACAATGAAAATTGTAAAAAAGCGCTATATAAATAACGTTGACTTGACTATCACTTCAACAGAACAACAAGCCTCCCACCAATCTTCTCTCAATAATGACTGGAAAAACTGTTATTTCTTTTGTGTTTCTATCCATTTTTTCTACACATTTGTTTAAACCCATATTTTCTGATATGCTGCAATGTGCATTATTGGCCGAATAATTCATGTTTCTGCACATCTCTTATATTGATTGTTTAAACGAACCTGAGGTGCATTTTAACAAATATTGTATATAGCCCACTAGACATTATTTTTGGCCAATCTTCCATATATTGTAGATGTAAACTAATGTTTTAATCTGATTGCAATGTTCATAATACAAGAGTTCATTTGTAAGCTGCAGTCTCTGACTCAGGTGATTCATGTCATGTGATTTATGGACATAATAAAGGTTTACATTTGTTGTTTTTTGTCTTACTTTGAGTTTCCAGGCAGCGTAAGGAGAGTCTGACTCCCGGCAGAAGAACCGTGACGTCTTCGTCCCCACTTTCAACAGATGCTCTCCCGGCAGCCCCTGAGTCTGAGAAATGTAGCGAATCTGAGAGGAGACAGATGGAAAGAAGAAAACAGTTCTCATCATTAATGTTTTAACACCATCCAAGAGAAACAGATACATCAATAAAAGCCTGTCAGATCCATGGAAACGGCTTGTGTTCTCAATAACACATTTAAACTCAGCACGTGTTCAGAGAAACACCCAGAGATCGGATGCTTGGTGAAGTCACGTTTATTCGCTGTGACGTCAGTGTCGGTGTGTGTGAAACATCCATTATTATACAGTGACTCCAGAGGTGCAGGATTATGTGACCTTTGACCTCAGAAATTGGGAAAAACGGCCAACGTGTCTCATGGGACCAACCCATACAAACAAAACACAACACGATAAAAATCTAGAACATTAGAGCCACATGATCTTGACATCTTTGTGTTTCAGACCAAAACATCACACTTTATCAAAAACTGAAAATGTATTCCTTGTGTTGCTCAAACTTCCACTAAAAGTAAAAAGAACGGGGATTATTACAGAAAAAAAAATCGCTTTGGATAGAAGCGTCTGCCCAATGAATAAATGTACCTGAGAACCGGAGTCATGTCTGTGTTTTGTTGGCAATCGGTATGTATGTGCATAATGTGAACAACACAAATGCAGAATTAATGCGATGATGTATTGAGTGTTCATGCTGTAGTCCACCAACCCCTGACCCCCCCCCCCGCACCGCACGGGTTCAGGGCTCACCTGTTTTCAGAAACAATCGTACTGCTGTATCTCTCTTTTATAAATGTGATCAATCCTAAAACCGTTCAAAGATACAAAGTATTCAATACTACTCTATTGGTACTCGAGATTAATATGAGGTTGGCAGAAACTGTGTGTTACATCCGCTTTAATGGATTTACATTTACATACCGTACATAAAGATATACCAAAGCTGTTATACGGTGCACGACGGCCAAGCAGACTTTTTTGTCTTTTTTTACCATTTGATATGCTTAAAGAGATATGTTGTGATTCATACAAATAACTGACCAGCTGTCCAGAAAGACTTTTGGGATCTGGATAATTGTTTTTGTTCATGTTTCAGCCTCTAGGGATAACATCTTCATTTTACCCAGGGATGTGCCAATTTAATACTTCTATGTGCATGCCCAGACCTGCAGCCAGGTCCACAAACAGACAATTATTTTCATTTACGAGGTCTAATAGGCACTTGCTTTAATGTAAGGATAGTGTTGAAAGTCCACATGCCCTGTGAGACACCCTGCTATTGGTGTCATGATGGGGCGTTCATGTCGCCTATAAATATCTTTTGCTGTGTGGGAATAAATTGATAACACCCATGAAGGAGGAGCGTGGATGTGTACACAGGAAGGGACATCACGGATATTTTAGCGTCTACACAAAAATATCGGATCTAACACACACATATACAACACAAACCGAACCGGACAAAACTAAAGACAGAAGCACATCCCATCATTTATAACTCTTCCCTGGTAGACCAATGATGTGAAAGATCCTTTGTACACGACTGCAAGTTCCTATCTAGAAAAACTTTGAAGTTTACAGCACACAACACGGCCATCCCTGGGAGATCCATATGTTGACATTCTTCATTTGAGAGAACAGAGAAACCCATCCATATGGAGCTGGAGACTCTGCTATTCCCTGTCATGCTCACAGAGACTCATTTTTAGAAAATAAGCAACATCTCTTATGGTTGTTGATCATAATAAAAAATGATGCATGGCACACAAAGCCTGCATACGAGGCGGCAGGGGGAATCCAACATTAAGACTAGATCGTATGGCACCCGCCGGCATCTCGGGGTCTACTATAAACCTCCCATCACCCACCCCACATGCATTCATGATCCAGCAGCCCACTGGGGTGATAGGAAAGCCATCATACCCCATTACTGCTGTCGAGTCAGAAGCTGCTGGGACTTCTTTCCAAACCCTCCCCAGAAACAGTGTTCTAATCCAAGGACATTCTCTAGCCGCCCCTCCTCTCGGATTCACCCCCGAGCATTTAGGGGCTGGCAGCCTGAACACTAGATGAAAACGATCATAAAGCATGCAGGATCAGGACATGCACAGTAGCAGTGTGCACAACTGAGCCTTACAAATTCTTCTGCAGACTGTTTGGGCCTGAGAGCACATACCATCACTCTGTTCTAAACACATTACGTCAAGAGGAGAAATATGAGAGAAGTTCAGTGTGTGCCTGTGTATATCAAAGAAACTATACAACCAGACCTGAATCACAAATAAACGAAGAGAGAGAAAGGACCCGAGAGGGAGAGAAAGACACAGAACCATTTCTGATACATTAATAGATTTGAATATTTCATTGTTTACCTGCCACGTTATTTTTGTCATATGTATAATAATGTGTGACAATATTGTTACCAAACACAAGAGGAGAGAGAGAGCGGTCACATCCTTCCTAAAATAAAAAAATAAACCTAAGAAAGGCTGTCAATATCAATATCGAATCACTAAGGTCTTTTTAAATGCGTGGACATTTCCTTAACTCACGGATGTACAAAAAGCAATGGCAATTGACAAAAAAGACTAGTTCAATACCCTGGCCGAGTCAAAGAAAATAAATCTATAAAAAACAAGGCTTTACTCTACTCGCAATACAAAAATGTTTAGAAAACCTTCAGACAGGAGAGAGAGGGACGCTGAAAGAAAAGAATTACCTGATCATATTCGAGGGCTCCTGGATAGAGAGGCCAGCCCAGAAAGAGCTCAGCGATCACACATCCCAGAGACCACATGTCTATGGCTTCACAAAAAGGCAGACCGAGAATGATCTCTGGAGCCCTACACAAGACACAGACAACATTGTTAAAACCCTTTAGATCTAGCTTTAGAAAAAATATCAATGGTTAGACATACAGAATATATAATATACAAGGAAGTTACATTCAGGTCTACAACACGACACATTTTGGGTGACCTTAAACTTGCATTATCTTAAAAATGTTAATCTGAATGCTTCTTGCCTGTATAAGCTTAAATGTAGGAAATCAGTTTGTAATCGAAATGCATTTGTGCCAACGCGTTCATTTGGATTCATTCAATTATGTACACTGTTAAAAATTGCTGTTAATTTACGTCAAAATTTCAACAGTATAATCCTGTTATGTCTAAAAACAGGGCACTAATGTTTTTTCATGGAGATTACAAAGACGTAAACAAACTTTAACATTATTTCACCGTATTTATTGCACAAAGGACAAAAAACAGGTATATACAGTATTTTTAGAAATAGAGAACAGCAGCGAGCACGTGGAAGTTCATCGTCAGCATCCTCCGAGTTATTAGGTGAGTGCCAGTTTGCTTTGCTCATAGACTAAATATAAGTTCGCAATTGCAAGTGCAAATAGCGTTGTAAAAACATACTAATTGTGGATGATGTGAATTGTAACTCTTTTATACGCCTGTTTCAGTGATAACGTGCGCGGAGTTGAACTTCGAAAAAGATATTTTCCGATTACAAGGTGAGTTTTGTCAAGCTTTTTATTAAACAAGTGCATGATATACTATATGCTCTTTTGCATGGATAAGCTTTCGAGAACTGCTGCAACAAAAACACGTTGATGTATTTGTATCACGCTAATTATAGACAGCTTATTTGCTAATATTAGCTTGCTACCTTTTAATTAATTTCGCAACGTGTCGTTTGGCTTGCAAATGTGACTACCTTGGTACATAACTCTATTCCAAACTTTTTTTTGTTACTAATGTTGTGGATGTTTTAAGTTGCTTGTGTTTTGGAGTGAACCCTATCCTTTATCCTTTTGTGTGTTAGTTTCACAATTTTTTCATGTGTTCAGTATTGAAGACCATAAATTGTAAACCTTTAATTCGTAGTTACTTTAAGTCATTTGTTTAGTTTTTTTACATGTTCTACTCATTTGAGAATATTTTGTGGTTCTTTGTGTTGACTGATGTTCAGCTTTATAAAATACTGAATTTGTGGCAAATTTATTTGACCATTCACTTATTTTTCCACAGCCCCTAATTTTGAGAATATTTTGTTATTTGTGTTGCTGTTTGCAATAACTGCACTTTAAACATTTAATTTTATTGAAATGGCTGCATTTTATTGTTACTTTTGTTCTAAATGTGTTTTAAGCTTTTAAGACATGTTTAAAAAATAAAGATGCATGTTTTGAAGTGACGATGCTTTATTTGTGTTAATGGACAAATTTATATATTGTACAAAACAGCAAGACTGCTAAAAGGATTATAGATAGTATAAAAAGTAAAAATAAATAATTTCTAGCCTTTTAGGAACCACTTGAGAATAAACATTAAAATACTGTCAAAAGCATAAACAGTTGGTTACTGTTAATGTAGCAAATAGGTTTTGCGCAGGTTTTGCCACGGTTGCTGATAGACATCTGTTCGTTTGCACTCCTTTTAGCATTTATTGCAACTGTCAACATTTTAATTTTGCCTATCTGAATTGAAAAGCCAAGGCAGGTTTGTTTCAAATGGAATTGTTAAGGACTGTTAGAGTCAAGACGCCACTGACAGAAGTTGTCACTGCAACAAGAGCTTTTTTTTTTAATATTTACCTTTGATCCTTTAAGTTCTCATTATTTTCTGATGTTTTTTTTTATATTTTATATGCTGTAGTGTGCCGTTTCACTGATGGATCTTCGCATTATATGGACGGATGTTTCATCCTCATTCATTTCAGATTTCAAGTATTTAACTATTTCAAGTATTTAAATAGGGTCCAAATGTCTTCTCCACTCGCCATGTGGTTGCTATACGCAATTATAGTCATATGAATAATATATATTTCCCAAACCACCGCTGTTGATTTGTCCATTTCCACCGCGGTTGTAAAAAAGCTGCCACCATCACAGCCGTCGGCAGAATACATTAAGTTTGGTTTTATAATGGCAGGTACTGAGACTAAGCCGAAGGAAGACACAGTGTGTTATATGTGGAGAAATGTTGTTGAACTATGCGCTAAAACCATCAAACTAACAGAGACATTTGAACACAAAACACCCGGGCTGGTCTGACCTGCCCTGTTATTGTTACGGGAATAAATGGTTACGGAACAGACCTGCAAAGTCTTTTCTATGATTAAACAACAGTTTTCATCTATATATCTAACATGACCAGGTCTGCTACTGTGGCATAAAAGATGAACAGCAGAGTATATATACACTTTGAATATTCTGTGTTCATACTATCATATTTGGAAAGGTGGTCCTCTGAATTTATTTAAACTGTCCTTTGTGGGCCATGAGTTGCAAAAGGTTAAGAACCCCTGATTTAGCCAACGCCTTTATCCAAAACAACTTCCAATTGCCTCCATTGTTTACCTCACTTGTAACAACACAAGGACAACAAAAAGCATAAGCACTGCAAAAATGGTCTCATATAGCCTACCACAGTATACAGAGCTGAGGTTTTTGTTTTGTTTTTAAGGATGGAAAAAGTAGAAAAGAGACAGAAGTCAGAACTGATCGCTCAGGAGTTGACAGAAGATATGTGTTTTAGCCAATTCTTAAAGATGGCTAGAGAATCTGCTGATCTTGTAGCAGCGGGCAGATCATTCCACAAATGTGGAACCCATCCAGAGAAGGTACGCGAGTGATTTTTTTCCCTTTTTGGGATGGCACCACATGACGTCGTTTATTTGCAGAGCGCAGGGATCTGGCAGGTGAATACATCTGGATTAGTGAAGATGTGGGGGTGCCGAACCAGTGGTGGTCTTGTTGGCCAAGTGTTTAAAAGAAAAGTGTCATCGTGAATTTTCCTCTGGTAGTGTACAAAGGTGAAAAATGTTTCTGAATTCAATATATATACCAAGCCAGTTGCGAATAAACATTTCCTGCAAAAGAAAACACTTTTTAGATTATAGCAAATTTTTTAAAAGGCATTGAAATCTGAGCTGTCCCAACACGAAAAAAACATTGTTCACTCATTTACTAGCCAGTGCGCTCACGATTTCATTCAAAGTAGAGTCGTACGATTCATTAAACAACGAACACATCATAAATATTACATTTTACTGGCAATATAAAATGAACCAACTTGATGAATATTTAAATACATTTTTATTTGGGTATGCATTCAAGTGTCTGCACTGAACAGACCATTGACTCGATGATTCATTTGCGTCATTACACTGAAACATTGACAACAGACCTGCTCTGACATCATCACCGAGTCCGGCTTCAAACGCATCCATGGGGACGCAGGAAGCCCAAGTGACTGCTTAGTAACAAATCGCCCTGGTGATCTCATTGAAGAGCATTAAGGTCTCTTCGTGTGAGGTCGTGCTGCGGCTGTCTGACAGATGACTAACACTCGGGTTACAAAAAAGCCTGTTTCACACAGAGATCCTGGAAAAAGTGTCCAGGAATTCGTCCCGGGATCCCTTGATGTAATATACGGCAAAGAAATGAAAAATATTTCCTTGCAGTGTTTTTATGTGGCTAAATAGCACAATTAGTTATTATTAATGCCTTCCTTTATTTAGTGCCAAAATAGTCTCTCTTTTCTTGGTTATTATTCTGCAGCATATATTGTGGCCTTTTGCAATTTTAAAACAAACTCTTTATTTATAATTTTTATTGGTATAATGCAGAACAACGCTTAAGCTAAATATAAAATGTAATACGAAAACAAATAAAAGTGAATTGTTCAGGCTTGTTCGATGCAAACGTACACAGCCAAAATTAAAAATAAAACCGGATGCTGCGCAGTAAAAATGAGCCAGCATGTTTGCAACATAGCCTAACTGCAATACAAAAGGCACGGTATTATAATATTTCAGTAACATGATGTACAAAAATGTGAGTTTAAAAATAAGCTTTTAAAACAAAGCACAAAGCATATTACACATAATGCTAATGACCATCATGTTTATATTGAATGCAAACAAAAATGACTCGCTTAACTATAAATTTGTTTTCATTGCCAAATTATTTACAATTTATTACAGATGTGCGTCATCACTACACAGAATTGTTTCTGCTTGATGTTCACACATGGCGCTTTCCGGGACCGATCCCTTTAATGTTACAAGGTCCCCTTTCCGGAATCACTTTTCAGGACCAATTCCGAGATGCGTTCACACAGAAGGCACTCTTGGACAAACACACACACAGTGTGTGCCAAATTCTAGGTAACATTGCTGAAGCTTACAGACAAATTCATCCCGGAAGCCTTTGGAGTTGTTGGGGATTTTAATGTGAAATTTCACAACTGTTATAGCAGATAAATAATATTAAAACTGATTTTTTTCATGACTTATGACTTTGATTTCAGTGAAATCTAATTCCAGTGTTTTCCAGGTTTCCTGCTTCTAAAACACTTTGAATATCTAAAGAATAAGATGTGTAATTGTATACTAGCATTGCATGTGTTTTTCAGTGATTCAGAATATAATGGCATTCATTCTATTTAGTAGATTCGTATTTTATCCGAAAATATTTTATTTAGGTTTACAATTTGGTTTTAAATGAACCTCTAATAAACACTTGAATACATGGACATGGATTTTTAGAGTCTAGTGTTTTGCACTAATTTTTGTGCTTTTGTTTAGAACTGGTGCAATATTAATGTGACATGCAAATAAGCACATCCAGTCTGTCCTGGATGTTGTGTGAACTGGACTTACCGTTCCTTCCAGTTTAGTAGTAGTTTATTCATCCCTTAGGAAATTAGGTTTAGTTACACATCACATTAATCACACCAAAGCATAGTTCCTTTACATATTGACACATCTCATTGCCCTTGCACAGGTGTACAATCGTCTGTAAATATTCACACGTCTCCTTTCATTTCTATTTCTCTATGTTACTCTTTCTTTTTTTATGCGTCTTGCCGCAGTATTTGGAAGTGACGTGTTGATTCAAGTACCAAAAAAGATGATTCTTGTGTGCAAGCACATTTCTGACTCCGATTATAAATTCAGAGATCTCCGGGATCTTCCAGATCGTTCTCCAGCATCTGATTCTCCATTACACTTCTCATCTATCTCACATATCATCTCGCCCTCATAAACACGTGAGAGCAGATCTAATAATGGCATCTTCATCCATACATCTGATCTGTCTCGGATGGACATGCTGAAAAATCATCTGCTCAGAGTGACTACAGTAATGAAAACTGGGCTATTTTGAGCTGCACTGGGGTGGAGGATGGCTCTAGCTAACATGTAGATGTAGGCAGGGGTCTTTAGTCTGATAGCCCTCACATTTTGTTCGTCATAACCAACCTTAAACAGTTGAAGAAAGGTTGAATTGT
Organism: Barbatula barbatula; assembly: GCF_947034865.1. NCBI lineage: Eukaryota > Metazoa > Chordata > Actinopteri > Cypriniformes > Nemacheilidae > Barbatula > Barbatula barbatula. The sequence continues at coordinate 8,829,696 of NC_136773.1, forward strand.
CTTGGGAATGTGTTATTTTTAACTGTGACCAATGTGGCAACATCAAATTAAAGCACAAATAATCTGATTCAATGAAGAACATTCATAAAAGAGAGAGCAAGAGAGCGAGAGAGAGATTAACCCAATGCAGATCTAAATTCAGCTGAATGCACATGCAGTCACAGTGACTCTTCTCAGAACACTATATAGAGCCTATGTGATGGCATCAGTGCTCAGCTATGTTTTGCATTGACATTAAAATAGCCTCACAGAGCTGCTTTCCATTAACACTAAAGCATAACACAATAAGCAGCATGCCTCGCACATACCACAGCTCTGAAAACACACAGACCTTCTCTGCTCGAAGCCCCTAAAAGTTTGGGACCATGTGTCCCAAAGTCAATCCTTCTGTTAACAGCATTTGTTCAGCTCTCGATTCATTTGAGTTACAGTACAGCGTAGATAAAAAATGTTAGAGATTTTGCGAGGTCGTGAGAAAAATGAGTATGCAGATACCACGGAGCATTTGAAGAAAAATGACATGCAAGGCCCAGATTTATTTAAATGGCTTTTATAAAACGCATCCTATGCAAGAATTGTACTGATCTTCATTGCAAAGAAATGATTAAAAATAACCTTGTGTATAGGGCTGGGCGATAAATCGATTTTATCGATTAACTCGAGTTTGACGTTTAAGGCGATTTTTTTTTAATGAAAATCGGTTTTCTCTTTAACTTCTATGACTGACGCTCCCGAGTGTTCACACCAAACGCGAGTTGCGCGAACAAAACGCGCTATTCGCGAGTAGTTGGACGCTTGAACATTTTGAGTTTACTCGCTTCTTTCACGCGTGTAATTCGTGCATTTGCGTGTGTAATTCGCGCCATTCATGAGTGAAATATGCGTCATGGGAGGGGCTTCTGGCAAGCCGCTCTCGTCTAATTGCGACATGGATTTTGTTGAGAGGGTAGCGGCACACCCAGACACTGATCCACTTCAGTGGTGGAAGCGTCACGAACCAAACTTCCCAAGGCTCAGTAATCTGGCCAAAAAACACTTGTCTGTCCCTGCTACAAGTGCCCCATCAGATAGGCTTTTCAGTGTGGGAGAGGGCATTGTTACATGTAACCGGGCATGTCTCAAGCCAGAGGTAGTAGACAGGCTTGTCTTCCTGGCTAAAAATGTGTAAATGAAGAATGTTGAAACTAAAGTAATGGATGCAGATGTTTCATTTTGTTTACAATTTCAGGGATTCAGGAAAGCTGTTTAAAGTTTTGTTTGCACTTTATGAATACCTCCGCTGTATGTATTTTTGTACAATCTAATTTTGTCATTTTTGTTGCATTTATTTGACCAAAAAGGGACACACAATTAAATTATTTATTTATATTTATATATTAATTATTTTGAAGGTGCATTGTGTCTTTGTAAGTTTGAGGTTATTAGAAAACTGATAAGCTACATTTTCACTGTTTACAATGCCAGGGCCTGCCATCTCCTTTACAAGCATGTTTTAAGACTTGTTTCCTGTTACACTTATGCTCCAATGGGAAATTTAGATTAAACTGTATAAAGGAAAATCAGAACACAATTAAGAGTACATTTGTTTTGAGCAATTTCTTTGTTAGTTGTAGTTTGTTTTTAAATAGAAAAAATAAATCGATTAAAATCGAAAATCGGGTTTGGTGTGAAAAAAATCTGAGATTTTTTTTTTAAGCCATATCGCCCAGCCCTACTTGTGTATATAGAGAGGTATATGGCTTACTATATTAACAATGGAATTGACTTTATAGATGTGAAATTAAAAAGCAGTGTAGCCGTCACAGTTTTCCTAAACTTTGAAAAAAATGTTTACTCTGTTTGTTAGTGTCAAAATCTGTGACATCAAATGCTTGCAACCTAAACGCCACAGTGAAGCACACACGTTTTCCATATATACAAGTAAAATATGAAACGTCAAACACAAGCTCAGATATATAAATACACAAGGACAGTAGTTGGCAGTAAGCCAGCCAGCCATAACAGAAGAATGAGTTCAGTAAGCGTTTGTTCAAGGTAAACATGCATTAAATCATATCATAGTCTTTAAGACCGTTAGGACTATTTAAGACATCATCATCCACCATTATCGTATACTTTATACATTATGAGAATATACTGATAAACACAATAATAAGAAGTTTGGCAACTTGGCGCTAGATAAAGATATTAGAGGATATAGCGGCAAAAGATCAATTAAAATAATGTTCCTGAGAGCGCATGTGATGTTATTCTCTGTTTAGTAGACACGCGGCTAAATTGAAACACTAAAATAGCATTCAGTCGTGTTGAAATACAATATAATGTGGTCAGAGTAGAAGCAAAACAGATTTCAAAACGCAACGTGATGAGTTCATCAGCACCATTCTCTCAAAATCCTGTGGGAAACACTGGACGGTGACAAAAGCTCACGCACAGAGACTGTATCCTATTGGAACTAACGAAAAATGCCACGTTCGGAACCAGAACTTACGTGTAGCGTAAGTTTTCAGGGAGAATCAGGGAGAAGACTGGTGCACAGCCAAGGGATAAGGCAAGTTCGACATAACAGTTCAAGAAAGGAATTTCCGAAACAATGTGTCCATTCAGGAAGTGTGGAGACGCTCAGGAAACTTAAAGACTAGACTTCCCATGGACACAGGATAGCTAGAAATCACAATACAATACAAATGACGGATTTCAACCTTGGACTGAGGTTTCCAAGCCATTTTCTCCATTCTACAAGGGAAGATGTTGATCATTTTAAAGAGTAAAATGAAGTTGATGTTGCTTCCTACATCTCACACAAAAGAGAAGTGAAAGTGATTGTTGTAGGACATCAAGACAATTGTGAAATCACACACTTGTGTGATACTTTAATGTGATGATCTTGAAAAGCATATATGTGTTATAAACCTTGTGTGCTTGTGTAAACTTTGCTTATTCTAAAATCGAGCAATCTTTAAACATCTGCGCTTAATTTACATAGAAAACATGGGCCCTACTTTTACGATCCAAGCACATGGTCTAAAGCGCAAGGCGCTAGTCCACTAAGGGCGTATCCGAATCCACTTTTGCTAGTTTAAGGACGGGGACTGGAGGCTTCTGGTGCGTGAGGTCTGCGTGATGTTAAAGCAAGCAAGCAGACCATCTACAGGACAAGCCAGATGTTCTATCTTTATATAGGATACAGAATATTTATCTTGTCCATTGTAATATTAATGTAATAATTATGTTTGTGTGCTGTTGTGTGTTCCTCTGTGTGCAGAATATAATAAGCAGACGGCTATAGGTGCAGATTACTAACATGCTCTATAAAGAACGAAAAAAATACTTTCTATAATTTCAGTTGCCTCAAAATAGCAACGCGGCAACAATGCATCTGAACACCTAAAATATCCACGAGTGCCTAAAGATGTTTTGACACTAATGCAAAAAAGAGCAAGCACTTCCTGAAATGTTAAACCTTCTGGTTGATCAACAGTGTTTTACGGACAGGCTGGGACTAGATGACAGTCCTTTCGGGAAAGTCTACTTCAAAGACTGTAGGAAATTCCCAGCTGCTTTTTTCAGGAAATGGCTTCAGTGGCAGTTTGTGGACATATTCTTGATTTAAATATCTACGACGATTAAGCAGATCTTTAAGAACCAAGAAAACCAGATGCCTGCCATGCATCCTCAAACCAAAGCCACATCTACTGCATCTGAGCTCAAGTTTGTGGAAACAAAATCACTTTAATACTCGAGCCAAGGTACAATGAAGTGGCTTTACCTTTCAACATGAGCCCAAAGCAAACCTGCTCAGATCAAGAACAGACACATCTCTCTTTGTGAGATTATAAACTGGATATTGCTTCCACAAATAAAAGATGATGTGTGAAAAGTTACATCCCTTTTCCACTTTGTTTCGATACACTTCCCAGAAAGCTTTCTCAAAGACAAAGAGCTCGATCCCAGACCAAGCAAGTGGAATCTGAACTAAAGTGACTTTGTGGAGTCTAAACATCTAAACAGATGTCAACAGACACTGAATTAAAGTTTACTTGTTTGGACCGACTATGTAAATTGTGTAATGTCTGCAGAACTATCAACATCATGCAAGAATGATAAAAGAGATTAGTTGCCCTAACAATCAGACATTAAGTATCATCTAGAATTATTTAAATATTTCAAAAGGACAAACATTCATTTTAACCCTGTAATATAGGTACACAAACAATTATTTTGGTTCTGTGATGTGTGTATATCAGAAACATGAACATCTGAACAGACATGAACACGCTCTGTCAACACACACAGTTATCCTTTATGACAACGGGAATCCCATATCACACTATTTTAACCTTGATCCTACTCAGGTCAAATAAACAATAACAAGAGTGAGTCAATGATGAACAATAAGAAAGACTAACATGGCTTTAATCCATCTAAACAGCTTATGCAGTCAAAATATTACAGTAAGAGGAATAAAATGACGATACCAGACATCACATTTAAAATAATAATGCTGTCAGAGATAAAGCACCAGGAGGGAAAGACAAAAGTTATTACCTTCGTTTTTTTATTCGTACATTGTGTTTTCAGCAAACAAAGATAAACAACTTGATGGGAACCACATTTTGACTGAGTCAACTGGGACAGGAGAATGTTTGAAATCTATCCGTCACTTTTCTTTATACAGAACATGCATCAGATTAACCCATGCAAACATACAATTACTATTTTATCTTAAAGTTCCATTTGCATGCGTCGACATACAGTACACTCTTGTTCGTGGGCAGTATTTACGTCACTTTTTTTTGTCTGCTTACAATGTCTGTATAGATTGCTGTCTAATAATGTAAATTGGATTAACAAACCATATACAGTGCATCCGGAAAGCGTTCACAGCGCTTCACTTTTTCCGCATTTTGTCATGTTACAGCCTTATTCCAAAATGGATTCAATTAATTATTTTCCCCCATATTCTACAAACAATACCCCATAATGACAATGCGAAAGAAGTTTGTTTGAAAGATCAAACACCACATCCGAACCAAACACGATGTGATTCCTACGATAAGCAATTTGTCTGTCCATACCAAACGCAGAAAAGGGGCGGGACCCTACAATCAATCACAAAACACAGCCAATCAGAACAGATTTCGGACCAGAAGCTGAAAAATTCACGTAGAGAGATGCGTCCTGTTCTCATGACTTCAGTGATGCCTCATCGGACGCTATGCTATAATTTCAGAACCTAAACGTACTGTATGTAATCAAACGTATATAGCATGTCCTCATCCATGTTTGCCGATTAATATTCATGAGGTGCAGAACTTACATCGAATGAGATCAGAATGAGTTTCTAAAATAGAATTATGTTGTTTGTTGCGCACATTGTCGCGGCTGGTTAGGACAAAACTACTGAAGATAACTTATTGCGTGCCGCGGCATCGCATTGTGTTTGATAAGGACCAGGATCAGACATGTTTATCATTAATATTTTTAATGATATAAAAGGTGTTATGCAACAAATATTTTTATTTCAACCCATCGTTGGGTTAAATTAACGCAGAATATGGTTATATTTGACCCAACAGTGGGTTAAAACCACTAGGCAGTTTAGGTTAAAACAACCCATCATAGGTTAATTTATAACCCAACAGTTGGGTTTCTCCGTATTTGACCCAACGATGGGTTGAAATAAAAGCAACTAAGATAAACATAACACAGCTTGCATGTTACTTAGGCTTTGAAAGCACAGCTGTAGAGCTTCATCATGGCAGAACACAATGGAACAAAGCTGAGCTATAAGTAGTGATGCTACTTCTATCTCCTGTGTCCTTGACAAGCAAAGATCTGTGATAACACTGCACAAATACACCTTGACGCCTCCAAGAAAGATGAAAATGAAATGAAATAAAACAATTGAGACTTCTGACTTTCCTTCTCTTGCAAGACAACATGTTTCTAACATGTTTTTGATAAATGATTGATGAGGTTTCAACGCTTACGCAACACAGGATACAGAGTCCGCTGCTATTCATGACAATACACTACAAACACAAGCCAGATTCACAGCTCATAAAAAAGCGAATGTAAACCCTTCTCATTATTTCTCGCCTCATTTTATTAGAAACGAAGATTGAGTTTATTTTATTTTATTCTTTATTTAAAAGAACTCGACACTATGTAATTTGATAGAATTTAAATGTTTGTTCTAGTTTCACAAAAGGAACACAAAAATACATTTTCAGAAAAAAGTGTGGTCAAATAAATGTGGCATTTTGGGGTGAACTATTGCGTACAGAGTTGGAAAATATCAATACATTTAGAGACTGTTTGAAAAGCCCTTTATTAAACTAGAAGGTGTCTAAATTCACTCTTTAAAAAGCAACAAAACAGCTGACGCTGAAAGACCTTGAATGAGCGCGAAAGTGATCTCCAGCATTTTGCGCTGCCTTATTTCACTTTGACTGCCAGTGCGCTTCACCATCTATAGAAGTCAAACTGAGCTGGCTGTCCTCCCATAAGCTAATTTTAGGCAGCGGTCTCCGGCGCTGAGCCCCCGCTGAGAGTTTCACGCAACTTTCCCCAGAACAGCAAAACAGCCTATCGTGATCACCTTCATGTGAATGGAAAAACAGCTTTGTGTGAACGGGTCTCATTTGGTTTAAAGGTTAGAACAAAAACAGACACATTTCTAAATTAAGACCATTTCTGTAATAAAAGATAAATCATGCATTCATTGAACAGCGAATCATATTATAATGCTGGCTTGCCAACAAGTTATACTGTACAATAGCATTCAAGAACAACCCCTCATATGCTATGAACGTATACTAAGGATGGTAAAATATAAAATCGTCTTGATATATTTTAGTCAAAACGATGTCCAAAGTTACATTTATTGCACTCCATAGTTTATTATAATAAAAACTTGTTAAGCAGTGACTTTGAATGGTAGTAGGCTTGACCAAACAAATAACTTTTTTAGTTTCTCTTAACATAAAAACAAGAGTAAATAACCAAGATTACTTTTTTCAAATTGTTTCTTTGTACATTTCAAACCCATTTTAATTGCAACATCAGAATTGCAGTACCATAACTGGGCAATTCCAACGTTATGGACGTGACATTTTTCGTTATGGTAGTGACATAAAAATACTCAGAGAATGAATATATGTTACGAATATATTGAACCTTCTGTTTATATTTTACAAAACCCTTGTTGATGGAGTCTAAACATTAAAAAAAAGATGTCTATGAAAAAAATTTCTATTTTAAAAAAGGGAAATAAACATGCGTTATCGATGTGACAAAAAAGAACGCGGTTTTTGGCAGACGACAAACTTTGTAGGATTTCGGTTAAATAAAATGCACAATCCTGACACAATACTACCCAATGAATGGAGAAGGCATGCCTCTTAATAGGACATAAAAAGTAACTTTATATACATTTCATGTGTCCATTTATGAGGAATATGTAGCGTTATGGATGTGACAATAATAAAACAGGCCCTTACCTGACTATGAAAATTCATGTCCTAAAAATAAAATCAATGCTTTACAGATTTGAAGAGAGGTATTTGAACCACCAATCGTTAATATCTGTTCTCTTACCATAGTAAAACATGTTGGTAAAAACATTTTTAACTGTGAAATAAAATGATTCATCCCACGGTTAAAAACTTCCCACCCGTATCGGGCGTTATAAAGCGCAGGTAAAGTGAACGCCCTGAGAGAGATCGGGAGTTGAAACGTAATCCAGCCCGCAGCAGCAGGATCTTGAGTGGATTAGTGACCTGCACACAATCCTCATGCCACAAGCCAAACCTACAACTACTACATATTTTCTCCAACATTAACGTTAATGAGCTCTTCTGTAGTATGCTGAATGACTGTCACATTCAGAACACCACACCACGTTTCTGCACCCTGGAGTATAGTATCACAGAGGTGTCTCATTTATAAAAATTGATATACTATTACTGCACATTTTTGACACACTGTACAGAATACTACATCCCAATGCATTTAGTTCAATACGGCTCATATAGCTTCCGGATGTTTTGTCACAGTAGAAATGATTCATCTTAATAATAAAAAATTAAACCTTCATCCAACACTTGATAGGATTCTGCTGACTTTTATCTCTAGCACATCTCGTATCTGTACATACGGGTGTTTACATCTGAACATCACTGGATAAAGGACAGAATGTTCGGAGGAAACAAACACATCTAAAAGAGGAACACGAACGCAGATATTGATTGAGGTTTGTGAACACACTGTAATGTCATCGCTTTGGTGAAGATGAAGGATAACCTTCTGCACTGCATGAAAATGTCATCTATTATTCATATATCAAGTTAATTTTTAATTAAGCATTATTAATCATGATTAATGATGAGCAAAACTTTTGTTTTTGATAGCAGATATTCACGTTTAATATTCCATTGGGGCGCTTTTCCACAATCATTCTTTTCCAGAATCATTCTCGTGCTTAATCGTTCCACTCCGTGCCGATCCGGGTCAGCCAGTGCGTAATGGGTTTCATTTTACACCGCAGGGCTGATAACTGTAATCTTTAGAATGTAAACACAAATGCTTCACGCGCCAAAATACGAATGATAAGATATCCAAATGCCATGTCATTTATTTACAATCGATAAAACATCTCTTCTCGACAACTCTTCTCAACTTTTCTTTTTTTTAAGGAAAGAAAAAGTTGAAAAGAAATAGAAGTACTTGCATAGCTTCGTATACTGCAAGCAGTTTTATTGCACAAAAGCATTGCTGTCCTTGTGTTGTTCTAATTGTTTTTGTTGTTCACCTCATTTGACTAAATGTAAACATAATTGTAGAGTATAGTCATATTTCTTACATTTAAACATTTAATACTGAAGTGTCTGGTTAGTACTTGAACGTGTGTATGTTTTCCAAAAGCATGTTGGACTGGTCAGACTCTTGTCAAAACTAAGCAATAAACACTGGGTGTTAGTTATGCAATGATTGTTATTTCAGTTCTGTAAAAGTTAACTCCCCACATTTTCCCAATGCATTTCTAAACTCTAATCTGTTAAAACACTAAGGCAAACATAATGCAAAACATTTTTGTATGCAACAATGCATCATTCTAAGGAACTCACTTTTCCAGTCATTTTCATCCTCGTCCCATGTCATATTACAAAAAACACATTTCCTTTCCCATAGCAATGAGACAAGACATGAATGGTTTACCCCCCACCGGTTAAAATGTTGGGTCAAATAGTTTTGCAAGGTCAATGTAGCTTTATAACACATGGGACATTGTTTAAAATCAGCGGCGTTTCCTGTAATTCCACAAGGACTTCTAGCCATTCATTCATAAGATCTAACTATATGAAAAGTAACCATTACAGACAGTGATATGAGGAGAAACCCAGCAACACCCAACAAAAACTTAAAGGTGCCTACATAAACTTAAACATTCAGTTATAAAAGCAAAATATTCATATTTTTTTAATATTTAGAAAATATCAGTAATAGCTCCAAAACGCATAAGAGTTGTACATACCTGTAGTACCGCGACTGGAGATACGTAGAGCAGACTGCTTTCGAGACATGACTGGCTGAGCCAAAGTCTATGACTTTCACTCTGTAGGGTTGGCGTACCGGGTCCACCAACATGATGTTCTCAGGCTTCAGGTCAGCATGAATCAGTCCCATGGCCTTCAACTTTTTCAGCGCCGCAGCCACCTGCTGAAGAACAGGTCGGATCACCTTCAGAGGTAGCGGACTGAATTTGTTTTGCTTGAGGAAGTCATACAGGTTCTGCTCCAACATCTCAAACACGAGGCAGGTGTGGCTGCGGTGCTGGAAACACTCGAAAGCTTGCACCAGATTGTGCTCATCGGCGTTCTCGCTGCTGAGGCGAGCCAAGATGCCCACCTCGATCTGACCCTGTCGAGCGTACGATGGATGATTCTTCAGGATCTTCACAGCCACGATCTCATTGGTTCCACGTTTCCAACATTTCACGACTTGGCCGAAAGTACCGCGACCAAGGAAGCCTAAAACCTCGTAGGTGTTCTTCAAGGAGCAGAGCAACTCGTGATGGACCAACTGGTAGTCACCACCTCCACTCCCAGAACTTCCTCCTTGTTTCGCGGGCCCTCCTCCGACCGCACCGGGGACCGCAACCGGCAGGTTTCCCACGTTCGATTGCAACATTGCAGGCAACATTGACAGGTCCTCCACAATCTGCATGGCGCTCCCAAAGTTCTCAAGCTCCTCGCTCTTACGTTTCAGCCCGCATCTGTTGGAGCCGTCTCGCGAGTTGAAGCCTCTGCAATCTTCTCCGTCACCCACCTCCTCCTCCTCCTCTCCTCCGCCACCCTCGTCAACACCACCCTTTCCTTCAACCTCTCCTTTTTCTTGACGGTCACGTCCCTCTCCCCTACCCCTTTCGGCTGCCCCTGTAGCTCCACTGCGGCAACCCCTTCCTTTGTCCTGTTGCTCCGCGTCTTTGCCCTGAGAGGGCACGCCCCCTTTTTGCAACGGTGCGGTAGTATGCTGTCGCTGCACGCCTTGTACAGCAGCGGTCTGCAAGGGAAAATCCTGCCCTCGGATTCTACCGACCACAGAATCTTGCGTCTTGAACGAAGCTGTAAGTTGCGTCGGGTATGCAATGCCAAGGGTTCTACCATTCAAGTAAGTCTGCGGGTAGACCCTTTCATGGTAAACACAATTTCTGGGCTCAACTTTAAGTTTCTTCACACTACAAAAGGCACTTGTCGGAGTTTGAAAAACATGTGGTGGGTAGACCAAAACTTGTGAGGCCATACCTGTAAAAAAAACAAAAGAGATTTTTAATCAAGCTTTTATGTTCTTACAATGATACAAAGGAATTTAATGAGGGTCAATGTTGTTTGGTAACCAACACCTTTTGTTCTGCAGCAGAAAGTAAGTCATGGTCTTTTCTTACAATGGGCTGCAAATAACAGTTGGTTGAGCCAAGAATATGTGCGACATCAAAACATTGCTATGGTTTCACTGTGTCAGTCGCCTCGACAAGGCCTCTCTCTTAGATGACAGTGAATTAATTAAAAGGTGGCGGTGTTTTCAATATGTGTTACTCCGTGTACTTGCCTTTCCACCTAAACGTCAACAGTCACAATTGTTATTGACAGAGAAGACAGCTGATCGAGTTTATCACGACTTAACGAAAGGTTAGCGAGTTTCCCACATAACCTTTCTCTATGTGCTTGGTGCGAGCGTATATCCGAGCTCTCGACCTCCCTAGTTGTATCACTGTGAAACAACAACAGCCTATTTTCCCATATTTCTGAATCGGCGATCTACAATAACTATCACATGCATAAAAAAGAAAAAACCCTCATAACACAACAACATATTGATGAGAAGAGCAACCGCAAAGGATATGCGCTGCATCTGTTAAACGAGTATAAAGTCAAAATCACATATCCACTGTTCAACGTAGATGTATGGTGACTTTTTCAAACTATGTTGCATTTATAAATCAGGATTTAAGCAGCAGTTAGAGTAACAGCTGGTTGGATTAAACACAAGATGTTAGTGGGTTGTGCGTTTATAATATGTGAAAATAGCATTCAGTCTTAAAATACAATATATTGTGGTAGATCGGCCAGTAGAAGCGAAGCGTTGACACTTACTCATCTGAAGCTCATGAGCTCAGAGCAACAGCCATCAAAGGCCAAGCGAGAAAACAGAGGCTTTTCTGTAATGCCAATAATCATACCATATGAGATATTTGAGAAATAACAGGACGTTCTAAACAAACACAAAAAACACTGGCAAATATAATTCCAAAACAAATCCTCCTATTCTGCCAAGTTTCTTCTGATCTCGAAATGTTCAGTTCTAAATAATATCACATTATCTGTGACCATGTGTTGACTTGTGTGTAACTTGAAGTGTTTATATTCTGAGAAAACAACCTCCTTTATATATCCATAAAATTGAGAGGCCGTTTACAAGAGAAAGTAGATGCGAAACAGATTTCAAGTGCCAACACTAGAAAACGCATGTGATAACGCAACACATAGGCTATGCTAATAAGTGCGTGACGTCATCAGTGCCACAATCTCTCAAAACCCTGTGGGAAACATTGCAAAAATGAATCCCAGTTGTGAATCCTGAAACTCTGCAACGTTTACGTGATCATAGTGGATCAAGTAATCATAATAAAGAGGAGTTTTCACAAGTTTGGCAATGAGATGTCACCAGTGTCCATGAACAAAGTGTAAACATCTCGCTATGTGTCATTGAACCTCCTGCATGCAGTGGCTTGCATCACAGGCTGACATCACTCTTGACCTTTAACCCTAGGTCTGAGCTGCAGACTACAGACGATGACATTCTGCAACACAAGGCCCGACCTGCTCGATCCAACACCCACAAACCGTCCTTCAGTTACTGTCATGAAGAGAAATAGCTAACCTCTCATGGGTTCAAATATAACCTTTATATCAGTTTCCATGAATCCACTCTCAGGTCTCTAGGCAACCGCTCTCTCAAAGTGAGCCTTACAGCATGGGGTTACAGCTACAGACACAACAGGCAGTTTTATATCCAATAAGATTTCCAATCAAAGAAGGTACAATATAGGAATAGTTCACTAAAAATAACAAGTATTTATCTACGTCTTACTTTGGATATTTACAATAGACTTTTATAAAACTAGTTTTGGAGTGACAACCTTATCTTATTCTTCCAAAAGTAGTATGGATTTCGTAGCATACGTTTTAAGTGTCCTGACAGATTTCAAATGGGTTTGGTAATTAAAACAAAAATGAAAATATAACCCATTATTTTACTCAGGACTTGATGTAAGTCTATGCACATATAATGGTGATTTTGCTCCAACAAACACCACTGAACACACTATTATTCACATACGCGTTTCTGCCGTTCACAAAATGAAGTAATTGGTCCATTTTAGCTGTTTCACTGCTTAAGACTATTTACCTATTGATTTGTGTACCAAGATAAAATTATTATGAAAAGCAACATGATAAGAGTGTTTTTTACAACTGGCCAACACATGGAAACTAATATAAAGGTTCTATTTGAACCCATGAGATGTTAGCTGTTTCTCTTTACGACAAACAAAGTTTTTATTTGTCTCTAGTCTGCAGCTCAGACCTAGGGTTAAAGGTCAAGAGTGATGTCAGCCTGATGATCCAAGCCACTGCATGCAGGAGGTTCAAGGACACATAGCGAGTTGTTTACACTTCGTTCATGGACACTCGTGACGTCACATTGCCAAACTCAGAAAAACTCTTTATGATGATTATTTGATCCATTATGATCACGTACACGTTGCAGAGTTTCAGGATTCACAACCGGGATTCATTTTTGCAATGTTTCCCACAGGATTTTGAGAGACTGAACTGGAATCCCCTGGTTAGGCCTGGTTTCCCTCTGAGGTTTTTTTCTCCTCCAATGGAGTTTTGGGTTCCTCGCCACTGTTTGCATACTGTTTTGCACTGTTTGCCTGGCCAGGGGGCTGCTAGAATTTTAAAGTTTTATTTAATTAACACTGCATATAGGAATTTATAGTCTTGTTTGATATTTGACCTGTGTTTCCCTCTCCTTAAGCTCTTGGGTGTGTGGTTCGAGGTGATGGCAACTGTGCGTGTGAGTCTGCATGCAGGAGTGTTTTGTGTGTGGGTGTGTCTGTGTCTGTCATTTGCTTTTTCACCTTTTTGTTTTGACTTGTATAACCTTATATGTTTTGCTTATAGTCAATATGTTCTCTTGTACAGCTGCTTTGTAACAATGAAATTTGTATTGTGCGCTATATAAATAAAGTTGACTTGACGGTAATTTTGAGAAGATGCTGTCGCTCAGCTGAAGCTCGTGAGCTCAGAGCAACAGCCATCAAAGGCCAAGCGATATAACAGAGGCTGCACTCTAATGCCAATAACCATACCATATGAAATAAATGAGAAATAAAAAAAATGTATCGCGTTAACATACTCTAAATGACCTAAGGGTCAACCCTCCTCAAGCTACAACTGAACTTAATTTCCTGCTGCGTGACCTCAGTTGACACCAGTTTCAAACGACAAGACAAGCAAACTAGACAAGAAAAGCAAACTGAAAATAAAAACATCGAGAAAAAGAGTCAATGGAGGTGTTAACGTTAGAAAAGTAGGCAAACAATTGCAGCAGCTTACAGCACACTTGACTTAAAACACATGCTCACCAACAACCTTCAATGGTGTAGCGAGTAAGACGCATGACCAGCAACGGTCCGTGTTTTTTATGAGCTCAAATATTCAGTTTTGTGGAAAATGCACATCCCTATCTTTCGTTTTAGGTATAACGGGGGTCTTTTGGCTGCCCTTGTCTCCAAACAAATTGTTAGCTATAACTTTAAAGGATTAAAGCTTTGCACAATTATATTACATAGGTCACTTTTTATCTTGCTTGCGCGGTATGACAAAGCTTGCACTTTGCAGATTTGTCCCGGGACATTTTCCTTGTGTTATGTTGACAGCACCGAACATTGCACCTCGGAAAACGATGTTGAGTTTCAAAAAGTATGCCGTGGCTCAAATCAAACTAAACGAAGTGCGAGGGCAGCTTCCTTTTCCAGTGAAATGACCTCTTATCAACTACACTGACATTTTTCATCTATACCGGAAACATGTTGCCTCAGTAGTGCACTAGCACTTATAAGACATTTTTGCCTCTCAAATCTCAGGACGTAGTGGTACGTGGCAGGGCTGAGTTTTACAGCTCAAAATCCTCAGTACAGTAGAGATCACACATTTATGAATTAGACACCTTATGGAGAACTTCGCAATCATTTTGTTTACATTTTAATTTTTAACCTTACATAATTAAATCTTAAATATATTAAGTCAATATTTCATGTTATAAATGTTCTGTTGGTTGTATTTTGTTCAAACTTTTGTGTAATCTTGGAAGTTACGTCATCTGAAGTGGTCTATAAGCAAGACACTGCCATGAGATTGTTGTACAACCTAACAACGCTTTTATTAATTTTACTGCTAAAGATTTAATAAAATACAAAAAATTTGATTTAAAATGTTTAATATCAACCATAACTTTTTAAAATAACACATTTCAATCTGGCACAAAAAAAAGAGACGGCGGAGTAAAACATTACACCTATAAGAACCGGTAAAAAGGACTTGCTGTAGGGATAAACAATAATATGTTATCAATTTTAGAAACCATTAAATGGTTAACTGACTTTGTAATGTTGCGACCGACCAATCAGAATCAAGTATTCTAAAACACTCAATAAAGCAAAAAGCAACATTGAAAAGTTTCAGCTTATTTTAGTATACGGATTCAAATTTATTTTCTTTCCAAAAGAGGATTTTGTAATCCCACAGTACTTTCATTTCTGTTCATTGTGGGCGTTTACGCTAACATGTCGCAGAATTTCCCTGTCTGCTTTCACACACCCCGCATAAAACTTGGAAATCCCTCCTATGAATAATCTATATGTGATGCATGCGATGCTGGAAACAAGAGAGTTTAATCACCAGACCTGATGAAAACACTGTTAAAAACACTGATTTTAACGCACTGTTCCGCGCGAGTTGAAAAATCTGAACATTTGCTAATCAGGAGCTTGCTCTAGTAGTGCCGTGATTATTTACATTTACATTTAGTCATTTGGCAGACGCTTTTATCCAAAGCGACTTACAAAGAGTTCGGGGAGCAATAAGCGATAGCCTATGTCATACAAAGAGCAATATACAAAGTTACTAGTTTCAACAAAAGCTTTTTTTGTTTTTATTTGTCTGTCAGGTATTTGCCGAAGATGTGCGTTATTTGGAAGCTTAAAGGTGTTCCTGCCCGGGGTGCAATTCAATGTAGAACCGCCATTGTGTATGAGAAATGTAAGGCAGACGTTGAATGCGAACTTAGCAGGTAAACATGCCAATACCACAGATATGTGGTCCAGCAGAACGATGGAGCCGTATATGAGCTTAACGGTGCATTATATTAATGACAACTTTGAAATGGAAAGTCGATGCTTGCAAACAGCATTCTTTCCAGAAGATCACACTTTTGTGACAAGTTTATTTTATTTATGTAAGTTAACCAGAATTTATTTTATGTTGTCTGTTTTAAAGACATTTATTTAAAGTTCTATTACTGTTAATACTATGTTATTCCACTGTGGAATGTTTTGTTATGCACTTCTGGTACATTTAGAATGTTACATGCTTGAAAAAGTAAAACAATTACCAAAATCGCAAATAAAATCGCAATTGCAATATTGCTTATAAAAATCGCAATGTGATTATTTTTTCCATATTGCACAGCCCTAGTTATTATGATAAAAAACTTGGCATCAGGCATCCTGGCTTCGCTTTTATTTTGAACAAAACATGAATTGTTAAGGCCTTTTTCGTTAAAAATGTTGTCATACCTTGTTTTAGGAAATTTCACAATAGAAACCAAGATTTTGTGAGAATCACCCGGGTGATAATGTCAAACTGCAAAGTCGGAGAGTGCAGTAAGGTTTATTTCTGCAATTGAAAACAAACGTTTGTCGGAAACTCCACACTTTAGATGTTCCCTGTTGCTTCCAAGAAGAATAATAATCAAATTTTAATAAATTCTAAAGAAATATGTAAATGGTGCTTTTTCATGCAAAATCACCACCATAATGCAAGTGTTGTGGGTCTCTTTCAGCTTGTTACCATGAAAGCTGGAGGGTGTTCCGGTTGCTTGCTTGCTTGCTTTCTCACCCAAATCTCGATGATATTGTGGTTGCTAGGCATGGCTCGGTTGCCTCCTTCAATCTGAGAACATTGCATGTTTGATCACTTGCAAAAATCTCCTCAAAATGCAAACGGTAGGTCCGTGGCACGGTCATTACATACTGCGTGTATTAACTTCTTTCGTTCTGGCTACAAATGCTTAACTAAGCAATAAATCAACAATAAAGTGAGGAGCTTCAAACCAGGTTGACTATATACTGCCAAAAACATTTAGTTTCAAGCAGGGCCGGACCCCTTATAACAGGGTTAACAAAGCAAGGGAGGTTGGTGATCTCAACCACTCACACAGGAACGCAGGGCCATTGGGAAAAACGGTTCTCCAAACAAACACATTTGCCAGAATTCAGATCATAGAGAGACCCTAATGCAAACTATCCTGGGAGGCAAAGACAAAGGAGGTCATTTCTGTGGCGTCCCTTAAAACCATCTCCATGGAGTCACAGCATGCACTGTGGTCAGGTCTATTTCAGTCGCAGGCTTCACCACAGTGAGTAACACAGACCAAAGCCGTGGTGTGGACGGCAGCAAGGTTATCGTTACTGAACGGCTCATTCTTCCATAAAAAGCAAAAACGCATCGGGTCAGAGTTAAGTCCACCCCACAGAAAGAAACACAGAACCCTTCTTTTTGAGTCACGATTAAAAACTTCTAAACATCTATAATTTTCGCAATCAAAACCATCGACTATACTGGGCTCTAACCAAATAGACTTCATTTAAATCAGGTTAACTAGTAGAGCTCTCTGGGTGGTGTTAACAACACCCCGCATGAGTTCTTCTCGTGTATAGTAAAGCAGTCTATTTTTATTTAACACTTGACCTATCCCACTGCAGATGCATGTCATCTCAATACTTGTGTGACTTTCTCTGAGCTTTATTTAGACTGGAGATCTACATTCTGGATTGTGAACCAATAAATGCAACAACAAGTTATTGGCAGAATAATGAAGAATGTGTTTCACCTGTGCTGTTCTAGATCCACTAGAAACTCTGTAACATGCACACAGTAACAGACCGATCTTTATGATCTCCTGGTACTGTTGACCTACCAAACACTAAAGCTTGTGAAATGCTTGGTTACGCATCACAAGCCAGACTTTAAACATAAACAAAAAAATTTAACTTTTTGGAGGACGATAACAAAAATGGCTTGATTCAAGTTATTTTACATGCTACATGCTGGCTGTCTCAAAACACTGTTATGTGTCAAACTACAACAACATTCTATGGGAATAATGATCGCTGTAGTAATGGTGAGATTTTATTCGAACTCGTGCGACATTATTAAAGCAAACGACGAAGAACTGGGAGTCTAAATGAACTTGGTTTTATTTTTAGATGGCTACACTACATACTGATTTCCTGAAATGATGTCTATGTAGGAAACTGTAAGAGATCATTCCATGCACACTGAAATCTGAAACCGATCCACACTCAACAAGACTTCGGACAAGAAGGGGAGTCATTTCAGATCACAGATCCCAAATTTCTCACCTGTCAGATATAATCCAGGTGTACTCCGCTCATCGTACACACTTTAGCTGAACTCGCAGCACGTAGAGGAGTGCGTCTCATTCTGCTGCCATCTTGTCCCGAGTCTACAGCTCGATCCGCCGCACTTTACACGTCAAAGACGTCGACGGTAGAGCCGATTGGCGACAGCGACGCAAGGCCAGGACACATCAGTGAAGCGGGAGCGCTGCTGACGGTAATGCGGGCGGAGGAGCTCATGATGTGTGCGAGGAGATCGGCTCTCCGCTGCGGGAGCATTCCATGTCCGCTGCTTATGACACTGCAGTCAGACGAGAACAATCGCGCGACGAGTACTCGAGTCGTACATGACAACAAGCCTGGCAAATATGGCAAGCCGAATTAGCTTTTAATCATTCTCACGATATCAATTTTGATATCACAAATTACATTTTTACCAGTGAAAACTATAATTCTTGATATCAAGAGTAGAATTTCTACTGGTAACAATTTATATTTTCGATATCAGTAATTACATTTTCACTTGTAAAAATGTACATTCTTGATATCATTAATTGTATTTCAAATAGTAAATGACGTAATACTCGATATCTTTAAATTGCATTTTTACTATTTAAATATCACAGTAGACTGCCATTCAAATTCAATTTCAGATATCAAAAAAGTATTTATTTCATGTATAAAGTCTTTCCAGATATCAGAAATGCAATTCCTACTAGTACAAAACATAATGTTTGATATCAATAAAGGTGTGGTCACTAGTGGTAATGTCTATTCTTGACATCAAGAATTGAATTACTATATGTAAAAATGACATTTTCACAAACGACAATGTTAATCCTTGATATCAATAATGAATTGTGATTACTCTCAGATTTATTTATATCTGAAATATATTTCCTGATATCAGAAATACCTTATGCAACATGTTCAAATTAATGTACAGATATCTAGAATGAGCATTTCAACTAGTGAAAATTTTATCATTTTTACTAGTAACAAGTTAATTGTTGATATAAAAAACGTACTTTTTTTCTAGTAAGAATTGCATTTCTGATATCTAAAATAAGATTTTTAACAGATATCTTATATATCAGCTTACAGCTGCTTTGGAACAATGCAAATTGTGAAAAGCGCTAAATAAATAAAAATCGAATTGAATTAACATGTAAGAAATGAATTATTGATATCAGAAATTGAATTTGAATGGCAGTCTATTGTGATATTTCACTTGTAAAAATGACATTTTTGATATCAAGAATATACATTACTGCAAATGATGACGTCATTGTTGATATCAAGAATTCATATCATGAGAATGATTAAAAGCTAATTCGGCTTGCCATAAGCAAAGACAGATGAAAACAAGACACCGCGGTTCTGTTTACCTGTAACCGAGGAAAAGAACAAGCGTAGACACAGGTGTCAAGACTGGCTGAAAATTACAAGCGTGCTAACATTTCTCAACCGTTTTATCCGTGACAAGCAGGAATTTTGAATAAAGGGCTTAAATCAATCATTTCATTGGGGAGGAGCTCTGTATGGGGCATTATGACGCTCGTGTAGAACTTTGCTCATGAGCATTAACAGAAGTAACGTTAAACCGGGAAACAATTATAAGTTTAAGGAAAAGTGAAGGGTTGCATTACCGTTAATGTCGGGTTTCATTGTTTTCTTCGTACAAATGTTGTTTTTAAGAGCTTGGTATCTAAATGCATTGCATTCTGGGTAGTCGCCGCCATGTTTGGTGACACGTTCAGCGGTGTACAATGACAGCAAATAGAAATATACGAGAGTAATAAACGACTGTATTTGCGTCAAACATTTTAAGAGGTACTCGTGTTACGAAGGCCAGCGAGAGAGTGCTGTGAAAGGTCAACCTCACTCCCCGACCAACAGAGAGTCTGCCATCCGTACCGACGCCGATTCGAGGCCCGCGCCGAGCTGGGCGATCAGAAGTGAACCGGTTACACTTGCACTTGCTCAGAATAAATGGACTAATATTTGAATCCCTTGTTCGGTCAAAAAGAGCTCCCTTATGGACACGAGTGATCGCAAAAGAGCCAATTTATATCACAAATTTACATTTCTAAACGTATTTCGCATTTTCCTCATGGTGTGAGAATTTATTCAAGCGGATTAGAGATTATGAATATGTAGCAGTTATTTAAACCACATTTTATTTGAACTGAAAAGTAAAAGCACTTTCACCGTTGTGTGTTTTCTAAGCTAAAGTTACAATAAAGCGGAAACTTTCTTGTCAGATCGGTTTCCCCTGCGGTCATGAGATCAGATATAGCAGTTCATAACACAGCAAGCGTTCTACATTCTAATGTAATTTTAACGGTATAATATAAACATTAATTTAAACATCCACCTCCACTATTTCCTCTACTGCAATGTCGGTGTCCCCCGCTGACGTCACGTTCCCATTCTCTAATGGCCATTAAATGCAATCTCTTTCCTTAAAGGGACTAAAAACTAAATGACCATAGTCATGATATGAAAGTATGAACATGACTACAGTGTGCTTTAATCCAGGTTGTTTAAACTCACGGAATGGTGAACCTGTTTCTTAAATCCTGACTTTTATTTATTTCGAAGCAGCTGAAACGAAACAAAGCAGCTGCAGTTATTTGTTAGTGATGCACTTCCTTTGCTCTAGTATAAGCCAGATGCCATGAGTGTCTGTGTGTGCATAAGAACACACTGGAGGCGTTTGGTCAGTCACCGTTGGCCAGCTGGTGAAGTGCTATCTCCGTCACTCAACAACGGCCTGTTAAAGTCTCTAAACAACCCGATGAATGGGTATCTGGCATTTGTTAAAACTCTGTTACTTTGTCATATATTATTGCCTGAAGTTGAACTGCTTCAAAATGTTTGTCCTTTTTTTTAATTAATTTAGAGAAATACGCCCGCTAGGTATATATTATAAAAAAAAATTATAATAATTGTATATGCTTAATATAAGCTTATATATGCTAAAATAAATGCAATCACGTTTAAAACAGACTTTCACAAGGTGGGGAAGTTCCGTAACGAGGGACTCTGGGCTCGTCTAGTACAGCCTGACATGTGTGACTCCTCCACTCTCCATTTGCTGCCCTTTACTGATCCAACATTTATTTTTATACACGTATGCTTACAATTAAACGAACATAATAAACAAACAAACAGGTAAATGAATAAATACACATCAACTATATATACACATCATATTTTACGTTATTTTATCATTTTTTTGTTTAGGAATTGATCAAAAGTAGGCCTACTACCTTGAGTGCACAAAGTATAACCTATGAACAATTAGGGTAACGATGTTACGATACATTTATTTGAATTGAATGACGTGGCCTGTACACGCGCACACAGACGCTCTGTTATTTCAATCTGTTGTAACGTAAACCCTGTGACGTAAGCAGACCCATGACGTCACGACCAGCAACGCCGTTGCCACGACAGCACGTTTTGCGTCTTTTTGGAACGGTGTTGTCCCGTGGAATTTTGAATAGCTACCGACAGAAAACCCAGCTAAAGTTGTTTGTTTTCAGGCTGTTTAAAATATCATTACAAGATGTCTTTAAATGCGTTGAGGATGTGTGTAGTTTTGCAAGACTGCGCCGATCAGCTGTCAGTTTTGGGAAACATCGTGCGACCCGCAGCGGACAGCGTGAGTAATGTTTGCGGATATAAATAACGCGATTTCTTCCGTTTTCACTCATTCGTAAAGCAACGCAACTTATGCAACTGCAGCGCTACATTACATGTATCATTATTGCTTCCTGAAGGATGGGAGCAAGTCACCTCCTCCTGACAACAAATTGCAGCGAGACAGGTATAGTCCCTATATCAAAACGTCTTGCTGGCCATACTGCAACAAACCCGGGTGCTTATTTCAAAAGTAATGAATTGTATAAAGATAATTTATGTGATTGTGTTGATTTCATATTAGATTTGTTATGTTTTGTCATCATCACACATTCATTGCTGCAAACTGTTCCACAGGCACTTTGTTGCATATGTTATTAATGGTTTAATTGTCGAGCTGCTGGAGACTAACACATGTAAGAGCTTGATAACAGCAGTGCAGGGGGAGAAGATGAAGAAAGCACAACTTCTTGACATATTAAACAGGTCTTTACAAGAACTGACATCATATTTACAGCAAAATGTCATGTGCTATAATTCATAACCTCAATCCGCTAACCTACATTACATTGTACTGTACATATTCGTCTAACTGTAGAGAGGAAGAAAGCAGACAAAAGGTAACAAATCTTCAAAAACAGTTGCATAACATCCAGAAGGAGAAAACAGAAGAGTGTGAGGTAATGTATTCCTTTACACTACTGTACATTGCCTACAAAGTAAACCCGAAGTGAACCCCGTTTAAATTATTCACACACATTATTTTTGTGCACCTTATTTCATAGCAAAGAAACATATTTTTGATGTTAATCCAAAAAGTAATTTCGGAAAGTGCTTCACCCCTGAAGTGATTCTCACCTCAAATGAAAAAAGTCACACATAATAAAGTCATACGGTGTCATATGTCATTTCTTTTTAATTGTCTTATGTGAAAAGGCTGTTCTGTCCCCAGAGGCTTAAGGAGTCAATCGTTCACCTGAGGCAGCAAGTTGAGGACATGAGAGTGAGGACTGAATGGCAGGTGGAGTATGTGAATAACTGTGCCCAACAGCAGATCTGTGAGGGACAGAACATTAATGCCCATAAGCAGAAGAAGCTGGAGGACGAAGTCATGGTGTGTAGATAACTCTGATGTTTAAAATAGTTATAGGGTCCCTTGACTGAGATGTGTTTATTGATATTTTATGTTTGCAAAACATTTGTTCTTATCTTACAAAACAAGAAGTGTATTTATTTGATATGGTTTACTTTGATCAAACAATGAAGAACACTAAAGATATAACATTCATTTAGTTTTTTTCCTGTCATGTAGGCCACTTATTATGATTTATATTTATCGTTTTCCCCAATTCGCTTTGAATAAAAGTGTAAACTTAATACCTGTAAATCAAAAATGTAAAAAAATAAATAAAGAATGAGTAAGTGACCCCTGATGCGTTGCGCACTTAAACAAGTAATTTTATTTAAATTACAATGCAATTTTCCAACTTATATGACTTTATTTATATGTTTTAACTGCAACTCCAATAGCGAAGTTATTGGTTAATTTGAGATAATGTCACAACAAGTCAAGTTCCCACAAACATTCATAGTCAGTACAGTAACTGTTATAATGCCATCTTCTTCATTTTTTTGCTTCTTCAGATGCTGCAGGAGAAATTAGAGGAGGAACAGAGCGCTCACACAATAATGGAGAATTTCCTTGAACGACAACTCGCAGTGAGTGAAGCACAATGTCATTTCGTTCAGAATCCTAAATATTTCAAGTATTCAATTTACATTGCCGATTGATGATGCATTGTGAAGATGCATTATAGAAATGATTTTCGAATTCACAGTCTAGCTCAGTTTTGTAGTGTTGCAAAGCAGCTGTACAAAAAAAAGACATTTTGGAGAAACTTATGGACAAACCCAACTTCGTTGGAAATTTTTATCCCAACCATGGGTTGAAACCAATGGCGCCCCCAAAAATCATGTTTTTTTTTATTGTGCATTCCAATGAATAGATCAAGATTGTATTTTTCACATACTCATTTATATTGAGAATAAACAACCAGAAGTGGAATTTAGGTCAGGTGAGCTCCAAAGACAAAAATATAAATCATATAAAGATAAAGGTATAGTCTATGTTAGAATGAAACTGTATATATTTACATGAGCAGGAATGTGTAAGAGAATGTAAGAGAACAGATGGTCACACAAGGTGGATACTTACCAGCCACAAAAAAAGAGCCGTCTGTGCTGTGTGCAAGTTGCAATGTCAATAAAAAAAGAGTTCAATAAGTGATGTTGATCCAAATAGAAAGTTATTTTAATATCAATCAATCTGCAGTTGGTTTGTTTTGATTTAAGCCACAATAGCAAAAAGAAATACAGCTAACTAACACTATAAATCAAAAGAAAATATCATAAAAATCTAGATTTTTGTCCAGTAATCTAATTTTGGAACCAAACTCTTCATATATACATTCAAGTTAGGTTACATGTAAAACTCTGCAATATGTTGTCATGATTCCGCTATCATGTCATGTTAATTCTTGGTCTTGCAGCGGAGTCATGGCATAGCCTTAGGTTTTGTGTGAGAAAGACATGGCTTTGTTGTGATTCTGACTGCCATGTGCTTTCTCGTGTCTCGTCAGTGTTTCCCGCCATCTCGTTTCCTCGTTAACCTTCCCTGAGTGTTTCAGTACCCGCACCTGACCCTTGTCAATTATCCTGTGTTTGTTTCCCTTTAAAGCCTCCTCTTGTCTATTGTCCTGTGCTCGTTCGTTGTACTGGTATGCCTTGCTACTTCATGCTTTATGCTATGCCATGTCTTTGAGTTGTTAGTCTAGTCTAGTCTAGTCTAGTCTAGTCTAGTCTAGTCTAGTCTAGTCTAGTCTAGTCTAGTCTAGTCTAGTCTAGTCTAGTCTAGTCTAGTCTAGTCTAGTCTAGTCTAGTCTAGTCTAGTCTAGTCTAGTCTAGTCAGTGTGAGTGTTTTGTAAGTCTAGGTGTTTTTGTAGTTTAAGTTCTAGTCAAGTTCCAGTCATCAGTTTATTGTGCACTCTGTTTTGTTAGTCATTAAAGTCTTTATTGTTAACCCCTTCATCCCCGTGTCTGCCTGCACTTGGGTTCTTCCTTCCACGATCCATGACATATGATTATTAGGATGATGATGATTGGCACACATCTGCTCTTTTTCGTTTAGTTTGTTTGGAAAGCTGCTCCTTGTTCGCTTATTATTATGTGCTTATTTTTCGCTCTTAGATCATATCGCTTGGCACTTTGGATGTTAAAATGATCAGTTGCAGATATCTTATATTTTGGTCTTATAAAATATAAAATATTTGTAGATTTAAGGTTTATTTTCGGCTTGTCATTGTTTGCAGTTTTTTCTATGAATATCTGGCAACACTGTCACTTTAGCGAAGCGGTTAGCCCCTATATTTCTTGTGCGAAAGGAAATATTTTTTCCCCTGTTATTTTATTGCTCCTGACATACGGACGAAGACACATCTCTGATGGGCTGATAACTATTGTGGCCGATCACAATTTGCATTACTGTAAAATGCATGCAGGAGTTTTGAATCAGAGTTGCAAGACTTGCACTTGTCTTGAAATGTACTGCAACAATGCAATGGCAGTTTTACTGTATGTCGGGGTTAAGCATCCTTTTTTTCTTGTCTACTCTTTTTTAAACTCTGAATTTGCACTCCAAATCAACATGAAGTTTATTTGGCTAATGGGGTCTATTTGGCTCTATATAATAAATAGTAGTAACTGTATGCTCTCAGTATTAATGCCAATGTCAAAACTGTTGTCTATACCATTAGATTTAGGCGTAGTACATATTTTGTATTGTGTCAACATTTATACTGGGCCCCCCCCCCCGAAAAAAATCCTGGGGGCGCCACTGGTTGAAACACCCCAGCATTGTTTGGGGTGTATTCAGAATGAATTACAGAAGTTTAATAAGTGGTATGTGTTCCATATCCCGAGGTGCGATTAGCCAAGCAAACTATTTTTCATAATAACATTCTAAACGTGATTGTAAGCAGTTGTTTAGTTGGGGGTAGATGTAAAAGGTACCCACCAACAATATTGGAGAATAAGGAGTATCTCTATAATGTTGCAATGAAGGCGAATCTTTTGAAACTATGATAAATTGCTGATATTGCAGAGCTTACAAGAGAAGAAGCCGTTTTGGATAAAGCGGTATGAAAAAGACATGGAGGAGAAAGAGCAAGAGCTCACCACTCTGCAGAACAAAAGAGCCAACAACCTGGCACAACTTCACGAGCTCTCCAAAAAGGTCTTTAAATAAACAAAAACCTGCTGTACATATTTAGTCATTATGTTCAGTAAGCTGGTCAGCGTAACGCATGAAGAATTCACCCTTACAGTGCAGAGACATGCAGCAGGTTATAATTGAAGACAGGACGGAGAAGGAATGGCTGCGCATACAGCTGGAGAAAGAGCAGAGAGAGAAAGATGCTGCGATAAAGGTAAAACGCACCTGCAGACACACCTCTCACATCCTTGGTGCTTGAAGCATTTGAAAAGCTATAATCGGATATACCAAAATACATTATAGTATATCATTGTTACTTTACAATCTTTAAACAAAAGGTGGCACCGTAACCAAATTCCAAATTTACTGTATAGCTATTTTAGTTTCAAGGATACCTCCAGTAAAAGTTGTCTTTTCCAGAAATGCTTTTTGATAGACAGATTTGCATTATGTAATATAATACAGATGAACTATAGGTACAGTATGTTGGATCCTTTGACATAATTCGTTTCTGTATCTCTTCTCAGATCCAGTCGTGGTGGCGAGGAACTGTTGTTCGCAGGGGACTGGGCTCTCCTAAGAAATCCGATCAAGCTAAGCCTAAAAAAGGCAAAAAGAAGAAGAAATGACTTATGATATTTTAGTGGCTGCAGAATAGTTATTATACTGTAGGCGACTGTATTAAATAATAATGCAATTCATGTAGGAGTATTTGAATCAATAAGAAAATGCTATTAGAAAAGATGTCAATTTTTACCACCAACTAAATATTTGAAAGTTTTTTGTTGAAGAATGTCATAACATCGAATCAAAACGTTCCAGGAGGTTCTTGTTCACATCTCTCTACAGTCTTTCAACCACATTTAATAATCCAAATACACATTTAAATTAAACTTCGATTTCATGTGTGTGTAATTCTGTGGATATTACACTTTAGTTACTGTAAAATAATAACTGAATACAACAGGATAGAGGAAAAAATCATTTTTAGTTAAGACCTGTTGGAATCAAGAACGATTTTTGCAGTAATGTGCTCCTCAGTATGCACTTTTAAAAACAGACTTTAGGAAATGACAAATCCTTTATTTTTGTGTCTTTTTCATAGGAGTGTCTTAAGAAATTGGGAGAGGTTTCCCAGAATATGACCCCAAAATATTGTATTTACACCACTGTCAAATCCAAAAATGCTTAACATGTCAACTGTCATAAAACATCACTACAGTCGTGTATGTAATACAAGCAGAAAATATGCCAATGCCGACTGTTTGACGCTAGATGGCGCACAAACACCATATTTTATTTCAGAGCGTGTCTCTGCGTCATCTACGTCAACATCATGTCGTATGATTAAAAAAACCATCGAGTGTCATAAGATCTATAAATATAAAGGCACATGCATATGGGCCTGCTGACAATTTTTACTTTTGAATTTATAAGTCGAAAGTCTTTGTAGTACATCATATCAATTTTGTAAAAAAAACGGTTTATTTATCTTGCTGCCTGATGCATGATACAACAAACAGGAGGATGTCGGTAAGTAGTACGTAAAAACTTAAATATTTCAGAGCATAGCTTCATGCGAGCTGTAAAGGATATTTTCCTGCAATTCGATTTTCTTCTGGAGGAATAATGCATGCCAATGTAGGTCTACTGATAAAAGCTTAGCCTACTGTAAATATATTCACAAAAGATCGCAGTGTTTAAAATAATAACTCTCTAAATTAACTCATCAACTTTTTTATAAGTTAAAGCAATATTTCACAAATAAAATAGTTTTAATAGAATAGTTTAAGACTGGTTTAAGCATGTCATTTGTAGCATATCAAAATACTTACTAAGTCACATCGCAAAACTGGAGATCATTTATTTCCACAAATGCTTGATATCGTATTTTAGTAGCATTAAAGTGCAATTTCTTACTACCAACACTTTAACCACAGCACTCAGTTTATGAAGCTCATGTAAGAAGATCACAGACTGTTGTTGGCATTCATTGTATTTTTTCTTTTTGACAAAGCCAAACTGTAAATTAATGCCATTACGTCAGGCGTGTGCTTGAGATCTGTGACCTGTGTTCTGATCAGTGATCCGGTGTTTCCTGACCGCAGGAAGCGAAAACCATCTGTCCCTCTTCTGTTTTATCTCTCTGCAAGACATCAGAGTGAAGACCACCCACCCCCCCCTCGCTGTGTGACACTACACGTCACATTCTTATCGTAGAGACCCATAAAAAGTCACAGTTCCGATCTCTTTAATATCTCAATATAATGTACACCTTTTTTTAATATATCTCTTATTTGTTCCTATTTTGATTGCTCAATGGAAGTACCATCTGAGACTAAGTTTCTTCTTGAAACAACAGAGAGCTCCATCAAAACCTCCTCCTCTGAAAGAGCAACCTCTGAGCAATGAAATGATTCATGATAGGCATGGATATAAAATTACATTACATTGTGTTATGGTATTAGTGTAAAATGCAGTTACAAAGTAACACACCGACAATGGAAGTACTGTGAATTGTGCCATTGTTTCCATAATTTCAGTTGTCTAAATAGCGCATATGTAAAGGGACTACTTTTTCTGCGGATGAGTTTCTATTTGTGTATTTTTCATTCTTCTCAGCATCACCAGACTTTCTCAATTCCTTCCAGTTACTGTTTGTAATGTTTCATGTTCCGATTGGCATGTTAAAGTCAGTCAGCCGATCCCGGGTTTACCTCAACGTAATATGGTTCATTTTGAGGGATTGGGCGTCCAGAGTGTGTAGGTAAGAGTCTTTTGAGCAGAACCTCACTTCGGTTTGCTGATCAATAAAAGTGTCAGGATTCAACTACGAGCGCAAGGTCAGTGAGAACCCAAACAAGGCCTTCAGCAGAATATATCTGCACCTCGTGCCATCCGTTCCTCCAGCTGACAGATTCTGGGGTCACGCTGTCCAAGTTTGGACTCCTAATTTATGAGCCGCTGTCACCAGGTCTCCTTCGCGATGTTCCGTTCATTTCTTTTTGATGAAACTGACCCCAGACACCGAACACGTGTGTGATCTTCACTCAATATCCAGTCACTTATAAAATGTACACGGACCAAACTGGACACTGGAAGTTAGATCATTATCAATTTGTCACAAAAATGAAGTAAATAAATATAAACTGGACGTGAGCTATTTGGTTTCCGTGTGAACAAGAGGACACACGGCACATTTATCTGGAAGATAGAAAAATCACACGATCTCTGTATAATCGCAATCATTTCTTCTTGACATCAGTGGCGTTTTAGAGGAAAAGGACATTTTTGTTTCTGTTAAATGAACTGCGTATGCTTTGATGTCCACAATGTCACAAACATTTCTCATCACATTTACATAAATCCAGATGATTTGACCTATAGAGTACAATCTACTTTCGTTGTACTCCTCCATTCTCTTCGTGTTATTTTACGAGTTGTCTTTTTTCTATACCTTTATTCCTCTTTCGGAGTTTAAGGAGAAACATACGAGACCAGGTAAAAAAACACAACTGAGACCGCCATCGAATCTCCTCAGCAATGAAAGGACGACATCTGAATTTTAATAATTTCCCCTGGACGATGATCTCTAATCTACATTTCTTCTGAATATATGAATGGCAAAGGCTCTTTTTTCTATAGATTCAGTCTGTGAATGAATCGCTGGAGTGCTGGTGGTCATTCACTGTCCCTATTAAGGTGCCACTAAGCCGTAATGATAAGAGCACTAGCAGCATGTTGACATAGTGCTCACGCTTCATGTCTGTTATCTCGGAGCCTGATGAACATAACCTGGAAATGTTACTATTATATGCGCTGATAGTTAAGGCTGCCTATTAAGCGTGAAGGAGCCCACGAGTGTCCCTAATGCTTAATATATGTGTTTGCATTGTTTAAGGGTCATTTGCTAAATCTTGCAGTCCGGTCACTTGTTTGCAGAGATTTGGTATCAGTCCTGTACTGTGCACACCAGCTGTTGTACATTGTGTGTGTGTGTAGCATTAATGTGTGCATCGCTATAAACTTTCATTAACGTGAGGCTTAGCCGTGACGGTTTCGGTGCATTTTTCACAATGTCATATCATCAGGAGTCTCTACCATTTTACAACGAATTATGGTTCTACTTTCATTGTGTGTGTTTGTCCGGAAAGACATTATTGCTCATGGACCATTCAGTCAATTGAGTTCAAATGCATTCAATGAACGTGGTCTCTTTGTAAATCTGAGCACAGTGTGCGACATTGTCGAGCCGTCGCATAAAACTCTAGGAGAGACATGTGAGACAACATGCAGGTTTTTATTTGCTCTCCTTAAAGTCTCAGAGAACTGAAAAAGATCCCTTTCTTCTTACCTGGGAGGTCTAAAATGTCCCTTCTTGCCCAGTAAGCATCGGCTAACTGTTGCTCTTTGCGTAAGAAAGCGCAGATTAGACAGCACTGTTTGCTATGCAAGCCTGCTGAATTGATTCTTACTCTTTCTTGCTACTGAAAGTCTACAGTACAAACAGAAAAGCCAGAGAAATGTTTGCTTTGACAAATTGATGGTCATATAGTAATCTACATGCTATTTAATCACTGAGTAATCACTGATGACAGATTCACAATATTTGCTGTGTGTGGAAGTAACTGCTTTAATCAGATTGATATCAAACACGCACAGTTAAAACATGACATTTACAACATCGGGCCATAAAACAGCAAAACCTGATCAATACACAAGGATGATTTACTGACGTGCACCACTGCAACAGAGCCTTACGCGGTGTGTGTGCGCTTTCAATGAGCCATTCAGCTGGCGAACCTCCATGTAAAACTTTAATTATATGGGGTTTTGACATTGACTGTTTGTGGACGCGTGTTCCTGTCCATGGCGGTGCAGAAGGTTGTGGTTTTTAGTTTGAGTTAGCTTGCATGCACTGAATGCCGCTTTGGTGTGTTCGTGCTGTGTGAAACTGTTAACAAACACGTGGTGACATGGAATCCTATTTTTTCTTAATCTTCTCGTGTTTTTTCCTGCCGCACCCACGCGAACAATATAATCGCGCAGGCTGACCTCCCTGCAGAGGTCATAGGTCAAGGTTTCAGAAGGGTCAAAGCTGACCCCCATTGTGTCAATGTCAGCTTATAGATTAACTCTAAACAATGTGCTTTTACTGAGCTGTATGCATAATAATTGCCATATTGTCTTAATCTTGCCCTCACTTGTGCATATTTCTGGATGTCTTTTTAGTTTGAATTGATCATAAATGGCCTGCGGCCGAGCGATCATGATCCACCAAATGAGAACCACTCAAAGTAAAATATTCCTTGTTTAGTATTCATCATATGGTTCAGTTGTACGCGCTTAAACACATCACACTGTTTCTCCCTCCATTATTCGCTTTCCTCTCCCCACCCTCCTGAACAATAACAAAAGCTGTTAGAAACGCCCTCTGATTTGTCAAGTGATGCAACAATGCCGTAATATTTTCTGCTTCCTGGAGTACGTGGTACATCACTGTTTTGCCATGTTTCTGTAATATGTACCATCAGTTTTCCAGATCCAGTGGTCAGTTTTCAAGACATATCGAAGGCTTAAGAGGCGTGACCGCGCTGAATGCAAACTTACCCCCTTTGGCCCCTCCAGACTTTTCTTTGGTGACCGAACTAGTCCTTTTAATTCCTCCAGAAACACAGGTCTCTACATTTCTACTTCAGAGAGTCCACAGTAATATAGATTAATATGAATAAGTATGATGTAATCGATATCTAATGGGTTTACACACTGTAGTAGCAAAGTAGTACTTTAATATCGTGTGTTTTGGCGATTGTTTCGCAGATGCGACTGGACTTGTCGTACTCTCTGAATATGTACAGCTGAATATTACAAAGAAGTGGATCTACGTATATGCAGGTAAAATATGAAAAGATAAGATGCAGAATAGCATTCAAAATACCTTTCTGTGGTGTTGTCCTTATTGGTTACATGAGCATTTATACTGTACAGCTGTAATGACATTCGTGAGCTTGTAACCAAAGTTCTGTTGCTCAAATATGCCCACAACACAACTGGCATGACAATATTTCATAGGTTCAATTGAGATGTGTATATTATTTAATCTGCAGCGGCTTTGTAGGCCTATGTCTGGACAGCGAGCAACACAAAAACCTTCACATCTCCATCTCTGTAGCCTATGTGGAATATCAGTAGCAAACATATTCAGAGAATGTCCTTGCGATTCCTATGGTAAAGAGGAATACTGCTTCTTCAGGGTTTTTTCGCCAACGCAATGTTTCTCAATCACAACTTTAAATCACTTATGAACAATCCCTGAGTGTTCTAGCCTGTATACTCTCTCCAGCAGAACACCATCAGAATTCCTCCAGCTCTTTGTTATTAAGAGGGTGTTTGTCTATTACTGCTTTATGATGTATCAATCGTACTTGAATGGGCAGCACCATAAATCCTGAAAATACCGCAAATGTCCTGAGTGGCTGGATATTGATCTCATTCACAATCGATCAATGGCCAGAAATAGTGGGATCAAAACAATAAAGCGTAAGAATGAACAGCGTATGGATGAATATAAAACCAGGCACAGACGGAGAGAGAAATGTAACATTTTGTTATGGTGCTGGTTTACCTCTGGCGCGGTGGTGACTTATAAACAACCGACCACAAATATACACGGACACACAATAGACGAGAAACACATTTCTGTTCTCAAGTGAGGAAACTTGCAGTTTTAAGAGGAGAATCACGCTGTTTAGGAACCTTACACCAATGCTTACCCAGTGTTAAGTGTGTTACATGCGGAGTCCTTACTGCACATGTTAACAATCCTGTTGTATCAAAGGGGTAGTTCCCTCAAAAAACGAAAACGAAATAATCATGTTCACTCTGATTTCAAACCTGTATGCCTTTTCTTTTTTCTGCAGAATACAAAATAATATAGTTTGAAGAACGTTAGCAACCGAACAACATCGGTCCCTGTTAGGACATTTTTCAAAATACCTTCTTTTTGTCACATACAGGTTTTGAACAACACAGGGGTGAATAAATGATGACAGCATTTTTACCTGTAGGTCTTTCACAGATCTTTTGTTGTTGTTGCATTCTGTAACAGTCCTGCTGCACATCAAGTATGTAACAGGGTTATGCGCTATTGTGGTGGCAACGAATCTTACTACTTGCATACCTTAACATTTCTGAGCTATTAAACCAGATGTGTAGTATCAAGTTTGCTACAGTAGCAATAATTCACCTAGATTGTTCCTGAAATGTTTTATTGTGTTATTTCAGTAGCTCATGATGCGCATGGCTTTACAACCATTCTGAATAATGTTAATAAAGAGTGGTTTGTGTGAGGTTTAGGTTTACGGCTATAGGACACAAAATATGATGAGCTGAGAACAAAACAACAGAAGTCCTCTGGAAGTCGTGATGGGGACATTACCGTTCTCATATGCACAGCCTCCTCATTTTCCCTTAGTCACAGAATTGCAAAGAATCATTGATTCCACACCAGTGTCAATTCAACCACCAATTGATGAAACCGTGTGTGTGTGCGTGTGTGTGCGCGTGCGTGCGTGTGACCAAAACAAGGCCTGATCAATCAAAGGCAGGGCTAATTGATTGGTGGGCTACCACCATTATGCTGAAAGAGAGAGCCAAGCAAATAAAGCGAGACAATATGCGGCGACAGGAACAATCACACGGCAGCGGTCTCCGTCTCAGGTAAGAATCCGGGATCTTTATTTTATTGTGAATGCTTTAGAAGGCTTTGGAATACACTGGGCAGACAGCACACAAACTAAAACCATTATGACTCACACGTACCTACATGTGAATCAGCCAAGATTTGCAGATTCAATATGCTGTGTTATGCCTGTGTGTGTGTGTCTGTGAGAGAGATGCTGTCGAAAGGGGAGGAGCCAAATGTGCAGCTTATGTGTGCAGATCAATGATTTTTCTAGTGTGTGTGTTTGCCTGTCTTTGTGTAGCACAGGGACATGTATTAACAGAGCGCTTGGTTTTGTGCACTCGACATCGAAAACTGGTGCTGTAGAGAAATACGAAATTTGTAATTGTTAATAAAATATGTCCAATGTCTTATGGTTCAAACATTTCCTTAAATAACATGTAATATCGAAACATATTTACCGTAGTAAAATAAATAAATAAGAAATATAAAAATGTCCTATTTTAGTAGTTATTTTTGCCCATAAATCCTGCCGATTTTGAATTATATCAAATTGTTATGCGAAAACCGAAATTAGATGGAGTTGAATGATAACACAGAATAAATTAAGCAGAACGGTTAGCACTCGAGGCTTTTGTTTGAAATTGTGTGTACATATATAAATGTGATGTTTTCCTTTTTAATTTTTTCGCACAGCATGTCTTTACTCTATTATTTGAAGTAAAGCAGTCGTTCTGTAATCACATTTTACAAATTAACAAAGAAGCACCAACACTGAAGTCTACAGACAGGCGGATCAATGAGAAGCTCTCATCTAATGCATGATATATATAAATCTGCTGAAGAGCAGCCACTTAGTTTCGACAAATCTATACTGTTTATGGAAAATAAACAAAATAAGTTATCCAACGATGTACAATATAAAAAATTGTAAGATTTAAAAAATATCTATTCACTATTATCAAGTTATAAAGCATGTTATACCGTGAATGTGCTTTTAATTGTTTTCAGAATTGTAAGATGTGTAATTCTGTAGACTAAAATGAATAGATCACAGTCAAAATATAGTAATAACGAAAAGAATATGACACATGCTGCAGTTCTTTGTAGAAAAACAAGTACACTGGTCAAATCACAAAATAAAATGTTTCTTCTATACAAATACTGAGACAAACAAACATAAAATAAATGTAGTTTATTATTATTATTATTGTTATTATTATTATATCAACGGGTCAGAGGATATGTTCTTAAAACCAGTACAATTATTAAATATCATGCTTATATTATTCAAGCAACATTTTAATATTTTACATCAAGTTTGATGCGGCACATTTACTTTTACTGTTACATTATTATACTGTAAAAAATGAAACATAGGTCGATCGATAGATATATAGATGTATAGAGATATATACAGTAGATATGATGATGTTTTTTGCACAGAATTTTTTTAGTTACTATTACATAATGGAAACAACCCAACTGCAGTTTGAAATGACTTGGAATGCACAATAAAAACATGATGTTTGAACATAACAGAGTCTTGGCAAATATGCTCTTCATGGATAAACTACAAATAAAGATGGTTATTTTCAATAAAAGCCATACTAGATAATGTTGTTCATAGAACTATTTAAGCAATGCATCAGAAATCGCGTTTAACATGTGCGTGTCCACGGCAGCGACCTCCACCACCCCATGACCCTGTGTGCACGTGTGTGTTTAAGAGGGGTGCCTCTCTTCACAATACATCAGAAAGACAATGGATGAGTGCCGTGATTTCACACTCGACGCCTTCCCTGTGCGTCCTATTCTCCTCGCACGTGTCAGAAGGGAACGAGGAGCAGTGTGACCAATCACTCCTCCTCACACACTTCCTTTTGTGTAAACTTTCTAAGCATCTGACACGCACCCGCTCCGTGAATCTGCTCGGCCCGGTGCGTTTCTTATTTTTGTATGATAATAAGTGAGACACTTGTTTAGAAGAAAGTTGGAGCACAAATCCTTTGTAGTGGGTGCTTTTCTGTCAGATCTGCTGGATTGTCTGCCAGGATGCCGTTTGAATGGGCTTATTGTTCGAATGCTTGCTGTCCACTCCACGAGGGCTCTTGCTGTAAATACGGCAATTTGACTCCGGCTGGTGGAAAGTAGCTTTGACAGCAGCTAAATAGGACTGCACCACAAAAAGAAATCAATACTAGACTCCTGTTCATGGCAGCCTGCGTCTCTCCCCTCCCCTGATTTATACAAGAAAACCTTTGGGTTTTCCATGGAAAGAATGCAGCCGCTTACATTTGTGTGAGGAAAAAAGGTTCAAACGCTTCTGAAAAAATACGTCTCCACATTCTGCGTAAAACAACATCATTGTAAAGGGTTTCATAACAGAAGGCTATATGTATAAATAAAACCTATTTGTATTGATTTTATCCACGAGTGTCTAAAAAGCCAGGCAAAGGATTTGTTTGTTTAGTCAATATATTTAGATACAAAATATATAAAAGAACTATTATTTAGACAGAAAGAGACAGTTCAACCGTGACCTTTCAAGGTTCCTGAAATGTGTGTTTACATTTTCAAGTGCACCCGTGAATTAAAAAAAACAAAGTATGATATTAAATATTAAACGTTGAGGACGTTTCGTTTATCAACCAACCTCATGCTGTTTATAATTTTGAATGACATGTTTTTCAAATGAAAACCCTTGTCTCGTGAGACATGCTAAACTGTAAACATTTCTCTTTTTTTTTATTGCTAGGCACACAGCTTTTATGATTTCAGTTGACCACGCAATTGATATGACTATTTTAACTTGTAAAGGAGCGCCGTTACAGAAATTAAAACACACTTTCACTTTCATCTAAAATCTAGAAGATGATAATAAAACGCTCATGTGCACATTCAAATACCCATGTCATTCAATAAGTAGGCAGAAAATATGAAGACAACACAAGCCAGAAGGAAAGAAAACCTCTTTCGTCTTGAAAGGGTACAGGCTAAATTTGAGACAATCAGGTTTCGTAGATGAAGAAAGATCAGCTGATACAATGATGCAAAGGTTGCGAGTTATTAAATGAAGAGAAAGATGGAGGAACAGTATTGATTTTGAGCTGTTCCCTGAGGCTTTACAATGGCTATCAGGCCGGGGGTGCTACACACACACTTACACTGCAAGAGGGTTAAAGTGAGAGGATAATGACCCTACTGGTTAAATTGTCACTTATACTATAGTTTTGTCTTGCACACTTCACTAATACCGTGAAAGACTCACAGGTCCCGGGCTCTCATTATTGTTATGATGTCTTACGGTAACTGTCTACACACACAGAAGCCACAACCAGATACTCAAAGCCGCGCCATTAAGATCCATATCTTTCAAATGAATTGCTACAGTTGTTTACAGCTTAACTCTAGAAATGCTCGCTGATGTATGTGTCTGTTTTTAGCTAAATTGACTAAATAATATGCAGGACTTTTTATTATGTCACATTCATTCAAATGTTGTGATAATAATACCAGTAATATTAATAATAATGGATGTGTCAACCAATATTTGTCTTTGAATATGCAGTACATTTATTTTTGCGGAGCCCTTGTTACACATGTTATATGAATTTACTATTGTTTTTACTATAAATGATGCACAATCACATCTAACTCCCTATCAAACCCTAATCCTATAGTAATTACATGTAGTCCATGTTTATTACGCTGTACTTAATGTATTATTACACTGTAACACAGGCACTGTAAAATAAAGTGTAGCGGTACACATCTGTATTTAATTTAAATACATTTGTTCAAGCAGTTCCTCAAAGCGTCCATTAAGTGCAAATTATTTTATGATTTTAAAGGATTCTTACATAAATCCTTTTGAGAATGTGCTCTCCTGAATACTGTGTATTTTTCCCATAATCATAAAAACTCAGAGGAAATACTTTTTTCATTTTAAACAAAATTGTTTTTTACGTCTTCAGGATTCAGTATATCTTTTTATTTTGCCATGATAAAAACATTTCAACCTATTTATTTTGCCAAACTATACGACATCTTTAAAACAGATGTATTTTTGCGTATATGTTTGAGTGTAATAGGAAAAATGTAAATTCTTGTAACCTTACATAATGTATTCAATTAAATATCTATATGGTTTGAGTATATTACCAGTGTTAAAGGGATAGTTCACCCAAAAGTCATAATTTACTCTCCCTCTTGTCATTTCAAACCTTTATGACTTTATTTCTTCCGCAGAACACAAAAGGTGATTTTTGTAAAGAAAGTTGGTGACTGAACAGCACTGGACCTCCTTCACTTCTACTGTATATGGACACAAAACCAATGCAAGTGTATGGGGTCCAATTAACAATATTCTTCTAAATATCTTCTTTTGTGTTCTGCAGATAAAGAGTCATAAAGGTTTTAAATGACAAGAGGGTGAGTAAATAATTACAGAATTTGTATT
Source organism: Barbatula barbatula (assembly GCF_947034865.1). Classification (NCBI taxonomy): domain Eukaryota; kingdom Metazoa; phylum Chordata; class Actinopteri; order Cypriniformes; family Nemacheilidae; genus Barbatula; species Barbatula barbatula. Next base: position 8,868,031 of record NC_136773.1, read on the forward strand.
TTAGGATGAACTATCACTTTAAGTAAATAATACTTTCCAGAATAAATTTGCAGTATTAATTCTCAGAAACAGCTTCCGTCCTCCGTATCCATGCATGCGTACATACTGGCATTCTAATATCACAACCACTCTTAAAGCCAAACACATATTGGTAGCACAATAATATTGCAGTTACCTTCAAAAATTACATGCAGCTGATAGAAGGTTTTACTTAATGTTTATTTACCACAATCATTTTCCACTTGTTTCCCTGCTGTACATCTATATGATATTAGACGCTGGATGAGAGTAGGAAAGCATAGCTTCATCTGTCTTGATTTTTAAGTGGGATGGGTTTTTTGAGAGGGGGGGTCGTTCTGTCCATCTGTTCCTCCAGATATGGCACTAAAGCAGTGACCACGCTGATCGTCCTAACTGACAAAGGTCAGGATGGCCCTTGACCTTATGGCCGCTAGATGAGTGCAGTGGACATCTGGGCACAGCCGTCACTAATACACACGCACAATATGGTCCGCCACGTGCTGAGGATATTTTTTTCTCAATTATTTACGCAAGATAAAGAGTCTCATTTGACTGTATAGTGTCAGATTTTTTACGAGCAATATGTTCTTGCTGTAGTAATGGACCGTAACTGTAGACATGATGCTTATTATATTACCTATTTTAATTGTGGATTCTATGATCCGATACTTGCAGTACAGTATAATGCCACGACTTCAACCTTTTTGTAACAGAAACACTTTGGTGGTTTATTTATTAGCCTTTAATGTCAGATTTCTATTCATTTAGAGTGATTTTATTATCATTTCTAGACGAAAATGATAAAAAATAAGTGTCACAAAAAACAACTAAAAGGATAGTTCTACAAAAAGTCATTAGAAGTTTTCTTTTGGAACACAAAATATTTTGAGCAATCTCCTATGGGGGCCAATTTTTTTCATACGTATTTTTTATTGTTCTCCAATAAAAAGAATTAATACGGGCTTGAATAACCAGAGGGTGAATAAATGATGTAAGAATTTTCATTTTCGTGTGAGATCTCTTTAACTAGCTTACATGGCTATTTTAACTACCGCTTGTCAGTTGTAAGGGATTGTTTATCGGAGGTTAATATTTTGGTCTTTGCTGACTGGAACTAGGCTATAAAATCATTTAACCCAGTGGAATTAAATGTTAACATGGTCTGATCTGATCATTAATGCAGAATGCTATGAAATACAGTAAAGGCAGTAAGAAGGTTGGAGCCAGACCTTCATCATTATCAGTTTTGGGTTTCGGCCAGTACGTTAGCATTAGCATAGCTGGGTTACGGCCAGTTTATTAGCATTTAACGTGACTGGATTCGAGCCAGGGGGTTAGCATTAGCAATTTAAGAATAAGAGCCTATTTGTACAGAAAAGCTGCTGATAAATGTGGGTATCAGACAGGAGTTTGTTACTCTGATAACCCGGCTGTTTCAATGTCTGTCTAGCAAGACAAGCAATGCAGACTCACTCATCTACAATCTCTGATCAATGAAGAAATCTAAATTATAATTAATAATGCAAACGTCAGCACTGCATGAGACTGATCTGTGTAACAAAACATTTGCATCATTTTTCAGGATTGAACATTTCCTTTACCACAGAGTAGTTTCTGCCAAAACACCACAGTTACGACAGTTATTGATTATGATATTTTCTGATATTAACTTGAAAGGCGCTGATAAATCAGATTATAAAACGCATTAGAAACCCACAGACTATTAAGGGATCAGATTTTTCTCTGGTCTTGTCATCAAAACTGTTGCCACGGACAATTATATTAATAAAAGTGCGGAATAAAATGCAGAAATGAGAGAATGGCTAAAATAGTTGTTTTGATGAAGAGCTTTCAGATCTTTCTGCATAAAAATGACCATTTTCAAGAAAAAAGGTCAACGTGCAAGCAATAGATTAGGAAAGTTTATATAAAATGAAGAACAACAAAATAATGATAGATACAAATATAAATATAGCTGCAAGCAGCGATTCCCGGGTTCGAGCAGTCTAAAGCGTCAAGATTGTTCAGAACGAAGAGAACTAGCGGCCAAAAGGCGCTGCCTTTAGTAGGTGACCTCGGAGCTAGTTCTTGAGTTATGGCCATTTTAATGTAAAAGGCTCCGCATATTAAGAACTTTTGGCGTACGTCCCTTATCGACCTTGAAAGGAAATTTCAACTTTTTTTCGATAGTTATTGACATTCACACTCCACAGAAGTCATCTGCATTGGTTTGGTTCCGATCGGTCAAAAAACCAAGGACTAGTTCGCGAAAGTAGGTTTTTGACATCATCTGCGATAACTCACAAACCGTTTGTTTGACAGAAGTGGTTCCAGAGGCAAAGTTGTTCAGAATGAGGAGAGCTATCATATGATGTAAATAGTTTGAGTATATGTCAAATGTCACGTGATACACAATTGTTTTTGCAACCAAAACTCGTAAATTTAGCCATTTTTACTGTTATAGCGCCACCTAGTGTCCAAACGCCGCGGCCTTAGGTTTGTGACGTCGGAGTTATGGTCTTCACATATGTTTCAAGCCCCATGATGAGATCTCATATAGTTATTGAGTTATGGCCATTTAAATGTAATAGGCCCCGCCCATTTTTTTATTTTGATGCCCCTAAGCAACCTTGAAAGGAAATTTCAACTTTCTTACGATAATTATTGACATTCACACTCCACAGAAGTCGTCTGCATTGGTTTGGTTCCGATCGGTCAAAAAACCTAGGACGAGTTCACGAAAGTAGGTTTTTGACATCATCGGCGATAACTCATGAACCGTTTGTTTGACAGAAGTGGTTCTAGAGGCAAAGTTGTTCAGAATGAGGAGAGCTATCATATGACGTAAATAGTTTGCGTATATGTCAAATTTCACGTGATACACAATTGTTTTTGAAACCAAAAACACGTCAATTTAGCCATTTTTACTGTTATAGCGCCACCTAGTGTCCAAACGCCGCGCCCTTACGTATGTGACCTCTGAGTGATGGTCTTCACATATTTTTCAAGCCCCATGATCATATCTCTAATAGTTATTGAGTTATGGCCATTTAAATGAAATAGGCCCCGCCCATTTTTTTATTTTGGTGCCCCTAAGCGACCTTGAAAGGAAATTTCAACTTTTTTTCGATAATTATTGATATTCACACTCCACAGAAGTCATCTGAATCGGTTTGGTTCCGATTAATCGAAAAACCTAGGACGAGTTCGCGAAAGTAGGTTTTTGACATCATCAGCGATAACTCACGAACCGTTTAATCGACAGAAGTGGTTCAAGAGGCAAAGTTGTTCAGAATGAGAAGAGCTATCATTTGATGTAAATAGTTTGAGTATTTGTCAAATGTCACGTGACACACAATTGTTAAAGGACTCCAAAAACGTTATTTCGCCCCCAGTGGCCGAATGACTTCATATTTCTTACAGACCTTCTTGACCATCAGTGGAACAAGCCCAGCGAGTGTCGTTTCGATCGGCCTCCGTTAAGTCGGTCTAAGGAGTGCTCAAACTTCATTGGCCGATGGCGGCCATGTTTTTTTAGATACGCCAATGTCCTTTTCTAGAATCATGGTACATGACACAAAGACACACCATACCAAGAAATTAGTCGATCGGGCAAACTGTTGGGTAGTTATTGCCCTTTTCGAGAAAATGTATATTATAGCGCCACCTTGAGGCCAAACGCCGACTTTTTTATACCGTGACCTCGGACTGAGAGTATAAACATATGGTCCAAGCCTCGTGAAGATAGCTCAAACGGTTCACGAGTTATAACCATTTTAATCAAATATGCCCCTTCCGGTTCAGACGTTTTGTCGCCCCCCAGCCACCACGGATCGAAATTTCAACTTTTTTTCGATAATTATTTACATTCACACTCCACAGAATTCATCAGCGTTGGTTTGGTTCCGATCCGGCAAAAATCCAGAGACTAGTTCATTTTTTTTTTTTTGCATAAAATGCAAATTACCGAAAGAATTTGCATACCGGAAATGAAATCGGACCTATACGTTTTTTAAGTTTTGAGCCAATGATTACAATGATATAAGACACTTGGGTGTGCGACAAACGGTTTAGGAGTAATGAGCGTAAAGGCGCTTTTTATCACTGTAGCGCCACCTATGGGCCGACATGGCTGGCTCCGTGTATCTGAGTAGCGAGCAAGACTACTACCATCTGACCAAGTCTCAGCTCTGTCGGCCTTACGGTTTGGGCTGCCCATTCAGTTTTAGGGAAGAATAATAAGAAGAAGAATAAAACCAACAAATACAATAGGTTTCTAGCCCTACGGGCTCGAACCCTAAATATAGCTGCAAGCAGCGATTCCCGGGTTCGAGCAGTCTAAAGCGTCAAGATTGTTCAGAACGAAGAGAACTAGCGGCCAAAAGGCGCTGCCTTTAGTAGGTGACCTCGGAGCTAGTTCTTGAGTTATGGCCATTTTAATGTAAAAGGCTCCGCATATTAAGAACTTTTGGCGTACGTCCCTTATCGACCTTGAAAGGAAATTTCAACTTTTTTTCGATAGTTATTGACATTCACACTCCACAGAAGTCATCTGCATTGGTTTGGTTCCGATCGGTCAAAAAACCAAGGACTAGTTCGCGAAAGTAGGTTTTTGACATCATCTGCGATAACTCACAAACCGTTTGTTTGACAGAAGTGGTTCCAGAGGCAAAGTTGTTCAGAATGAGGAGAGCTATCATATGATGTAAATAGTTTGAGTATATGTCAAATGTCACGTGATACACAATTGTTTTTGCAACCAAAACTCGTAAATTTAGCCATTTTTACTGTTATAGCGCCACCTAGTGTCCAAACGCCGCGGCCTTAGGTTTGTGACGTCGGAGTTATGGTCTTCACATATGTTTCAAGCCCCATGATGAGATCTCATATAGTTATTGAGTTATGGCCATTTAAATGTAATAGGCCCCGCCCATTTTTTTATTTTGATGCCCCTAAGCAACCTTGAAAGGAAATTTCAACTTTCTTACGATAATTATTGACATTCACACTCCACAGAAGTCGTCTGCATTGGTTTGGTTCCGATCGGTCAAAAAACCTAGGACGAGTTCACGAAAGTAGGTTTTTGACATCATCGGCGATAACTCATGAACCGTTTGTTTGACAGAAGTGGTTCTAGAGGCAAAGTTGTTCAGAATGAGGAGAGCTATCATATGACGTAAATAGTTTGCGTATATGTCAAATTTCACGTGATACACAATTGTTTTTGAAACCAAAAACACGTCAATTTAGCCATTTTTACTGTTATAGCGCCACCTAGTGTCCAAACGCCGCGCCCTTACGTATGTGACCTCTGAGTGATGGTCTTCACATATTTTTCAAGCCCCATGATCATATCTCTAATAGTTATTGAGTTATGGCCATTTAAATGAAATAGGCCCCGCCCATTTTTTTATTTTGGTGCCCCTAAGCGACCTTGAAAGGAAATTTCAACTTTTTTTCGATAATTATTGATATTCACACTCCACAGAAGTCATCTGAATCGGTTTGGTTCCGATTAATCGAAAAACCTAGGACGAGTTCGCGAAAGTAGGTTTTTGACATCATCAGCGATAACTCACGAACCGTTTAATCGACAGAAGTGGTTCAAGAGGCAAAGTTGTTCAGAATGAGAAGAGCTATCATTTGATGTAAATAGTTTGAGTATTTGTCAAATGTCACGTGACACACAATTGTTAAAGGACTCCAAAAACGTTATTTCGCCCCCAGTGGCCGAATGACTTCATATTTCTTACAGACCTTCTTGACCATCAGTGGAACAAGCCCAGCGAGTGTCGTTTCGATCGGCCTCCGTTAAGTCGGTCTAAGGAGTGCTCAAACTTCATTGGCCGATGGCGGCCATGTTTTTTTAGATACGCCAATGTCCTTTTCTAGAATCATGGTACATGACACAAAGACACACCATACCAAGAAATTAGTCGATCGGGCAAACTGTTGGGTAGTTATTGCCCTTTTCGAGAAAATGTATATTATAGCGCCACCTTGAGGCCAAACGCCGACTTTTTTATACCGTGACCTCGGACTGAGAGTATAAACATATGGTCCAAGCCTCGTGAAGATAGCTCAAACGGTTCACGAGTTATAACCATTTTAATCAAATATGCCCCTTCCGGTTCAGACGTTTTGTCGCCCCCCAGCCACCACGGATCGAAATTTCAACTTTTTTTCGATAATTATTTACATTCACACTCCACAGAATTCATCAGCGTTGGTTTGGTTCCGATCCGGCAAAAATCCAGAGACTAGTTCATTTTTTTTTTTTTGCATAAAATGCAAATTACCGAAAAAATTTGCATACCGGAAATGAAATCGGACCTATACGTTTTTTAAGTTTTGAGCCAATGATTACAATGATATAAGACACTTGGGTGTGCGACAAACGGTTTAGGAGTAATGAGCGTAAAGGCGCTTTTTATCACTGTAGCGCCACCTATGGGCCGACATGGCTGGCTCCGTGTATCTGAGTAGCGAGCAAGACTACTACCATCTGACCAAGTCTCAGCTCTGTCGGCCTTACGGTTTGGGCTGCCCATTCAGTTTTAGGGAAGAATAATAAGAAGAAGAATAAAACCAACAAATACAATAGGTTTCTAGCCCTACGGGCTCGAACCCTAAATATATATTAGTTTAAGGACATATATGAATATATAAGAAATATACATATGCATAAATATTAAATGTTGTACAGTACCAGATGTATCAGTATGAACAGTCTAAACTGGCGATATGTGCAGATTAAAAGTGCAGTTATGTTGAAGTGCAATAATTCGACATTCTGACTTCAACAGACATGCTTCAACTAAAATATTTTAAGTAAAGGATAATGTACAGGCAGCCGGTTGTTATTGCAGAAATAAGGGTCTCGTATCACATTGAAGATAACATCCGGCTGCTTGTACATTAATATTTGAAATATTTTATTAGCACATTTTTACATAATGCAGACCTTCCGTGAGGAAAAGGCCTTTAGTTTCGGTTTTAATGAAACAACGTTCAAATATTTGGAACAGGCGATTTGGTTGAATCAGTTGTAAATATAATGTCATATATGTTATTAAAATACATATTTATAATTAATTCGTGAAAAACTGTCAAAATGATTCGCTGCATCCGGGTCACTGTGTGTTAATAGTACTGAGAGGTTGTTATCTGGGAATAAGGAACCTGCAAATGTAGTGACTGGCCAATCAGAATCAAGCATTCCAACGAGCCGTGTAATACGTGTTTGATGCATGCACATCAGATATGAATCCTTTGTGTCCACTGTGGATTTTCATCATGCACTTTGCATGGCATATACAGTAGTCCGAAGAGAGGTCAGGGATCATGGCCCCCAGAGGTCGAATGGCCCCTGCCCAACAGATTGTTAATGTGCTTGGGGGTGAAACAGTATAATGCGCATTTACCCTCAGTATGAAATACACACCAACACACGATCATGTAACTGAGCCATCACATCATCTTTAGGATTAGAAATCGTAACAACAAAAATAATCCAGTCTAACTAAAATTGGCCATATTATGTTTTTGTGCGCCATGTTGTGACCTTAGACAGATGCAAATGCCAAAACCCGTTGGAATCAGCTGTGAGTCTCCTGTGTGTTTTGGGCGAGGAAGGCGATTTGTGTGGTGAACAGAATCTCGAATCAATGACATTCTAGTTGATGATGTTATATAAGGCAGCTGTATAAGTAGACATTGCACATCAAATCGGCTTACCACAGCACAAAGCAGCGTGTAACTAAATGTTTCTTTATAGCTTAGCTGAGCAAGCGAATCTTTGTTTGAAACATGTTCATTGAACAAATCATTCAAATGAACTCAATGACTGAACCTTCGCAATGCTTCATATGAAAATGTTTAAGTTTAGTATTTGCTATAGTGACCCACAGATTTCGCTCACGCTCTTTCCGTCTGTTTCTCATCTTGTTAATAGAGCGTTGACAGAATCTCTTGGCATATAGCCACAGGCTTCGCTCTAAGCATTGGTTTCATCAACAATAATGAAGCTCCGTGTTGAATAATGAAGAGTGCGACTCACTTTTATAAAGCGCAGCAGCAATAACACTGTCTGCGTTCAGTTTCACTGCCTGCGATCTGTTGTGTTGAGAATAACAGCTCATTTTAAAATCTGCTCCAGTAACTTCAGGCCAGGAAATACTTTCCGCAAAAATATATTTATTTTAATATTATTGTTATTTTCGTAGTTTTGTTTTCTAGCTACAAACATTTACATAAACTTAATACAAAAAACAAATGTATAAAGACAACAAATGTTGTTAGTTGTTAATAAATATGTATTTCCCCTAATTTAAAAATAATAATTATTATTCTTTATATATTGTGTCAAGTCTTTGTCAAAATCTAAGAAAATACAGAAGAATGGTATTTACTTGTCTCCCATGCTGTAGACTTCATTTTAAAAATACCTTTAGTACAGTGAAGTGAATATCAATTAATAAAATCAACATTTTTATTTTAATTATTGTTTTATTTTAATTGTAGGATTGAAAATGGACAGCAAGTAAATCAATAAAATGATCTTTGGCTATATGTTTTGTGGGGCTGCACAATGTATTAAAATATGGTTTGCCTGTGTGTGCATGAGTATGCGTGTGCTCTGTTGTATTAAACTATAGTTTAAATTGATTTTAAACTTAAAGAATTATCGTATTGTATATATGTCACATTGTTTGGCAAGTTAGCACTTTTTCTTCAATATCGTGCAGCCCAATGCATTATTATGGCCCAAAGGCTTTTGGCTGGCAGTATAATGGAAAGATAATAACTTCAAATTAAACAGCTGGCTTCATTGCATTTTAATTTAAGATACAAATTAAATTAATCTAGAGGCCGGAGAATTTCCTTCCAGACTGTGACACATCATTTTGTAAACAGTTTATCAACAAATAGTTGATAGTTTGTTAAAGAATGTTGATGATGATAGGATCATTTTTTCAGATCAAATGTTATGTAAATAAAGCATCAATATTTTGATACTATGGATACTTATATTGTATAAAAGCTGATCTACAGTAGCCTACTGTATATAAAGCTCATAAAAATAAACATTTGATTTCTAATGCTTTAAAGAAAGTCACAGAAAGACAATTTATAAGACAAAACACACTGTAAGCAGCTGCTTTGTTATGAGCAAGAACCCTTCATTTCTGATCCTTAATTCACAGGTAAAATCTCAAAGATGACGGCCTTGAGAAAAGATTCACACAACTGCATCACTTCAAGCCCTGTTTAAGAGTGCAGGCGTGTCGTGTTTTGTACACGGTCGTACGAGAGGCCTTTTGAGAATGAATTGGGTGTTCCCTCCAAACCTCGGGACAGCATAGGCCTCAGCCTCAGATCTTTCACCGTCCCGGCCGTCCATGAACCATAACCTTAGACTCAAAGGAACGGCTGCGGTACCACGAAGCTGAAGTGCGGGATTGAGCCGTTTTCTCTGGCACCCAAGGACAGAATGAGATGGAAAGAATGAAATCTAAGAAAAATTTAAGAAAAGATTCCATTAATGGAGGACCTCAGAGGAGAAGCTCATTGAAAGGAGCAGCAGTGGGGACGCTTTTATTTTGAGCCGCTGTATTTGTGCTGTGGACATCTCTGAGTTTTCAGGCTTTATTCTAACTATCACCTATCACAAATTACTGTAACAACCGTTGTATGGAAAAGTAGAGCATTACATAGATTGATCTTTAATGTAAAAGTTGTGTCGAAGTCCCCTGTTTGTGTCTACGGGTTTACATTTTGGTGACTAAATTTCACAAGGAAAAATGATTCCTAAATTGTGTTATTTAATATGATTTTATTAAACAAACTTGTTTAAAACCATTGGATATAATACGTAAATATGAATGAAGTACATTTTAGATATTACATTACATTATAAGTTAAGTTTAATTGATAGATATTAGAAAGTTTTACTAGGAAAATCTTTTCTGTATAAATGGAAAAGCCCTTATATGACGTGATAACATTGCTGCTGTAACACACACCGTTCGGATCAGCGATCCGGATGGATGACTTTAGGAACATCAGCGTATTCAGTTGAGCAGGGTTGATGTGTGTTAAAGAGAGAGCTGATTTGTTTTAACACAAGATCCTTTAATGCAGGCCAAATGAGATTTAGGGTGTATTTTTAAACCAAATTACATTGTGGAGACGCCACCTTTGTCTCTCTGACTGAGGGACTGAGATACTGTTCCACACGACCGCCCGAAGAGATTACACACGCGCACCGAAGAGACTCAGAAAAAACACTGTATTGTTATTGTTAAGCATAAACAATGACCAATCAGTGATCTGACACAGCTGTCTGCGAAAGCCCGAAGGAAAAATATCTGGGAGCCCAAAATAAGCCAAGTTACTCACTTCCTTACGTATTTTTTAACTGAAGCTCTCCATTGCTGGCGTCTGTGAATCTTTTATAGAGCTCAGTGAGAGTCCAGCCGAAGTCCTCAGGTTCTGTTTCCAATAGATCTGTCCAAACCAAAAGTCCAGTTCCTCCTGCCAATCGGTCTCTAAACATTAGAGGGGTTTATATATGCACCCTGGTCAATATCAGCGAGTCAGAAACACAAGAGTGCAGCAGATGAAAGAGAATAAAGATGCTGATTTACCTTGAGATTGACTGCCAACAACAGCAGTTCAAACACGGGGTGAAAGGTCATGTAATGCTTAATGGTTTTGCGGTTGAAAAGAAGCTGTGAATGTGTACTGTATGAAAAGTATGAGTGTAGTGATTCTTTTCTGCTGCCAAGAGTGAAGAAATTCTAAAGTACTAAAAACAACTGCAGCTTTCCTCCTATTTTACAACAGGTGCATTTGAAATGTAAAATGCACTGTAGTTTCAGCACTAACAGCTGGACAGTACCCACTAAATAACTATCAGACGATGTCATGTGTTTGTACAATCAATGCCACTGTACAATGACTGTACAAATTCTGTTTCAAAACTGATGAATTTGCATAAAAGAAATAAAATGGAATACAGTGAGATGCTGTGTATGAATCATTTTAGCAGGTTCATACGTGAACTGTTCAAACTATAAATAAAATGAATTGAGCTTCCCAATGCTGCACGAGAGAGAGAGAGAGAGAGAAAGAAAAAAGTCAGATTTTTACCTCGTATCAGTAGATTCAGAGGCAAAATTTCAATGTACTCTACAAAACTTACCGATTCAAGTGGTCTCTCAGTAGTCATCAAAAAAACATGTTTTAGTGAAGCTATCAATTCAACATTGACATATCAGTTATAGCTTAACTGTAGCTGAACACTTTTTTAAAGGAACTAAAAAAAACATTGCTTCAAAAGTATTAGGCTGCATTGAATTGATTAAACCATAAAATTATAATTGTTAATAAATTGCACAGTTCTTCATGCTTTCGTTGTATTATCTGTCTTTGTGAATTGTAGTCCTGACGTATCTTTCTCCCTTTGTTAGTCATGCCATTAAGTGGGATAATTACACACACACTCGGGGTGATCTTTGATCTGACGCTCTTCCCCCCATTGTGCAGCTTTAGTGACCGTTAAGTGTGTGAGCACACGTGCTTGCGGCCCCAGTGATGCCCCTCACAGAATGTGCTGTGTGAAAGAGTGAGCGCTAGGGGGCAAGCTGGAGACACCACACCGTTTTTTTTCCTATACGTCAAAACTCTCCAACAGGAGGGATTTAAGGAGAAAAAGGATCGTTCGTGGGAGCTCTGGCTATTGGGAAGCTTTGTTAGAGCAGACGTTATCTGTGGAGTGTAGACGAGGAGCACTGGGAGCTTTTGGGCACACTTGGGGATGTTTGGGATACTATTGATGTTAGTTACATCATTTTATTTAGGTGATTCCAGGTTCCTATCTTGATATATAGCATCATTTCCAAAACTAATATTTTAAATAGTCACTCTGTATTGGTCCAGACCAATCATCATGAATTTAAGCAATAATAAACCAAAAGTTGGATTAAACACTTGAACTGTGAGGCATTTGAGCTAACAGCATCTGTTTTTCTGTTTACAAAATGAAAACATTTGTTCCACTAGATCCAGATATTACAAAAATAATCGTTTCAAACTAGTTTCTTGTTTCCTCCTCACCTGCCTATTAAGCTTTATGTTAAAGCTTTAAAGTTTTATCATTTATAATAAATTGTTCGTCTTTAATGTCAGAAATGGCAATCTGCGTGTGGTGGGCGACACTTTTTAAGTGCGTACGGTTGAGCGATACGATCTGGGCCGTTTTGAGCTGTCAGAGATTTTCCGGACGTGTTTATCGTCACATCATGTATTATAATTGCTCCAGCCAATCACAGGCCACATGGAGGAGGAGGAGGCTAGAACAAGTTCAACAAACTACAACATGTACCTGATTTCTCACAAGGTTCTCACAAGAAAACAATGTTTTTTCTGTCAGTCTGTGAAGACAATATTTGTTTATGTTCAACAACACGTCATGCGAACAAAAAGAAAAATGATTGTAGTTCAAATTTGAGAAGTGCAGTTATGTTGGTAATCTGATGTGATCACACAGCGTACAGTTAATAGCTGGTCTCTATGGGTGCTGCGTATCAATATACTGTACATTGTATCTGGGTTTTTACATCACGTCTGACATTGTGAATATTTAGCAGAACTGGAATCCTCTAGTGGCAAAACAGCATTGTATTTCATAAGCTAGATTCTAAAGCAGACAACATCCGTGTGTGTGTGTGAGGACGTAATAACATCTCCTTTGATCTGTAAGGTGACTACAGGAAGACTAAAGCCACATTCTCTCTCTTCATGGAGCAGGAAGGCAAGCAAGATTAACCGAACTTCCCCTGGGCCCTTTGTGAGGACAGAAGCTCCAGCATTGTCCGGTCGCGGGACGGCGCGATGGGGGATGAAAGGAACAAGGACTGTGGTGGACGAGAGGGGCCTAATGAAGGGAGATTAGGAAACAGCGATTTGGCTCTCTGGCGGACGCCAGCCATTATGTTCTATTGTGCCAGAGCAGCACGAGCCGAAAGCTCTTGGAGAGGAGGAGAAGATGAACTGCTTGTGATGCAGTATTAAGGGTGGCCGGCCCCACCCGCGACACCCCCGTTCTCGTGCCCCGCCAGCCTGCGCGCTATTCAACAGTTGCCATTTGACTCCGACAAGATTTACGTCGGAGCAGCTGCCACTAACCCCATTGTGTCGAGGCACGGGCTGGGGCCGGGCGGGTGGCCGCTGTGGCCCGTGGTGGGTTTGTAGGGGTACGAGTTTCTGAATGTGGGTCAGTGTGGATGCAGGTGCCAGAAGTGTGTCGGCTCTTTGTAACTGTGTTAACTGTGTCTGACAGAAGACCTCATGGTGGTTTACAACAGTTGACTGTAGAATTCAAATGTGTAGGACATGTGGGTGATTCTTAAAGGGATAGTTCAGCCAAAAAAGAAAATTCTGCCGCCATTTACTCACCCTTGGGTGTTCGAAACCTGTATCAATTTCTTTGTTCTACTGAACACAGGGAACGAAATTTGGAAGAATGTCAGTAACCAAACAGATCTCAACCCCCATTTACTGACATAGTGAGTAAAATTAATACTACGGGAGTCAATGGGGGATGAGATCTGTTTGGTTGCTAAAATTATTCCAAATATCTTCCTCTGTGTTCATCAGAACAAAGACATTCATACAGGCTTGGAACAATCTGAGGGTGAGTAAATGAAGGAAAAAATGTAATTTTAGGGTGAACTATCCCTCTTAAGCAGTAGTGTGGAGTTTCGGTGTAAATAGTAGGACACTAATGTAAGAAGATGCCAAAAATGTATTTTGTTAAGAAAAATATTGCTATCTTTGTTATTTTTAACTGTGTTTAGATCTGCTTAGACCAACAGTTTTAATATTCATAATCACATTATTAGAGATCCATCCCTTTTCATTTCAGAATAGATACAACAACAAAAATAAATAAATATTATGAGGAACATCATTGTGTTATTGAGCAACATCAGCTGAATGTCACCCTTTCTCTCTTTTCATCTGATCGCTTGACATGTCAGTTATATTCATTTCGTTTTTATGGAAGAGATTAATCTACTATGCCGCCGCCATCATGAAATGAGGAGCGAGCTTTCAGCAGATAGCTTCCTAACACCCCGTAAAAGGGGTTGGACGCAGGTCAAGCATTTAGTAATAAGCCACTGTAGTCTTATAGTGTCGTATGACCAAGAACCCTGCACCCGGGCTTGTGCTCGGACAGAGACCTATAAAACAATGAAAGTCAGGAGATGTGACCCACAACTCATCTCTTCTCACATGATAAAACAGCCCAGTTGTTTCACATACATCTGTTTGGTTTATCGCTAGATGGAGCATTCAGACATAAATAACAAAAACATAATGCATTACAAATACCAAGTTACCAAGATATAAGGTTACTGCTGTAGGACACCTGTGTGAACATTCATATATTGAAGTCAAAGCCAAGTGATAATTTATTTTCATAATACATGTTGCTGCTCTTCACTCGAAAAAATAATGGTGCTTAAAAGGTACCTCACAGCGATGCCATAGAAGAACCATTTTTGGTTCCACAAAGAACCATTGAGTCAACGGTTCTTCAAAGAACCAGATTACTTTTTTGAAACAGAGAAAGGTTCTTCGGATGTTAAAGGTACTTAATGGAACCAAAAGCATCAACGACTATTTTGAAGCATGTATTTATGTGATGTTGTTTCAAAAAGCTTGCGTACGTAATCCCTCACAAAAATTTTATACTTTGCACCGCCTCCAAAGCATCGAACATCCCTCCACCAAAAGCAAACCAGCTTTTAGTGCATATCCGCCACCTACTGGGATGTAGTGTGAAGACCAAGGAGGAGGAAGTGGTACTACTTGTGGCAGGATCGTGTCACACCCATGTGTTTTAGGGGAGAAAGGACATGGCATTGTTTTGGTTTTGTCATGCCATGCTCCCGCCGTTGTTGCGTCCTTAAGCCCCACCATCTTGTTTCTCCGTCAATGACCCATTAGTGTTTCATTCCCCTCACCTGCCCCGTGTAATCTCCCGTTTGTGTTTCATTCCCCTCACCTGCCCCTTGTCAACTTCCCACGTTAGTGTTCCCTATTTGTAGCCCCAGTTTCCCATTGTCCCTTGTCGGTTCGATTTGTCATACCACGTTCATGGTCAGTCCCTGTCCAGGGTACATCGTTTGGCTCTCTTTTGCCTGAATACTATCTTTCCATTCCTATCATTCAGCTGTTGATGTACCAGATGTTTCAGGCCACAGATGATGGATGGCTGATGGCTGCACTGCGGCTCTAAGTGATTGGAAAAGATTGAAGATGTGCAATTCACTTAAGTTCGCACAGCTCTGCATCAGACCATCAGTGCGATGAGACGCCAGGCAGACCCGCAGCATAGTTATATCTGAAAGGATCAAACTTTTTGCATGTGAATTTGAAGTTGTTGTGTGAAATGTGAGTTTGAGGATGTCGATGTGTTTGGCGGAGGTTAAAATGGCAATACTGCACTCTCAGTTCAAACATTTTCCCATTTATGAGATGCATCTGACGAAGCATCAGTTTAGCGAAGGGCTAGTGTTTTGTTTTTAATAAAGCTGTGTACACAAAAGGAAACAACGATTTTAATACGTCCCCGTTAAATAAAAGTTTATGTGCGCGTGTGTAAGTGGATACATGCATGCAGGGCTAATAGAGGAGAAGTTGTTAGCTTGTGAAGAGTGGGGTGACATACATAGGCCTGCTGTAATCTAATAACTGCCTCCATCTTTCTAATGCACCTCTCTCTGCTCACATGCTTGAAAGTGCAAACGCTGGCAATGATGAATAGACCTCTGTGAATGAAGTATCCTGTGATATATCAAATAAAAGTAAATTTGCTTTCATTATTGATGCCAGGGTGCTGGAGTGTGTGCAGCCATCGCATCCTCACGGTTGCAACGGACAGACAGAGACATTTCGACTCATGAAAGGTGGTTCAATAGTTCAATACGAAGTCTGCATGTTTCTCTGTTAAAACACTTACAATGGGATTACCAATGATATTTCCACACCGTCTGTTTAGCAAACAGTTCGAAGACACTTCATATCTCACAATACATTCGGGCAGCTCTCCAGAGCCCTGATGCCTTGATGGAAGAGTGGACAGACGGCCTTTTGTGAGAAACTTTGTTTGCTAATGCATCACTTGGCCTTTAACTTGTACGTTTTGAAAAACATCCAACCTGCAGTTTGGTGAGCAAGTTGTCCAGTGTCAATATGCGTTGTTGAGAATTAAGACCGATACACAATTATTGTTATTATTTTAGTGAGTGAAGAGGTAAAGTGCAATCTCCCATACAGAAATCTCATATATGGATGTGTATGTAAAACACATTCGTTCAAATACAGCTATATAACCGAAATCTCTATAAATACATACTTGAAAAGTTTGACATTTTTAATGTGATATGAAGTGGCCATAATCAGACTGTTTCTGCATATCTTATGTTAATCTTGAGTCCTTACAGAATAATATTGCACCCTTCAAATATCCGTAGAGTCCTTAGTTTGATCACATATATAAAAGACAGATACATACCACAGACATACCACAGTGCAGCCAATCTTGATGGTAACTGGGTCTCACTCGTGGGTTGGCGTGTGGGTGGGCTATTTCTTCCGTCTTGCCGTTGGCTTGCTTTTCCGGAAGATTTGCCCTATAAAGGACTAAGAAAAGTTGTTACGAAACAGATTATCATGTTCGCAAGCATGAGAAGCCAGCACGTTTAACAGTGTAAATAAGTCAGAATGCATGAAACACCGTTGCGTGCCCACTTTAAAGTATATGGATGTTTGCTGTACGTGTTACAATAGTTAAAGAGTCTTAAAGGAATGATATAGAGTATAAAATGGCAGCAGATACAGTATAGATCAAAATATATCACATCAAAATGAACCATGAAAATGAACCCAAAATGTATTTAACCTAATGTCATTAAAAACCTCTACATGACTCTTTTTCTGTGGAACACAAAAGAAGACATTTTGAGAAGTGGTTTTGTGTCCATACAATGGAAGTCAATGGAGGCCAGTGTTAACAACATTCTTCAAAATATTTGATTCTGGATGTTGAATACATTCCAGACATGCTAAAATATACAATATTGTAGTAACATCTACAACACAATAACACCATACGTTAACCATAGTTTACATTTCAAGTGCATTACTTGCAATAATTAATATTTTCATCCCTAATATTTCTATTGTTTTGTCAGAACTATTCTTTAAAATCTTTTTAGAAGTCGCTTTACTGTTGCCGTGACCATATTCACATTAACATCTCCTGTCATAAAACATGAAAGCAAAGCTACCTCCATTAGCTCCAAAACATTCTCAGTGGAATAAACTCTTGAAATTCTCAGTGGAAAAGATTGACATGTCATGCATTTGGCGAGAGCATTTTCTTCTTGTGTGATGTGTGTGTGGCTATTAGTTTGTGTTCTTGACCCATGTTCCCTTCAGGGTCAAAGGGTCAGTATATCTCGTTCATTATTCACACATGCACTTTGACCTCTAGGGAACAGGGCTGAAGCTGTCCTGCATTTTACTTGCATATCTCATTCAGGCCAGTGAACAGATGAACCACTGGCCCCCTTCTATGACTTTGGTCTTTTGGTCTATGTCTTTTGGCAATTCAATCTTTTGGACCCACTTATGTTAGAAGCATTGAAATATTATATTATATTTGTTAAGGTACGATATGACCTTTCTAGTATATTTGCGATGCATTGTTCCCATAGGAAGTGGTCTCAAACGCTCTCTCTCTGGTTCTGGATACTAAACATACATGAAAACATTCTTCTGGTTTATGCTGTGCAGATCCTTTGCCCTTATGGAGCTGCATTCTACATTAGTTTATTTTGCTTCACTCTCGCTGTACTGCAATGCGCAGGATCATTTAAAACCGTGCAGCTGTGCAAATGTATGAATTGCTCCACGTTGTGTTGTCCTGTGTTAAACTGTTATGAGATGTGCAGGTACCGGCTCGAGCCGGGGGATGGGCGCTGGAGTATCGATCTCTTCTGGGATCTTTTTGTCCATCTCTCTCTCTGTTGCCATGACGAAAAGCCTAGCCAACAAATTCATAGCAGCAGGGTGAAGAGAGACTGTCCTCACGTATGATCAGGCCTTCAGAGGCAGCAAGAGAAATAAAGTCTGAGACTATTTACAATGTTAGCAGGAGTGGTGTTTGCTTAGGGAAGCGTATTACTCGCTCATACTGTGCTAAACCATTAATAATAAACTTTAGTATGTAACTTATCTTGTAGTAGATATCATGAGGCGTTTATGAGGGGATGTGCAAGATATTTATACATTAGTATAACATGTTAATGAGCTACTATATTTTAACTGGAATAAAACATGGAACACATTTCTGCTGTAGCTTACCTTGTAAAATATTTTCATAAAAAGTGTCAATTGAAATGCACATATTTGGGTGGTTTAACCCCTTTATGAGTGAATCTATTATCTTGCACATCCCCTCATAAACGCCTCATGATATCATTAATTTTCATGTTATTAGTTTATAAATCAATTTTTCATTTTAATTTGTGTCGTTCATAATACACTACCTAATGTTATTACAGTCATTTATACTTCAAATGTAAATAATGCATTACTATACTGTGTACTATATGTTAAACTCACATTCATTATGAAACTAACCTCTAGTTTTATTACAATATAAATGGTATTCATGTTTTTGGAGGAATCAATTACTATTTATATAACCGCAGTTACATAAGACTATGGTTAAACTATGGCCACGGTAACAAAACCGTGGTTAATTTGCGGTTACTATTCATTTTCATAATTTAACGTAGCATAAATAAATGCAGAAAAAGTATTGTTTACATGTTTCACATGTTGTGCCATTGCAAAACTAATGTTTTTACAGAAATATTTTTGTGATTGTCTGCGTTTGTTAAATATGATTTCCGCCTCGCGACTGGTGGTTCCTCGCCTCCACTTCGTGCATTAAAATCCTCTAGCCGTAGATTATCCCGCTTATACCATGGTTATTTGCCAAGTTGAAGCTGTTATTGATGTTAAGACAGGTGAAAATGAAAGTTGTTTTCGTCACGTGATGGTGATCACTGGAACTACCTGTGCATTCAACGGTTTAAATTCACACCTTTCAGCCAATCAGGATCGAGTATTCAAACAAACCCTGGTAAAAATAAATAAATATCCCCTTCATTACATACAGTATATTACGCTTTTGGAGTGTGGTGTCACTGCATTGTCATACATTTTAATAAGGTGCTCTCTTAGTGTAAAAACATGTCTTTATTGTCGTTAAAGGGAAATAATATGCATCTGATCAATAGACACAATTGCAAAGCCCTGGTAAGATTTTGTAAAAGATGTTTGTTCTGTCGCACGATAGGGAGGAAACAATCTGCAGTATCATGATTCATCGGCAAACATGCAGCCACATGCTGAATAAGTGTTTAGCCAACACTAATGGAAATGTTTCCTCATTTACAGGACGACTGATTTTGCGGACGGAGGCTGAATATTTTGGTTAGCTGTAATAAATGTGTTATTGATAATATTGAACTGCTGCCTGATCTGTTCGGCCTGTCTCGCTTATCCATATTTATTGGCTTGTTTTGAATCAACGGTAATTCTGTATTGTGTATTTGGCAAAGGCACAGATCTGAACTGGCTTGGGAAGGCTGCAGCTTGACAGGTGGCTGTAGGAATGGCTTTCTAATAACTCAAATGTGATTGTTCATATGGTTGCGGGGGATTTTTGATCGATCTCTCTGATGTTTTCTCAATGTTTGTTGGCGCTGTTGAGGAAAAGGTCATCGCAATCAAAGTTGTAGTTGTTTTTCTGTTTTTGTGTGACATCTGCCGGATGTTGTTTTCGGTCTGAGCGTCTGTGGTCATGCTGTTTCTTCATGATGACAGGTGAAAGACATTATTTAACTGTAAATAACTAAGATCATTAAATCTTAAGGTTTGATTCGACATCTGAAAACTTTCTGTTGAGGATTAAGATCATGTTCTGTAAATAACACACATCAAGACCTGTGTTAAATGGACAGTTTACCTGGAAATTAAAACTCTGTCATTTTCGCTTGAAACGAAATTTCGACTGAGGAACAAATAGTGGGCGTGGCTTGTTTTATCACAAACGGATTGGATGTATAAAAACAATATTTTACTAGGTAAGCTACAGTAGAAATGTGTTCCATGTTTTATTCCAGTTAAAATATAGTAGCCGTTGCATTTTGAAATGGAACTGGCAGCAGACTGACGGGGTGGAAGTTCAAGCCGTCTAACTTCATCATTCGAGATGGATAGTACCTGAAATATTTTCAGACACATGAATTAAAAAAAAATAATGATCCACATTGGTAAGATATTTACAATAAATATTGCAAGAATTGATGAATAATTAGGAACTGTATTTTTTTTATTTCACAGAGACTTTGAAATAAAAACTGCCTTAAATGTTTCATTAATGTTAAATCAAATTGGCTTTATAAAACACTTGAATTTTAATTGTATTAAAACATCTAGTTGCATTTCGTGGAACTAATGTTGAACTTAAGTAATGGAAAAACATGTCCACGATTAGGTTTCTGGTTTATTGTCTCTTTATTTGGACATTCAAACAAGATCAATGCAGAATATTCATGAAAGAAATGTGAATTGGTTGACAGTGACAGCACTTCCGCAGTCCTGGATGCGACCAGCAAAGTTTAGGGTGGACAAGGTTCTGTTGCAGGTTCACTTCTGAGACCATGAAGACCCTGGAGGCATTTAGCTAAGAGGTGGCTATGAGAGTCTGTGTGTGTGTAGAGTGACAAAGATATAGTGAGGGAGAAAGAGAGATAGAGAGAGCCAAGTCAAGTCAACTTAATTTATATAGCGCTTTTTACAATTTTCATTGTTACAAAGCAGCTGTACAAAAAATATATTGACTATAAGCAAAAGATATAAGGTTATACAGGTCAAAACAAAAATGATGAAAAGACTGAAGACAGATACAGACACACAAAACACTCCTCCCAACACGCTACCGCACTCGCAACAACACACACAGACACACAGGGGCCATCACATACAACCACACACCCAAGATAAGAAGAGGTAAACACTGGTATAATGGCAAATATTCAACAGACTATAAATTATTATATGCAATGTTAATTAAATTAAACTTACAAATTCTAGCAGCCCCCGGCCAGGCAAATGGTATGCAAACCGTGGCGAGGAACCCAGAACTCCATTGGAGGAAAAAAAACCTCAGAGGGAGATAGAGAGAGTGAAGGCTGAGGTTTAAATTTAGTAGCAAATATTTTATGTGGCTTTTCTGTCCACTGATCCTTCACAGCGAGTCGCCAGTTCGGTCGAGCATGACAGTATTTCAAGCACTGGCCTTCCGCCAACCTCCCGACAGGAAGTGTGTGTGTGTGAAGGATGCACCCCTGTGGAGACTGACGGTGCAGGTGAGAGTCGTTTAAAGCCACACACTACAGAAACAGTACAATGACAAATAGTACATCAGGATGGCAGAAGAGGAGGGGTGTCGTTGAAGAGAGAGAGAGAGAGAGAATTAAAGCAGGACAGAAAAGAAATGGGATAGTGAACAAAATTGTATTAGTTAGAAACAAAAGTATGAGTTATATTTTACAAATGTAATTATTGTCTTCTCCAAAAGTCATCACAACTCAAAGCACTAGTATTTGTGTCGCTAGCATCCCCAAATGAAATAAAATATAGAACCAGAACGTTTTTATAGGTCCAACGTGTAATTTTTGGAGGATATTACACATAATGAGGACCTTACATAATGAAGCATTATGGTAATACTTTCCTTAGAATGAGCGACTGCTATCCACATACACAGTGGGTCACCATGTAATTCGTCATGTTGTTTCTACAGTAGCCCTAAATGGACAAACTCCTCTACAGAGTGAGTTTTGTAAAAACAATATCTCCTTCGGCAAAGAAGCAAAAAGTGATGTCATATTAGCCCTGTGTCAGCCTCCGTAGTACTTCGAAAGAGAAGGGTGAGGGGTGGATTGAGCCATTGGTTGGAATTCGCAACCTTACCGCTAGATGCCACTAAATTTCATACACTGCACCTTTAAGGCAAAGTCTGAGAATCGCTTAAGAAAGCATTGCATGAAAGAAAGACATTTTAAATATCAAGATTTTTTTTACAAGAATCATTCAGACCATCCTTTCTATGGGGAGGTTGCATGTTGTATCTGTGTTAGCGTGGGTGTCCTTCCAGTGATCCAGTTTCCCCTAGTCTAAAAACATGCAGATGAGGTAAATAAAAGTCACTAAATTGCCCTTGGGTGTGTGTCTATACGTGACCTGCAAAGGACAGGCCATTTATACTGGGTTTACCCTGTCCGATATTCTCTGAACCCCCCAAGACCTTGCATAGGATAAGTGGGTCTAAAAATGGATGGATGCATGGACTAAAATTATATAATACAAATGTAGCAGTGCTCTGGCCTTTGCGCGGCCTGGATTATTACGCAGGGGGTAGCTTTAACACTGAACATTTTTACATCTGTATGATGACATCTAAAATGTCAAGAGTGTAATAAAAGGTGAAAAGTAAAATTCATAAGACTTTCCGTTTAGAGTTTAGAGATCCAACCATGTTACATAACCAGTAACACATCTTCCAAGAGAAGAAGACCTTTGCATTTCTGCCTAAAACTCATCCAACTTCTTATAGACCTCCAATGTAAATTAAGTCCCGTAAATGTGAGTTACATGCAAGGGACATGATGAGTCAAACTTTAAGAAATAAAAAAAAATGTGGACAATGAACAACAGGAGTCAAACGCTGTGTTATGCTTAGGCTGCATCATTGGTTTGACTTTATTTAGATAATATAAAAACCAAACCAGCAATTGTGTCAGTCATTAAAAATAAAAAAAATAAAACGTGACTTTATCATAATGTCCCAGTAACTGTGCCTTTTAAATGAGTTAAACAGGGCCGGCCGATGTGATTGACTTCCCGGCCTGGCATCAGAATTCAGAGCACATATTTCATATTTCTCAGTGGAGCTAATCTCAAATCACTGGAGCTCAAACCACATCAAGGCATTACAGGCTTTCTAAAGTACCTCACCTCTACAGGGCGGCTCCTTGGGGACCCGGGGGCCAAAGAGCCCCTCCACCTCTTTTTCTGCTCCCCAGATATGCTCAGTGCTAAAGTGAGTCTTAACTAGATTGTTTTGAAGCGTTTCTATAAATGGGCAGTCAGCAGAGGGTGGCTGTTCCTCTGGGATGAGCTTTATTGTCTTTCAGATTTAGTGTGTTTTAAACAAACCGTGACTCTGGTGTTCTGTTGCCTTAATAGTCATTTTACATCAAAGGTTCACATATAGAATAGATTACTGTACAAATCTGTAGAAAAATAACAGTAACAGTGTTTGAAGATGTTTTATTTGTATGTCTCTGCAATATAGTGTTGAGAAAACTACTTTGAAACTGTGGCAGACTATTAGTATACATGAGGTTGGCCCCACTTACAAGCTACTAACAAGAATTATTGCCTGCATCTATGTTAATATGTAATTTTGAAAATGACTTAAATAAACCGTTTGACATCAAGTGGTCAACCCAATCTCAATTGTTCTGAACCCAACACAAATTTACAATAAAAAGCCTAATCAAATGTATAAACATTTATTTTTGGCTAAATATTCAGTTATAATGCACAAAAGCAATCTCATTGATTCTTGCATGTCTCCTGTTCCAATGTCATATGTGTGTTCCATCACAAGAGTTTCTAAGTTATTGACTTTGAATTAAGAACTTTCATCTAATTGTTTACATTTCTTTACACAATGTATTGCTTAAGTAAAATTTTTTAAATGTATCGTTTCACTTGAGAGGACATTTATTAACCCACTCGAGTTATTGAATTACTTTAATGTTGAATGTATGCTTTTTCATTTCAATAATTTCAATAATGTCTATGGATTTAAATATATTTTGGAGCCCCCTAACCCCACCCTAAACCTAAATCTTCTCAATCATAAAAAGTGCAACACAGAAGTGAAAGTACAGTCACAGGTATTTATTGCATACATTGACCAGAAAACTGTATATTACAAAACAACTTGCAAACCTTTTGAATTGAAGCCATAAGTCAACTTTATACGAATATATTTGTGAAGGCAAGGCACGCAGTCAGATCTCATTAAAATGTTTAGACGTAATTTTGTTTTACCTAGACGTTCCGGGATGTGAAAATTAACTGCGGATAGTACTCACTTCAGCGCCATAAAAGTCGATCGTTCAAACTCGGTACACTTGGAATATGTATACGATGTGAAAAATAATTGTGACTGTTTACTGTTATATAATAAATGAATAGGTAACGTTGCTTGTGTGAATAGTGTAATGTAAATACAATCCTGACGATTAAAATAGAAAATAACACTTATTTAATCATGGCAAACTTATAGAGATGTAAATAATTTAATACTGATAGTAGACAAAAGCTTCTCGTGCTTCCGGTAGAGGCACTTATCCAGTGAAGGGTCCAATATGTTGTTTTTGAGGAAAGAAACAAACCACCTGGAGGACATGTTGAAAATAATGTGAGAGTGAGTAAATGACGAGAGATGGACTCTTTAATTTATCGAGTAGCCTTGCTACTTTTAGTTGCTAGTTTAGTTTAGTTTGGCTAAGTTGCCCCTGACGCTAGTAGGATAGCTGGAGACAGCATTACATTCTCTCTTGTGCCATAGGCCAATCTCTGAGAGGTTAGCGTTAGGGACGTGTTTCTCTGCCAGGCATTGTGAAACTCCTGCCCTCTGGCTCGGTCTGTCAGAGGGCAAAGAATCAAAGCAGGGACTCGACTCCTGGCTCACTTCAAAGCCCAGAAACCGAGCCAGAACTGTGCGAACGTGAAGGCTTGCAGAATCTTCAGACCGCCGCTGGGACTCTTAGGGTTTGCTGACCTCTCATAGCTGATCTTGATGTTTACTGCCTCCTGTATCCAATTCAGCAGCATGCAACTTTAATGAGTAGCTTTAACCCGACATATAAGCTCAGAATAGAGAGAGACGCTCTGTCTATCATTCTCTGATATACTGTGGATATAGCTCGAAGGCTATTTTTGTCCATGGCACAAGGAAGCAACGTAAAATATAGTATGCAGTATATATAGTATAGTATAATGCAATGTGAGTCCAGGGGAATTAAACGGATTTTAATGGTCGTTTTAAGTCAAATGGTCTTCTTATTATCTTTCAGATATAAAACCACAGATCAGGACGACTTGACTACACACAACTACACACTAACAACTAATCAAATCTGCCTCTTTTACCAATACATTTGATCTTGCTCAGGCTGGCAACATGCCTGTACATGAGTAAGTCAGTGTGATGGAAGAGTCTCAGCAGCCGTGCAGGAGGCAGCGTCTGCGGCGGGAGAAATTACTTGATGTTCAGCTGAATCCCTTGGGTTTCTGGCTAGTGTCCGAGCAGCTATCGGCCTCAGATGGATACATGCAATTGGCTCATTCTGACAAATGAATGTGCCATTGTGTGCTCCTGTCCTGGTGTGACTGGGATTTTGACTCAAAAGTAGCGGACACCTGAGGACCAGACATACATATATATATGCTCTGTCTTAAAGGAACAGTACACTCAAAAACAAAAAAACTCATTCACTCAACCTTGTCAGTATGACAAACCTGTTGTTGTTTGGAAATGTGTAACCTGGACATTCCTCCAAATATCTGCTTTTGTTTTCCACTGAAGAAATACAAACATACGGCAGAGTCAAGAGTAACAGAATTTCATTTCTGCTTAAAGAAATTGCATTTCTAGGATTTGTACACATACTTTATATCTTTGTGTGATCTTCTGTCTGTCTCTTGACTTTGGCAGTGTAAATACTACAAGCTATCGTCCCCCCACACCTCCCCACGCCAAATTTGCAGCTTGGTTGCCATGGCAACATTCTAGTCTCCCAGAATTGCTCCTATTGATCCAGGGACAGGCGTGAACGACCCAGCAAGTGTGAGAAAGAAAGGGTGTGTGTGTGTGTGTGTGCACATGGTGGCGAATGCCTGTGTATGAACTCTCTCTTCTGTCTGTGTGTGTTCGCGATTTAGGAACTCTGCAAAATCGTTCTGGAGATACTTTGCAATTGAAGTCTGAATTGTTGTATTTTGTGCACATTGACAAAAGTCTTCAAAGTCATGAATTTGTCATGTGGCTTCCCTCTCGGCCGGGCCACATGGAGTCTTCAGAGCAGCAGAAGTGCGTTAGCTGCTTGTCATGTCGTATTGGTCGAGCATGTTCTGACATCGCTGTCATCTGGCAGACCCCCCCACTCCTTTACACTCCTTTCACGGCATGAATAATTTAACACGCACAAACACACTCACAGATGTGTCCATAAGGGCTTCAGGGTCTTTCAGTCCAGCAGAAGGTCCCTGTCAAAACAGACTGTCTATTCTCCAGCACATTCTAGGGTGGTTTTTACCCTTGTTATAAAATCCCCTCTGCAGACATCAACAGAACATGCACAAAATAATCGTTCAGATCTCACAGTTGTTTTAATTGTGTGCTCTCATGATTTGTCATCGTGATCATCGTGATTGACCCCCACATGATCACATTGTATTCAAAATGAGGTTATGATTTATTTTGATAACCTCCTTTAGACATTTTACAAACTATAAGTAGCTTTGCAACTACATGTCAACTAACTCTCAATAACTGGCAACTACGTCAACTCTCAATAACCGGAAACTACATGTAAACTTACTCTCAATAACTGGCAACTATATGTCAAGTAACTCTCAATAACTGGCAACGGCACGACAACTAACTCTCATTAGAGTATCAGAAGGCTGTCTGGGGGACTATCAAATTGAAGTGTGAGAAAACTTTTCATTCCACAAGTAGGGCGGTGTATTGCCAACAATTTCACGATACACATCCCGATACAAGGCCACGATACGATGCGTATCCTTATACTGGTCAGGCATTTTTTATTTCTCATATGACAGATTAACAGCAAAATAAAGTTGCAGAAAATTGCCACACACAACTACCTATCACGACGCAAGCGTTTACGTTTAAGGCACAGTGTAAAGTTAATGATACGAGCATACACGAGCTCTCATGTATAGACGTTTCATCTTAACAACATAAATAAACTGCGCATGCGCACTTTTGAACTTCTGGTACACATTCACAAACATCACTTGGCTAAACTTGGGGAAAAAAAGCACATTTGCTTTTGTACTTTACTCAAAGGCTACACCCACTGAGCCTCAAAGAGATTATTGTATTACTGTTGCTATTTTATTCCTGATAAAGTCTACAGGAAATCCATCATTATCACTAGGGGGGACTTTCTAAAATACCATGACAGACATAGACAGAAAGACCCAGAAGGGAATGGTTGAGTGTTGAAAGCTGTGTGTTTCTGGAACATGGCTGTAAGAAATCCAGCACCAGTTTTTTTGTTGTAGTCCGCTCCATGAATTGTTATATTACTAGCCACTAGCCAAACCGATAAACAGACACAGACCAGAAGTTAACTTCTGGCCACGCGCTTGATGAAACCATCTATAAGGAGTCACATGAAGTATTCTTTTTAGTCTGTACTGTAAAACTTTTGCTTGAAAACTCAGATGTTGAAATATTAAAAGACACCTTGTGACCAGAAGGACAAATTTCCCTCGATCAGTTCCACCCTCATCCTTTGGCGTTTTCTTGTTGGAAAAAGCAATTCGCTGTGTTGAGGAATGGTCAAGCTCAGTTTTTTGGCCTCTGAAAAGAGTTGGCTGACACTGGCAGAGAGTTGATGAGGTTTCAGGTCAGCGCCTCCAGTCTTGCTGCTTCCTACGTAGACTGATCTGGGAGCTCTCACACAAACACCGCTGATTCACATGCAGCCAGCGCTGCGCAGACCTGCTTCATCTGCTCTCAGAAAAGCTTGCCAGCCCCAAAAGGCCTCGAATGCTGAGAAAATGCCTCGCATACAAGCATCGCTGGAGCTCAAGCTCCAGTCTCCCT
This sequence comes from Barbatula barbatula, assembly GCF_947034865.1. NCBI lineage: Eukaryota > Metazoa > Chordata > Actinopteri > Cypriniformes > Nemacheilidae > Barbatula > Barbatula barbatula. The sequence goes on from NC_136773.1 coordinate 8,896,148, forward strand.
GATGTACACGGCTGTAATCTTCCCGCTTCATTCACACAGACAGAAGAGAAACCCAGGCCCTGCTGGCGTCCACCTTTAACCCCTTCCCATCAGCCTCTGCCAGAAAAAGTAAGATTACTGTCCAGCCAGTGGCTGAATTATATTTACTCTACATTTATTTATCTATTTCCTTTTTTGTGCTTCTCAGCTTAGACTGGAAGTGCGGTGAGACCTCGCCTTGTTCTATTTTGTTTTCTTATTTTCGGTCCTTTTTTCATCTTCTCTTTCTTCACCTCAAGGTTGCCTGCTCTCCATTTACGCACAGTGTGTTTCAAGTTGGTCCAGTTGCTTTAAAAAAGCAGCGTTCTCTGGCTGAACCAGCGCCCAACCTTGACACAAAATCAATACTAGGCAAAACTCTTTGAAGAATCACAAATGTAATAAGTGCTGGTGCTCTCTGTTTGGAGCCATGCCTGCACGCCGCCCAAAGCACAGGTGCATGCTGGGATACGCCAGGAGGATGCAATGTGATTTATCTTGTAAACCACCCCCACCCCAATGTATACACGCGCACACACACACACACACACACACACTCTCTTCATCTTTTTGGAAGGAACACGCCATCAACTCAGAAATCCTGAAATATAATTGATTTAAGTGTATTACAAAAAGCTTAACTCATGTGAAACATCTGTTTTTAAAACTGCCTAATCATGTGTTACCATCTTCTGAATAAAATAGCAGTTTCACATTGTGTTGAGGTGTGTGTCTGTATGTTTGGGTAAATAGTATGTGAATATGCAGCATGTACTGTATGCGGCTTTACACGCATCACTTTGCCACTCTGAGTCCATTTAATAACAAAAAATAAGGATTAAACTCAATGTAAACCTATTTAAAAAAAAAAATCTTTTAGACTTTAAAAGCACGATAAAATAATACACTGAACCACTCACCCACATGGTGCGTTTATATCTCTGAATCCAGTGAAGATGGGCAGATCAATCAAGAATGACTGATATACTGACACCGCCATTGTATCGTCCAGATCAATCCTTAAAGAATAATATTGATTATATTGATTCATACAGAAATCTGAGCATGTCCAGAAATTGTGCCTGAATGGCACAAACTGTCATGATTCTGCCGCATGTCATGTTTCTCATGGTTTTGCGGCAGGATCATGTCAGAGTCTCATGTTTTGTGTGGAGATTGGCATTTATTGCCCTTATGGCCTTCCATACACTCTCTCCGGTCTCGTCTCTGTTCCCGCCCTCTCGTCGTCATTGATTCATGCCCTTCACCTGTTCGCCTCTTGATTTGGTCCCTTATTTAATGCCCTTGTGTCTTTCGTCTTGTGCTGGTACATTGTGATTTGTTTGGGAAGTTATTGTGCTTGTCAGTTTAATCATGTGTAGTTTATGTCAAAAGTTAATTTAAGTTTGGTTTCAGTGTGTAGTTAGTCTTAGTCCTGTCTTGTTGTTATATTCATCCCGTGTTTTGTTATGTTACCCCCTCGTGGGTGTTAGTTTTGGCATTTTGTTATTAAACACCTGTTAACCCCTTACCCGCTGTCTGCACATGGGTCCTCTGTCCGTGTCTCACCACCCGCGATCATGACACAAAAAGGGATTTAAACAAATCTTTCTCTGTAAAGTTGTAATTCATAATTATTGGCATCTGCTGTATGTTTGAAACATAACATCGCAGGTAAATTTAGTATTTTGTCCTATATATCTGAGTAAGATAAGGAGACTGAAGACAATAACTGATTTCATTGCCGCATTAGGTTGTAAACCCAAACAAAACAATCATCAATCAACAATTCAAATAGAAAACGAAACGGATTAAATATATCAACTGGTAATAATTTTCTGAATAAACTTTGTGACTAAACTCTTAAAAAATTTACTTCAAAGGTTTTTTTGATTCCAAAAAAGAACCTTTAACATCCGAAGAACCTTTCTTTTTCACAAAAGGTTCCTTGTGGCAAAAAAAGGTTATAAAAAGTCATTAAGAGATGGTTCTTTAAAGAAGCTTTGGCGGAATTGTTCTATGTAGAGGTCTGCAAGCCCATCGGGTCCTACGCGGGCTCGGACAGTTTTTTTTAGATCAGGCTCGGGTCGGACTCATTTAGCTTCTCTCCTTTTATTATGCCCATATAGTTGCAGAGCAGTGATCACACATAGGCTACTGTATGAAATATGTTATATTGATTATATTATAAACCTACGCAATAAGCAACGCACACAGCCACACACCATGAGCAGCCTTCAACAGTGAATGCTATTCTTTTTCTTCAACACGTGCACAAATAAAAACTAAAAGATGACCGCCGTATATGCCAACAGTTCCACAGATTTATTTATCTTTATTTTTAACGTTAGCCAGTTGGTGAAAACTTATTTAAAACATTGTCACTGTACATACCTACAGTCCAACAGATTTATATATTTTTTATTATTATTCAAAGCTAACTAGTTAGTGATAAGGTATTTAAAACATTGTTTTTCAGTTACCTAACATCAAAGGAAGGAAGGCTTTATTTACTTATGGACCTGGATCACGTAGCTTGGCTATATGCTCTACTGCATGCCGTTATGCATTGATAGTCTGTATTGATATTTGTGGGCATGATTGTCGGTGGTGACACTTATGTTTCAGGCCTATAATAAAAGTTTACTTCTTAGTAGCGTGTGTGTGTTTGCGAGAGCGTGTGCGTCAGAGTGAGGGATGTTGGTCTCTTGGGTTGGGTTGGGTCGGGTTCGGGCTAAAAAAGACAGATGTTGTCGGGCTGGGCTTAGGTTGTACACTACATGCCAGGGCCGTGTTAGGGCTGCATTTTTTGGCCCGTGCAGGCCTCTACTTCTATGGCATCACTGTGAAGAACCCTTTAAGCACCTTTATTTTTAAGATCGTATGAAGTTTGTTTTTGTTAAATAAGCAAAATTAAGGTTTGATTTGTTGTGTTTTTTTCGTTTCACCAAAGAAACCTCTGACCCTGGTCTCGAGTCCCCTGAATCCCTAGACCTGTCACAAGACCCCAGCCATTACCATCATCTCAAGTCAGTCTTCAGTAAGAGGAGAGCCACCACCTTACCACCTAACCTCGCTGTTGAATTGCTGCCAGGTGCGTGTCCCTGCCTGAGGCTGCATCTTCTCCTTGTCCCCCCCTGAGTGTGTGGTGATAAAACACTTACATTGAGGAAGCCCTAGCAGCAGAGATCATTCGACCATCTACCTCCCCGGATGGTGCTTTTTCTTTGTGGGAAAAAAAGGATTGGGGCCTGCGCCCCTGCACAGATTACAGAGGCCTCAACAAGATCACTATCCGTAACTGTAATGAGATCCATAAAAGGGCCCGGTCCTCTCTCATCAACAGTCCTGCCGCTCGTCCTCTTGAGCTCCGATCTCCTCCGTGAGATATGCAGGACTGGTGCGTGCACAGCTGATTCCAACTATCACTAAGGCCTGTTGTAGAGGTCCTGATAAACAATGTTTTGAAAGACATGCTTAACCAGTTTGTATTCGTTTACCTGGATGATATCCTGATTGTAGCAATGTTAACCGAGAAAGGAAGTACGAAGATGGATTCGTCTGGACTGCTGCTGGCATTATTGCAGATTACACAGTTCAAAACACTCAACAAAAGGCAACGCTCTCTCAGCATTTTCAGTTTCTAATTAATCACAATCTCTGTTCAGCTTTCACTCTCGCTCCACCATATCCAACGGGTTAACACATCAGCCAGTCAGCAGTCTGTCTCTCTCTCTCTCTCTTGTCCTGCTTCTCCGACAGCTTTATGCTCCCCAATGCCACTTACTGAAATAAGACACAGGTTTTCGTCATTTGCACTTGCCCCAATTACTCACTGCTCGTCTCCAGTCTCTCTCTCCCGCTGCAGTCCTCGCTGAACCACGCCCCCCTCACCACACTGATATTCTTGAGTTCCCTCCGTGAGCACCTGGGGCATGCCAGTAGGGTCCTCAGTCGTCCAATGGAGAATCACCTTTATATCAAGCCTGAAAAATGGGAATTTCACACCACCCAAGTGCAGTTCCTGGGTTACATCATTAAGCTAGGCCACATCCAGATGGACCCCCAGAAGGTACAGATCCATTGGTATTTGACCATTCCCACTTGTGTGAAGAGAGTGCAGCGGTTTCTAGGCTTTGCTACCTTTTACCACAAATTAATTCTCAACTTCAGCTCTGTAGCGGCTCCCTTGTTTGCCTTTACCAAGGGGAAGAACGCAGGCTATCATTGGAGTCCAGAGGCCAAGTTGGCTCTTAATCAACTCAAGCACTATTTCACCTCGGCACCTATTCTCACTCTCCTTATCGCTTTGGTTTTACTTCACCTGTGTGCCTTCTTTTCTCGTCAGTGGTAAGACAAGCCCAGTTTCGAGAACCAGATCCGGGAAGGGGGTCCTACCAACGGCTTGTTTGTCCCCAGGTCTGTCCGCTCTCAAGTTCTCCAGTGGGACCACTCCTCTCATCTGACCTTTCACCCTGGTATCGACCACACCCTTGAATTTAAGAGGATATAAATTCTTTAGTGCATGTTCCACATGCAATCAGGGGAAGGTTCCTCATCGTTCACCCTATCTATTCCTAGAAGACCCTAGTCCCACATTTATGGACGCCATCCCAAGGTAACACATAGTTGATGCTACAGGGCGTGTCACCTTCTGAGTGCCAGTTTGGGTGCATTACCCTACTATTCCCTGAACAAGAGGCTAAAGTCAGCGTCCCCTCTGCACAGCAGTTCGTCCCGTGCTGCCGTCGGATGTGGTTGAAGGTCCGTCTCAAGCTACTCTGAGTCTGTCAGCAATTCCAGAGACAGGCTAACCTCAAATGCAGACCTGCCCCCAATCTGCACCCTGGGCAAAGAGTTTGGCTCTCCACAAAGAACCTCCCCTTTCGAGTTGAGTCTCGTTAATTGGCCTTAGCTTCGTTGGACCTTTCAAAGTGCCAAGGAAAGTCAACCCTGTTACTTACCATTTACACTTACCTAGATCTTTAAAATTAAGTTCTACCTTTCATGTTTCAGTTTTAAAACCTGTTGTGTTTTTCTATTGTCCCCGCCAGGCAAACCTCCTCCTCCTCACATAATCGGAGGCCAGTAACCTTACACATTTACCATATACTGGATTCCTGTCAGGTGCGAGGGTCATTACAGTATCTTGTGGACAGGGAAGGCTATGGCCCGGAGGAGCACTTCTGAGTTCCTGCTAGGGACATCTTGGACCCTGATCTCATCCAGGACTTCCATGCTCTTAGACCAAATCATCCTAGAAGGAACTTAAGGAGTCGTTCATGGGGGGGATCATTGTCAGCATTTGGTACTGTTGTTTGTTGGCCTCTAGAGGTCCTCATTGTTTTCTCATGTTCACCCCATTTCTTGTCGTTAGTGTTATTGTATTCACAATAAACGCCACATTTGTCAAAGTGTATTTTAGTGGTTCTATTTACCTGTTTCATTGCTTGGTGTTTAGTGTTCTGTAGCCAGCCTGCCGAGTAAGAGAGAGTTTGTCTTTCACAGCGGAGACCCGAGTTCAACTTTGGCTCTGAGAGGAACTTCCGTTGGCTTTGAGAGATAAGAGTGAATAATGCATATAGAATAAATAACACACATGTCATTTATCCTTTCAGATGTAATTTACGTTTCAGTAGCTCTTAGAAAATACTTTTCTTCACATGACCACTGCTTAGCTTTGAGATGTGCTGTGAACACTGTCAAACATTTCTTGTAAATACAGACAGTTGACATGTCCTTGTACCCTGGTGAGAGAGAAAGAGAGAGAGAGAGAGAGAGAGAGAGAGAGAGCTTTACAGCTTGACTGACACCGTCTGCTGTATATAAGTGTACAGAATAACACACAATAGTCATCACACCATTAGATATATTTGGTCTTGACATTGATTGTTTACCTGACAATCATAATTGTAATATCATACAACAGAGGAAACGTAAAGACCGTGTTGCAATGTGACACTTTCCCGTCAAGATTCTCAAAGAATAACATCCTATGATACCTATCATGTGAAAAAGACAAAACAGAACAGATTTCATTTAATCGTTTCAGAGGTCATGTGATCACAGCTCACTCCCATCTGTGATCAATATCCGTGTTTTTAAATATCTCACGGCCGGGACGTGATATTCTGGGCATGCCACTGCGTAAACAGATCAATGGGCTTCACATTGAAGCCATCCGGCATTCTGTTTTCAAATACAATTAAACTGTCTTATTCAGCACAGTCAGAGACATGGAACACACAGTGAGGAATTGACTTGTGCTCTATCAAAGGGAGGTCCAATAGAAAGGCTCAAGATGGGAGAACGGTGAGGTATTCCACCTTGTTGTTGTACAAAGGCCCTGACTATTGAAGTTCTGTTGTAGCTTCTGGAACTGTTGAAAGCATTCAGGATCGACTGTTGCCCAATTAACCTTTTTTAATAACTTTTATTGGTAAGGTTAAAAGCATACTTCACACAAAATGTAGGTCCTGTCATCAATTAAACGCACTTATATTGTTGGATTTTGTACAATAGCAGTACAGTATGATTCATTTTATCTCTTTATAAAGCACACAAGAGTACCAAAATGCAAGAAAATATGTTCACACTGCTTATTATTATTATTATTACGCTATTTCAGAGTAAAAGGCACTTGCATTGTTGTAACATCTAGAAGTGCAGCGCCATTCACCATAAAATGTTTGTTATGTATTTCTAATAAAACAGTCTGAAACACTAATCAATTCTTAATGAATACATCAAGTTTTTCATGTTAAATATTTAGTTTGACTTCAAAATATGTCTAATAATGTGAAATTCTTAGCTTCATCTCACAGAGAGAAAACAATTTCGGAGAAGCCAGCAATCTGCCCTGTGTAGTGATGCTATGAAATAATCTCTGTCTGTCGAGGTGCTTCTCTCTGGCTCTCTGCATTTATCTCTATTGTATTTTATGGCCTTTTCTTCTTCTCCTCTGCTGTCTTCTGCTATTGATTTTCACTTATAGGTTTTCATCCCTTTCATTTCTGTTTCAGCCAGGCAAACGGAACAGAGACCCTGAACCTCGCTCACCCTCTTTCTCTCTCTCTGTCTCTTTGTCTATCTTTTTTAGCAGGGGAAGCTCATGGTCCATAACTTAACGTCCTGCTGTGAACCGCAGGTGTTTAAAATCGCCCTTCTCATTTTTGCTCACAGAAGAATTCAGTAAAGCAGTGACACAAATGCTTTACGTTTGTGTGTGGTTTTAACACAGCAATTGTGAATGTCTTCTCTATAACAGTAGTGGGTAAATTGTGTAGATTGTTGTTTAAATTAACTGTGATAATGGGTATATAAAAAATATTCAGGGGATCTGCACTACTTAAATTTAGCATTGTTGTCAGTTAAATTGTTTATTGTTTAAAATAAACCTTTTTAGTTGCATATTTGGAGGAGATGTGCCGACTTAATGCTGAATATCTCATCAACTTAAAATTGTTAATAATTTATATCACAATTTTTTTTGTTAATAATCACAACAGTTCCATATTTCAAAGCTCCTCTCCTAACCATTTAACAGGTTCAAACTTATTTAAAAAAAGATTTTTCAAAAGGTAAATAAAATCGGACACTCTTTATCTATTCGAGCTGAGCCTAAATGAATGATGCTTGCAGTAAAAAAAAGCAGCATTGCAAAAACTGGGCATAGGATTTCGAGTGTCCGAAATGCTTTGCATGGGTAAATAGAAGTGAATCTAAAAATAAAGTGCTTTTTTATAAAATAATTTAGTCATTATAAAATCAGGACCCGGACCTTTTTATTTTTTATAACAAAATATATCATATATATAGAAATGAGCACACTGGCTTGCTGTGTAATTAATCTCTTATCAAAGTTGTCGTGTTGTATAATAACGAAGATTTCAGTCTTTTTATCAAGCAAAGCAATCGTACATGAGTGTGTATGCTATAGTGTGCTATAGAAAATTGTCTCGACAGGATTTGGAATGACACAAGGGTGAGTAAATAATAGCCGGATTTTCATGATTTGGGTCAATCGTCATTTGAACTAAGAGGCAGTGGTCTTAAATGAGCACCTTTGCCTGCCATCAGTAAACTCCAATCGCAGAATGTGGACAGACCACTAAACAGGCTGAACTGATGGACAGAGAAACCATTAACACCAGCACCAAGGTCACACCGGAATGTTTCCTTCTGTTTGTGATGGACAAATTAAGACGGGCTAACACGCACGCCAGCCCTCCCATCATGCCTCTGGGATACTCCCCCGGACTCCTCCTTTGCCCATTAACGACTTGATTGAAAGCTATCCGAAAGACCTAAACAAAAGACCCTCGCGGTTGCCACCATCTCGTCAGTTCCAAAATATCTGTCAGGGACCATAATTTCCTGACATCACGGGGCTCGATGAGGCCGGGGGGAAAATTGCCCTATGACACCAGCCCGCTATTGCCTCCCTGTAACCACAGTGTCGCGTTCAGCCAGGGGGACGTGTTATTTTTTGTGTCTCCCACCATCCCCCTTGTAGTCCCGTATTAGCAGCCATTTTGAGCTCCACACTGTTATTTTCCGGCTGACGCCTCTGACATGTTGATCATATACGAGAGAAAGAAAATTGATTTCCTCAACAGCAAACGTGGTCCAATCTTCCCAAGCCAGTAATTTTACCACCACAACAAAATAAAAGGGTAATCTTGCCCCGGGAGAGAGGAGCAGAGCAGCACTCTGAAATAACTGGGCAGTGAAAAAAAATAGCAAAATAAAGGGACTGTGATGTTGATGATGAGGGTTTGAGGTGACAGACAGACAGACAGAGGGACGTGGGTAATGTCCACCGAGCCGCCGCTACAGGCACATAGAATTCAGAATGCACTGTAATTCAGATCCGTAAAAAAACACAACAGCTCTCGCTGACGGTTTTACTGGGTTTACTGTCACTCAGTTGTGACTCTTTTTCGCCTCGCAGCAATCTGAGAGGCTCAAGAGAAAAGAGCCCTATTCTGTTATTTTAGAAAACGCTTTCTGAAAATAAAATACATTTTAAGACATAAACAGAGCCTGTTAAGTGTGATGGATATATATATCAGACTGTAATATCACACCAAACACCAGTGGCTGATAGAAAATGTAAACGTTTTGATACATATTATTGAAGAATATTGAGGTTTTACCTATTTCTGTCAATATTTGCATGAAATTATCATGCAAATGATAATTCTGAGGCAGATACAACATCATTGTAGACATAACATAATTTTAGAAAATGAAATCCTATTTCAATGTAATTACTTATTTATATATATATATATATATATTTATTGTTCTTTTGTTCATTTCATCTATTAAATCGTTTAATAATGTCTCCATGAGGGACTATTTTGTTTGTGCCATTATTTATAGATTTTTGTTCGTTTTAATGATCGCATATATTTATAAAACAGACTAGAACCAGTCAAACCATCTTCTTTCCCCCTTTTTTAACTGTCCACCCCCCACCCCAGTGTAGAAGGTGGTCTTTGCTCTTTGGTACTGGCGATCGCAGTGACCAAAGCAGGCAGAATCACAGAGCACCGCACTGAATCAAAGACTAAACCACAAAGAGGAGGATGGGGGTGTGGGGGTTGTGTGGAGGTGATGACCTTGAGTATCGATCCAAACCTCCATAATTTCCATGGCTTACTGGGGCCCTTCTCCCAACCTGCTGGAGTACATTAGACCAGAAATCCATAACACGGCCCATGTTCATCCAAGCACAGGAAGAAACTGAATTAAATGTTAAAAAACAATCTGGGGCTGCAGTTGTGGCCGATTCATCATGATTCCCGGGCGTCAGGCAGGTAGGATGACCATGGAGGATCCAGCCAATGGCCGGAGACCTCACGCCACGGAAAGACTCATTCAGACTCATCTGTCAGAACACTGGCCATGGCAGAATTTTTTCACACTGACACAAATGCATACACGGTCAGCAAGATCCAAAATGACTTTGGAGTCACAGGACAGCAAATCAACAGCAAAACATCAACAAATGGAAAAGTGGTCAGCTAACGATAGAGACCAATACCAATACTATGTCTTTAAGCTAAAAATAACTTTTATACCACAAGCTCAAGGTGTAGCACAAGGTTCGTATACGTTTCTTGTGTTTAATACAGGAACTTTGAAAATCAAAGTGATACTATTTCGTCCTTTGGTTGAGACACTAAACCGACTAAACACTAAACTCATGTAAACCCTTCGAACCCTGGCATCCTGGCCAAATTTGCCCCTTCTTCTCTACACATCATCATGGCCTCCTAATCATCCCCGCATATTCAAATTGGCTTTTTAACCGAGAGGCTGTCTCCTCTCCACCAAATAAGCTGATGTGTGGTGGGCATTCTGGCGCAATATGGATGCTGCACATCAGTGGTGGTTGAGGAGATTGTCCCCTTCCATGTAAAGCAATTTGAGGACCCAGAAAAGCGCTATACAAATGTAAAAAAATATTATTATTATTGTAATTTTGAATTGATTGAATTTCTATTTCAAATCAAAATCATTTAAGTAACCATGTAAAAAATTGCACACATTATTTAACATGTTATTAAAACTGCTTTGAAATTCATTGAACCGATCTTGTCATAGAAAAGCCAAATTCTCTGATGTAATTTTCTGTACAAAAGGTGAGGGTGGATCCCTGAGCTTTTATCATGTTCAGCGAGGGGCAGAGTGACATTAAAGCTCATTACAGCATTTGATCTGAAATCAATGTGAAGATGAGGACCGCTGTCTTCATGTTGCTGAGTCCAGACTGCTTCCAAATCACATGTATTCACACCAGGATGGAGTAATCACATCATTGACCAGGGATGTCCTGTATGGAAGAATTAACAAAGACGAGGAACAATTTATTGCTCAGAGATTACTCTTTTGTAGCTCAGGAGATGTAAGTCCTAAATTGTGTTTTATTAAAGTGTCAAATCATGTGCGTTTTGTTAAGTCTCAACTTAAAATGAATATTGTATGGACAAAAAATAATCCGTATTTGATTGTAGACTTGGCAAATCTGATTGTAGACTTGGCAAATCTGAACTCAGTTTGTGACACTGTTGAGATCTCTTCTGAAACTCTAATGGAGACATTTTGGACATTTCTGGGTCTTTTTCTCGGTAGAAATATCTGAGACTTCAGCAAATCCCGAATTACATGATCACACAGAATTGAATCGCTTCGACCAACCAAAGGATAAATCCAGATACAGTTCAGCGGCTGGTCCTCATGTGGAAGGTGGAAATAATCTCGGAAAAAGTGGTTCAGAAGTTTTTGAGGCTCGAGTTGAGAGAACACAATATTTTTATCAATTCGCTCTAAAGAGAGTGAGACCCTCCAAACTGTTCCATTGACTCCCCACTGTGAGTCAAGTGGGAAATTTTGATCGTATAGCATTTGTGTTCATTCAAACTGCAAGAGAAATAACCCAGTCCTCTCTCTCTCTCCCTCTCTCTCTTTAGAGAGGATGTTGTTGAGAATCCATAGAAAAGGTTGTAAAGACCTCCATTGAGGAAAATTATTTTTTGGCCATATGTGGAGGACACTAGAAATCATCTCCAGCAATTTCAGTAATGGCTTTGAGACAGTTGCTTGCATTGTTGTTTAATGATGACAAATGACAGCTTGAAAAGACAGTGCAGCTGAAAAGGCAGAAGATAGACTGAAACGAGGATAAGAACCACTTGCATAAATTGCCTGTTGAGTATTTTCCAGGGTGATTGTGGGTAATTGGCTTTTATTGGACTTGTTAGCTCTGGATATCTTTCCATCATTATCCCACTCATGGCAATAAGCGTCTCCACTTCCTCATCATGAACAAACACCTTCGATGGAGCTTGAAGGTTTTCCAGGTGAATCTAAAGCGTTGTACCGTAAAGGCCTGAACTGGCCCTAAGAGACTTTTTACTTTGTCAAGCGTGGAGAGACGATCATCTTGGCTGAAGGGAACATACTTTAAGGGCCTATTTTTCTGAAAGGATAGATGTGGATCGGGGCTCTAACAGTATAGGCTGACATTTTCTAAACCATGACATTTCAATACAGCATTATGGGTTGAGTGCAACCGCTCCCCTCAATATAGCTCCATAAGGTTAATTGCCATAACTTAAACCTTTGGGTAAGGAGAGATGACATTATTTTATGTTGGTGTAGGTTTCTCAAAGTTCAACAGAGTCATAAAGTCTTGATTAATTGGAGCAAAGACAGCAAAGACCAAACATATGGTAATACTCCCTATAAATATACTGCACAGAGACATTCATTTAACAAGATTGTGCTTGGAGTTGTTTTGAAGGGCTGGTTTGATATGTGCACTTGGTACAGTTTGTCATTTGTCTGGTTATGGGACACGTATTTATTGAAGGTTTCTGGGTTGGCTCTAGTCATTTAATTCTATCTACAAAAGTATTTTCACCCCAATATATTTATATATTATTATATATTATATTGCGGTATTGGCTATAGTCATGATATTATTATTATATGTGATGATTCATATTGTGCTAATACAACACACGTGATACTATTGTAAATGATTCTGCACCAGTACCTGTGACTTCAACATTGAAATGGTTGAAGTGGTGGTTTTGCACACTTTTACAATATGTTTTTATTACAATTGAACACCGGAAGTGCTCGTGTATGGATTTTTTCCGGTACCAGTGGCTGGGAAACATACATGATTATTTCGTTTCTCTTTTAAGATTATAAGTTTTTATATCATTTCATTTCTTTTAACCGGTCACCATGTATTCAGATATTGTAAGTGATGGATTTACATCTATTTATCAGTCTCACCCATACCCTCCTCGAATATTTTGTATTGGTAAATTGTCAAAACTAAGGTAAGAATGTTGATGTTTAGCGTTAAAGCAACCAGGTTCTGCAGTAGTACTGTTGGTAAGGGGATTTGGCCATTAGTTTTAACTGTGTTGCTATGCTACCAGAAATAGCGATAAACTGCTTCACTTACCGGATATAGGAAGTGTGATAAAGGTCCTTTACTCATCTGGAAGTAAAATAGCCCAGCTAGCAGACCCTTAGCAATGCAACAATCAAGCAATGCCCTAGCAACCACCCAGGGCGACATCGCAGCAAAGCACCTTGGCCATAACATGACACCAGCATACGGTCTTTTGACTTGAGGGGCCAATAGGGGCCTGAATCATATCTCAGCACCAGATTGTCATAGAAATATCATAACAATTTTAAATATTTTGACCCATGGCAGTTGTCATGCACAAATTTTTGCAGTTTAGTTCTGTTGGGTCAGAAATGAACCACCTTTCCAATATGGCCAAACTAAGAAAAAAAGTAAATGGTGGTAAGGATGTCTGTCTATGAAATGGGAACCTTTTATCGCAGCAGCCACAACACACGAGTCATAGACAAAATCAATACATGTAAATGGAGAAAACATGTCCCTGCTTTGCGCGCATGAACTCGGATGGTGCAGAGCTAACGGATGGAGTCCCTCAGGTTTTAGGTGTGACTCTGTATTTAGAAGGCAGATGGTTTGTGGTTAATCTTTAACATTTAACAAAGCTCGGCCCAGCTGAGCTAAGAAACTGGTGACAAGAAGCTGGCCCTTGAGCTCCAGCCTGTCGAACATGTTGTTATAACAGGGCTATACAGGGTTTTGCCAATCAATGACCAATGTTTAAAACTCAGCACTCACATGCTAGCTGCAGTCTCGCTAGCCAGGTCTACAGCAGGAGATCTTTGACTGGAGGCCTGTCGTTCACATCAACAGGAAATCCATACGTTTCGGATGTGATTTTAAACCAATCTATTATTAATGGACCCCCTCTTCTTGGAACTCATGACTGTTTCTGGTAGCGGAATCCTGTGTTTTGGTAAGTGCTGAAGTTTCCTGTAAGTGCGCCTATGTTTGTGTGTGTGTTTATGTCCCAACGGATGTGTTCAATTAGGCCGTAATGGCTGAAGGGGTGTAGGGTCACACCAAACAGGCCCATGGGTCTGTTGACAACAAAGGAGGAGGAATGGGGGGAGAGGCGTGCATCCTCATTTGAATGCTGGGATACCGTATCCAGGGTATTTGACCCCTGCAGTAGTGTTAATGGATATTGTCACAACTTAGCCCCCCCAACTTGTGCTTTACAGAGCAAGTGCTTACTGGAACTGCTTGTTTTGCTTTCTCCAGTGCGACCTTTGAGACCAGACATTCACCCCACAGTAACAGTGATGCTACGTGCTAAATGGAAACTATGTTTAGAAACAATGCCCGACTACATGTCTTCTAATTCAGTCGAATTCCAGGGAGAGAGTAGAGTATGTCAGCCACACAGTGTTCTAAGATTGTTCTGCCATTTAGATACTACTCCAAACTAATCCATATAGCAATAAAACATGGAAGGCCGTGCATTACAGTGATCTTACCTTGGTTAAGGGGGGGGGGGGGGGGGGCGGTATTACAACAATAGGAACACTTATTGGTTCTGGCCCCAAGTGAATTTAATCCACATCTTTTTTTATGGTATATGATAATGAACATGTTTTCTTTGCAGTATTTGAAGTCTGTAAAAATACAGAGCATCTTTTCTGTTATTTTGACCTGTTTCTCCATTTTTTATTTTCTGCAAGTAAATGGACATTTTTATTTGAAATTCAGGAGAAATATTGTTAGCAGTACACAGAATTAAACAAAAATTAGAATTTTACTTAAACACACACACATATATATATATATATGTGTGTGTTTAAGTAAAATTCTAATTTCTAATATATATATATATATATATAGTAAATGGTTTGAAATGGTCTCTGCTGCTGTAATATAATATATACGTACATACATACACACGCACACGCCTATGTATATGCCTATGCTGCATGTGTGTATATAATGTTAATATATATATATATATATATATATATATAATATTTTTCGAAAATTGTGGCAACAGCAATATTTTTTAACACAAAGTGTATAACAAATAATTTGACTAAATGAACACAATAACAGTATGGACACAACTTTGTATTAAGACCTATAAAGCCAGCCAATAATCGCTACATATATGTAGTACAGTATTTGTAAGGTGTCAGCTATAATATAGGCTTAAAGGCCTAGTTCACACAAAAATCTAAATTCTGTCATCATCTACTCACTCTCAATTTGTTCCAGACTCTAAGTTCCTTAGTACTAATAAACACAAAATTAGACGAATGTGCATCATTATAAGCAATGCTTATACAGGTTAAATATAATAAATACACATAACAGTAAATAAACATGACAAACCGTTGTTTTTGTTCTCTTTATTATAAATAATCCATAAAATAAAAAGTGAGACAATTAACTTTTTCTTCCTGTAATATAGATATGGACGGATAGCTATGAACTATATATATATTTTTCTATATTACAATACAATCCATAAAGCTAAACAGATGTTAATATAGGACAGTTGTGAGGAAAATGTAACTTATTTTACTGCTTCCCCATATCCCCTCCCTCTTCCCACAACCAATGATTTTGTTTAAATGTATGAATCAATTACTTTCCACCGTCATATTGATAGTAACGTTTTGTGTCAACATTGCTGTTTTAACACAGCAACGATAAATTTACTAACAGCTTGAGATTTAGACCAGTAGGAACAGATGAGGGGAGGGCTGAGGAAACCTCTTTGAAAACAATTATTGTTTAGTGCCACTTGTGACAGAATATAGAACACGTCTATTTTCTTTACACTGCTGAGAAAGTTATTGGTTTCCCTGTCTAAGCAGCAATTGTTTTTGAGAGGTCTCAGCAATGTTGAAGGCAATGCCGTTATGTGTTAGGTGAACAAACCATAATTATGGAACATGAGAGATCAAATTTATCATCCTAAGTGAGGGCAAATCTGATAAAAGCAGAATGTTCCTCCTCTAAGATGCGTTACTTACTGGCTAGACACCCTGAATGAAATGATATCAGGCCCTTTGCAGTGTACCCTACAGCAAATGGGGGAATTGATTATATTTCTCAAAAGTGCTTCAAAACCCCTTGAATTTATGTTGTCGATTTATTTCCTCGCTCAAAGTATGGAAAGATTAGGATATGGCTTTCTCCAGGTTGTAATTTGTTTGGAAACGACCAGAGTTCCGTTGTCAGTGGTGACAAAGGAAGGTCTGAGTTATATGCACGAGGTCGAATGATAACTATATTTTAATCTAGTTCAGCCTGAGATTAATAGCTGTTTTAAATGCAGTCCAATACACATCAGCATGCAGAAACCATTGAGAGTAAAGCAGCATTCTGGCTCCGGCCCTCCATCCGTTTGCAGTGGCGTTCATATCCCATCTGTCAGACGGGACAGTCAATGCAGGAGAAGAAAAGAGAGAGGGAGGGAGAAAGCAGAGACTCTGAACTGATAGATTACACTGTCTTAAAATGGAGTGCTTCTCAGCCTTGTAAATATGTGACAAATGACAGTGCGAGAGGTATTGATTCCAGGCTGTGCTGTGGAAGTGGAGACGGTGGCCGATGCGACGTGTGAAGTTCAGCTGTGGATGGTGACATTGAAGGCTCCAAACTGCAAACAGAACCGCTCGTTTCAGGAAGCCATAAAATGTTGAGTTACATTTACCTCCTAGTGCAAGAAAATTTAACTTCTGTAGAAGATGTACCATCATTTGTCTATTATGCCGTTTTTACACCAAAACTCTATGTGGCCTTACATAGAGGCCACATAATCCAAAATATTGCTTGGATTAAGACACCGAAATGTAAATATGACAAACAAAATCACATTGAGCCTCTCATAAACTGTGTATGTATCATTCTTAAAGTCAAGGGTGTATTTATTACTGTCTAGTAATAAATAATAGGGCTACAAAATTTTCTCATTATACCTGCATATGTCACTGTTATGTGCATCTTTTGTGTTCACAGTTTCCTTAAAGGTCCAGCGTGTACATTATTTGGAGGGATCTATTGACAGAAATGCAATATAATATACATAACTATGTCTTAAAGACCTTACATAATGAAGCGTTGTGTTTTTACTACCTAAGAATGAGCTGATTCTATCTACGTACACCCTTATATGGAATTTGAATGTTGTTTCTACAGTAGCCCTAAACGGACAAACTGCTCTACAGAGCGTGTTTCGTAAACATGTTATCTACTTCGGCAAAGAAGCGAAAACGTGACGCCTCAATGCTGTGTCAGTCATCGAAGTGCTTCGAAAGCGAGGGGTGGGGTGAGCCGGTAATTGCAATTCTCAACCTCACCACTAAATGCCGTTACATTTCATAAACTAGACCTTTAAACGGATAGTCCAACCAAAAAAGAAGAAACAACTTCAAGTCGCCAGTTCTTCACGTTCATGTCTTTATTTTCTTTCTTTTAGGTGTCTTTCATGTCCATCTTGATGAACATTGGTAATCAAACAACATTGGCCTTTTGTATAAATATTAAAGCATTTCACAAAATATCTTCTTTTGTGTTTCAGAGTTTTAATGATATGAAGGCGGATAAATGAAGACGTAATGATGGGCAGGTGTAGGGTGACATAATTCAAAGGATGATAGAAACCCAGTTAAATGAGACCTCTCTTGTTAGAAACACAACTGATCACAGATGACTTCACAGAAGGGTGTATTTAACAAGAGACAACTATGTTTAGTAAACTCGAAGGTTTAAATCTTATAGTTTAGGGAAAATAACTCTTTGTAAAGAAAGTCATTGCGTGCTCAAGCCAGAGATGAAGCTGGAGTGAGCTGTGAGTGAGTGGCGGTGACAGCTCGAGCAGGTGCTCTCAGGATGACAGAGAGAATGGATCCCCCATTGAGTGGGACAAAAAGGCTTCTCTCCTCACATCTGACCAGCACAGCAACAGAAATACTGACCCCTGGCTGTCTATCGCTCATTGAGTACAGTCTCTCTCTCTCTCTCTCTCTCTCTCTCTCTCTCGCTCTCTCTCTCTCTCTCTCTCTCTCTCTCTCTCCCTTTCTTCCACAAACCCACCATCTGTGGTCATGGTGCAGCAGTCTGACAGCCAGCTCTATCTCCGCAGGTCTTAAGCAGTCATGAAGGATTAGATCTCTGCTCATGACGGTTTCTGGTTGGTTTAGTCTAGTGGTTAGCGGTCCTGGTTGCCAAATTGGTGCAACTCACATCTGTGCCTCAATGGAACTAACAAATTTTAGCAGCCGATCAGCTGGAGCTAAAGTCACCAAACCAGTGATTATCAGGAGATTGATACGAGGTGAATGACAGAAGTTTTCGTTTCCCTGATTCACTCAACAGGAGAAAATCAGCCATCATCCAGCACAACACTGCATCTTTTGTGTATGTCCTTGTGGAGGTTTTCTTTGCACCATTTACCGTTTACCTTGGCAATTCTCTGTCTGTGTGTGATTTAACACCAACTGAAACAACTAGACAGTTTAAAGTCTGATTAAAAAAAACATGTAAATGCTATGGCTTTGTGTCGCTGTCAAAACATGACTCTGTACATTTGAGTGTACAAACAACACATGTATATCTATAACCATTGGTGAGAACAGTTTCAACATTTGCAGCAGACTGGAAACAAATATGCAGAAAAAATCAGGTAGTCACATGTGGTCAGGGTCCTTTTGTTTTTGGTAATGCTCATTTACAAATAGTTAAGCATTTGTAAGCAATACAAAAAGTCAAGCAATATTGCACGCAAGAATGTAGTTATACTGAATATCCAGTACAGTATATTCTCCAATCATTTAGAACCAAGTGTTATACAATTTTTATATAAATGAAATATTAAATTAGGCCTGTTTAAGACTGTTATAAATAGTTTATGGCATTGCTGTCTTTAAAGGGATAGTTCACCAAAAAAATGAAAATTCTGTAATGAACAAACTAGTGTAGACCGTTTCAACAGAAGCACGCGCACTTGACCTCCAGTTAATTTAGTTTTTAGAGATGTTTATAAATAACTATTTATATTTAATTTAATTTAATTTATGCTAACATTCATTTGTATGATTATTTTACTGTATAACAATTGTAATGGATGCTGTAGTTGGGTCGCATTTAAACTAACCGTATATGGTACATTGGTATCAGAGTCTAAATTCAAATTATTGGAGAGACAGGATAAAGGTTCATCTCAGTTTCTTTCATTTGTTATCCGAAATAATCTACAGGCACTCTACTGTTTGCGAATGTGTACCGGAAGTTAAGTTGTGTAGTAACATTTGTTTGTGTTGTTAAGATGAATCCGTCTCTAAATGTCTTTGTTTGGTGGAACACAGAGAAATATATTTAAACGAATGCTTATAACCGAACCGTTCTTGGACCCCATTGACAATAGTATAGGAAAAATGAACTGTCCCATTCAGAACTGTCATACATTGTTAAAAATTTAAAATCTTCTTTTGTGTTCAACAGAACAAAAATATAAAGTAATTTGTGTGAAATAAATGTGATGCACAGTGTGATTTTTCTCCCTGGGCCCCCGACCCAGCTGATACCCCGAGCGATTATCTCCATCCATCTGAGCACCCGGCAACAGCTGAACATACCGAGGTCACCCAGCCCTGGCATACACACCCACACACACCTACACCCTCATTACCACACACAGGCTGTCAGAAAACACTAACATTACACTATATGTGTGTGTGTGTATACATAAATGTCTTAACCCGTGATTAACCTATTAACACGCCACCATGCTTGACGGCAGGGAGTTGAATGGAAAGGGACCATTAAGCAGTTTCAATCCCGTCCTGTAAATGACACAAAAACATAGCAATGCAATATGTTGGGAAATACAGAATATACTGTATTGATGACCAACAGAAAAACACGAGAGCATCTGTTGCACATTAAAATCTCTCTCTAAAAAACACAATGAACTGACATAAATCATCGAATCAGAGATGATCTGGTTAAAAACGTTGTACAGTGTATGAGAGAAATAGCTTTTTTCATGTTGCAGATGTAGCGTTCTTTTGCAAGCACATGACTTTTTCCCAACATACATAATTTGAGCGATGTAGTTCATCTGATTTAATTGCGATGCAGACTATAATCCTTTCTAATCCACTTTGATGACAGCCAAGTGTATATTTCGCCTACTAGATTTTGCGCAAGCAATACTGTAATTGCTCCAGGTTGTATGGTGTCCCCAGGTCGATGTAATGCGTATTGAATTAAAGCAGTCGAAGCTGCTGTGTAACTCTGTTATGAGTGTGTGGGCATGTATTTCCCATCTCACTGGCAGGAATTAGATTATGACACTGAGGCTCAACCCAATCCTTCATGTGCATGTGTTATACAATTAGCTATTACATAACAAAAAGTTTTAGCTCATTAAATAATAGGAACCACAGACTTAGTCTGAATAGATGCCGTGTTCTATTTGACCTGAACGTAAATGAGACTGTGAGGGATATAAATGGAGTGCAATATGTCACACTATCTTAAAGCTGAAGTATGCAATACCAAATTAAATGTTTTCATTTGTTTTCAAATCTATCTGTTTGTGTAGCCAGGCAACATTGACTCAAACAACATTGAGAGTTTGTAAGGGTACACATCTCTGTGTCTATTGAAAGACAACAACTCAACCTGGTGTTGCCCCTTTTATTTATCGACATTAAACAACATAATGCATTACAGAAACCAACATTTTCTATTATTTACTGTGTACTAGCCCCGAAATTTTGACCTGTATATTTTGTTTATATGGATTCACTGAATTGTAAAAATATTCACTTCCCATCTTAGTTTAGGTGATGTCAGCTAAAAGGAACGGTGTCAGAGGAAGATTATGAAAAGATGAAAGGTCTTTGAAGTAACCTCCACTTGTAAATCATGCACATATCCAGGAATGGGTTTTAAGAAACTAAATGGATTCATTTTGATGTTACAGCTACTACAGAACATATCCTAAAACCCACATAACAGTATAGATCCTTCAGCTCCCTCAAATACAACCCAAAGAAGAGTTTACTAAATTATCACCACTTTACAGCAGCGGGTGATGAAAACTTTTTCCTCCCCCAAATTATGAAAAGTCTGTCATTAAATACTCACCCTTGACTTGTTCCAAAATAAGGTCGGAAAGTAAGTTTGGCATCAGGCCAATAAAAACAAATTTGCAGCTAGATGGGCCAGAACAGAGAATTTAAGAAATTAATTGATGAAAACTGCAACTAGAATAGCCTACTTTTAAAAATTAAGTTATTATATAATTACATAATAGTTTATTTGTATTTATTATCCTCCATTAATCTTCGGACCCAAATTAAGATAGTTTTGATGCGGTCAGAGAGCTTACTGACTCCCCCCT
Organism: Barbatula barbatula; assembly: GCF_947034865.1. Lineage (NCBI taxonomy): Eukaryota > Metazoa > Chordata > Actinopteri > Cypriniformes > Nemacheilidae > Barbatula > Barbatula barbatula. The sequence goes on from NC_136773.1 coordinate 8,917,477, forward strand.
TGGACAAAGACGCAGAAAGTTACATTGTTAAAATGTGACTCTAGTGGCAAGTATACTTATTGTGCTCAATAAAATAATAAATAATAAAAATAACGACTTTAGGTTATGTTCACATTTGGCTTCTTTTTTTTAAGCTACCAGCGTCTGTTTTACATTATAAGCCTATGGAGTAAACCGTGTTATAAACCAGTGCAAAGATTGTTCTCTTGATCCCAGATAGTACACATACTTATTAAAATCTGAAAATTGGATAAAAGGGTGGGTTAGAGATTATGTATAAAGCTTGCATGTTTAAAGAGTTCAAACATGCTTTTTTTGAGGACGACAGCCTCTTATTTCAATAAGTATTTACTGCTGAGCAAATGAAGCGTGTAGATTTCTAAATAAATGTTATCATCTGTTGATCATCAAAGTTACAAGCTGCGTTTCATTTAATGTCTTTAAATGGTAAAATACAAGCTTCTTGAACTAAGCATTTTATGATCTGAGACATCAAATTCAAACAACATTCAAAATCACACAGAATAATACCTAAGGCCTGTGCCCTTTCTGAAAAAGTTAAGGCAGAGTCCATGTTTGTTGTTTTAGCATTTCAGAGAGTCCTTGTAATTTCTAACACTTGAATAGCCTATTAATCCAGCCCTTGAACCGCTTCTTCTGGTAATTAAAAAGGAAAAATTGAAAACTGATTCCTTTAGTGAAGTGTGACTCCATAAAGCTCTCTGACTCTTCTTTCTCCCTCTTTTCGATTGCTCTTCATGCATCCCGCTAGTTTGAGACTCTCAAACGTTGTTGACCTCACACTTGACACAAACGCCCTCTCATCCTTTGCCTCACGCAGCAGGCTCATGCTTTGCTTTACAGTGGCGGCTCACAGATCCAAAGCTTTTTGAATACAGATCAGATCTGTGACCTTTCGGAGAGAGCAGAAGTATGTAGCGTAATATGAAAGTCCTGCTTACTGCTCTTGGCCCCTGGGACATCGCTGACACTACACCACTAAAACACTGTGTATTAATTGAATGGAGACAGTAGGTCCTTTCCCATCCCCTCCCCAATCGGATCCTGAAGGTCAGTCCTGATCTCTCCTCCCTCTACTGCATCAGTAGAGTATAAAGTTCTCTGGGTTGACTTTAAAATAGCACTTGCACGTCACAGATTTTTGTTTAGAAGCTTGTTGTTGTCAGGAAATCAGATGTCAAATATTTTAAATGTGTTATTCTACATTTTAAAGGTCCAGTGTGTCATTTTTGGGGATGATCTATTAACAAAAATGCGATAAAATATCCATAAATTCAGATGTGTATAAAATTCTTACCCAATGAAGCATTATGTGTCTACATACACCATGGGTCCTCTTGCATGTAATTCCCCATGTTCTGTCAGCCGTTGTATATATATATATATATATATATATATATATATATATATATATATATATATACATATTTTCTTCCGTCAGTAATGCCGTCTATATAGACAGCTACCTGCTAAGGCAGCATTCACAATCAAATGGAGAGCCACGGTTTGCAATGCTATTTAGGCAACTCACCATGTTTTTCACCCTACAAAGTAATGCTACTCGTATAATAAGAGAACCGACAAATCATTGATCAGAAATTAGCATGTTGCTAAGCTAATGTAATCGCTTTCAATGTTTTAGAGCAGAGATGCTATTTTCCTCAACTGTATAATTGTTGTTGTTGCTTTAAACCTTGTGGCATTTGGAGGTGTAGAAGAATGAGTCATCTCAGATGGCAGCAAAATGTCCTGGCGTGCAGTGTTAGACAGGCTTTTGCATTAGGAATGGTATTACACCAAAAGAAAACATGAAAATGATTCCAGTCCCGACATTACACATACATGTATTTTTGAAGTATGGTTCCAAAATGAAAAAATCTGAAATCATGTTTCATTATGTTTACATGTTTTTATTGGGTTTTATTTTGTTAGTTAGCTGCTCTTTTGGAGTTATAATATGCTCAAATCAAAACAAACCAACTGCAGTTGGATTCATTGGAATGCACAATAAAAAAACTGGATTTTTTTCTCATTTTGTCATATATATTAATCTTTTATATGTATATATTGTATGTCATGCTCATACAAAGTATCCTAATCATTTTCTCAGTTTACTTGAAAAAGGACTGAAGTTTACAAATGCAACCTATAATGGAAAAATCCCAAAGACCAGAAAGTCTTCAAGTTCCTTCCGGCCAAGGTGAAACACATAAAGTGAGCGGTAATTTACTCTTACATCAGAGGACTTGCTGAAGGCCGGCGTACACTACGCCATGACTCTGGACAGCCCTCTCTCACACACTTACCCAATAAAATACATGACCTTGACATGAGACAGATTTAAAACTCACAACCCGTCCCACCTACACACAAATATACACTTATTTCTGGGAGCATAATGCTGTCTTTAAACGTTCGTCTTGTAAACATTTATTAAAACATGAATGTTTACATTCAGTTCAGCTGTGGTGGAAAGAGCTGCCAGCCTCCACCTGAACTACAACATCTTTCACAACCTTCAAAAACAATCGTAAATGTTTCCCATTTATTTAACTAACCAACACCTGTCTTTGTTTTGTAGAAAAATACAATTACAGTAGGCCTAATGTTTAGCGTGTTGACAAAATGTTATATGCTCTCCTACTTGTAAGTCGCTTCGGATAAAGGCATCTTCCAAATGAATAAATGTAAATGTTTATGAATGTTAGTTGACATGTTGCATATGTTGCAAGATCCTCAAAAGCTGTGGAATGTCACACATAGGTAAAATGCTAAAATAGTTATTAATTGAGTAATTGAACAGCCCACCTTTAGACGGATAAAGTTTTATGTTTGCTGAAATTATTATTTATTAAAATAACTGGAAATATAGTAATTTATTTAACAATGTATAGTCTTTCTGATCAGACTTGATTTGCCTGATGGAGAATCGAAAAGTGAAAAAAGCTCTTACATATCTTGAAGCTAGAAGTCGCTCTTTTGACCTGGTCAAGTAAGCATCAACCCAAAACATCCAGGTTTCCATCAAAGCAATAGCCTAGCGACAGAATACATGAGTTGAATTCACGGAATTGAGTCTCACGAAGAAGACCACTCAGCAAGGTTACAGCACACTGGGCAATGTCAATTAGCAATAAATTAGGAATAACCTGGAATAGGTTGAGGCCAACATTTACATGTTCGACTGAAAATGTGAAACTTGAGTTTAGTTTCAAAGTCTTACAGAGGAAATATCACAGTCGTTTTCCCCAGGTTTCAGAAGGACCTTTACAATATTGCAGACACATCTATCAAACTCAGAGATCCAGCTGAACCATCATAATAATTGTCATAAAAATTAAAACACTAGCTGCTCAGAAATGCAACATTTATAGCCGATGCTTTAAAAACAGCATACCGAAAACCCCGTAATGATCTCCCCATGACAACTTTGGTTTGGTGCATCCTGAGAGGTTTCTGTTCTCAATGGCTTGTGCAAAAGGGGAGCTCACCGAGTCCCACTCCTCGTCTTTGCCCAATAACATGCCCCATTGCCCCTGTGTCACTGCAAAATAGCCCTCCAAAAACATCTCAGGAAATTGTTTAGCCACTGTCATTGGCTGACAGGCCCATCCATCACACAGGCAGTCAAGGGCATTGGACATGCCCACGGTTCATTTGGCCCTCCTCACATGACAACAACTTAAAATAGAGACGAAATTACAAATGATAAATTCTAGAAACATCAAGATTCATGTTTTTCTCGTCTACCTGAACCAATAACAGTGTCTGTTTTCCCTTGAGCAGCGTTGGTTATCTCTTCATTAGGGTCTTCATGAAAGCTCCTCTCAGGGAATGTCATTATACGGAGGATTATGGTGATGCATTATGGGTTACCAGCCTTCTTCGGTCAAATAGGTGCATTTGGGATTGTTAATTGTGGCAGTCGTTTTAGGGGGTCCTGCGGGGGCAGTTCCAACCACATCAGTTGTGATTTGGGACTTATTTCAGTCAATAATATCTGTAATCGTTCCTGGATGAAGATGCTTTTACAGGCTCTCATTGTCCTTCTGTATGAGCTCTGCTGAAGCTGTTTTTTGACCTCTTCACAAATAAAGCACATTATGGCAGCAGTGCTGCAAACCGTCAGAGCATTTTAAGGGTGGTTACAGAGACAGAGATTAATTTACATCTCAAAGGACAAATCACCAGGACATATACGCATAGGGCACAGTTTTTTAAGTGCTGATATTCAAATAAATTTTCTCTTGGTGGCCCAAAAAAGTATTTGAACACTAAACTATGAATACAAATTATTTAAATACATACTACAAAAGTCCAGAAAGACATTTCCCTTAATGGGTATCGGGAATATAGCCATAGAAGCTGGAATGGCACTTAAAAAATGGAACTTAAGGGAACAGCAACAAACAAACATTTATGCATTTGGCCGACGCTTTTATCAAAAGCAAACAACATTGCATTATACTATACATTTGTTTCTAAGTATGTTCAACCCCTGGGATCGAATCCATGACCTTGGCATTGCTAGTTCAATGCTCTAACCACTGCGTTCACACTGTTAGTTTTGAGGAGGATTAACACTTTACTTACAGACGTGGGGCTGGAAATGTTGTGTTCACACAGCAGCTTACAGTTACAGTTAGAATGCTGCCTGTATGAACGAGAAACCAATAGGGCTGTATTTGCATTTTTGGGTAAACTATTCCTTTAACTTTCACTTTTGTACTAGAACTACAAGAACTGTATAGCAGAGAATGGCATGTTCTTTGAAGCATTTACCGCAGTACAGTATGCAGGTATGTGTGTGTGTGTGCGTGTGTGTGTGTGTGCAGAGTGCATGCAACTGTCAATGTGATTCAATGTCCTAAAACCTGCCATTTTTCTCACCTCACATTCTCTGTAGGTGGATTTGCAGGTTCAAAGCACACAGTCACACACACACAAACAAAAGCCCCTTCAACACACAATCACTCTAGCACATATGCACAACACAGATAATGACCACACACAGCAAACGCATGAGGGATTGTTAACACACACACACACACACACACACACGCACACAGTCAGTCATGTTAGTGTGTCACAGAGCTGCAGTGGTGTGCTGGAGCTCTTTCACACACAGATCAATGCAGAACTGCCCCAATCGGCCCCTGAGGACCAAACATCATGATCAACACATGCTAAGTTCATACGAGGCTGTTTATGTGACTTTGGTTTCCTCTCATTCTGCTCTACAAGTTATTGTACATTTAATGGATTCTCATTTGCTTCACATGACTTCTTGGGAGCACTTCATTTAGTTAAACACATTGTGTTAAAGGGGTATCTAAACGTTTTATACATTATTAAGAGGTGCATTTGGACAGACATAGTGGCCGTTTACACAAGACCGTTTTCAAGTGAAAGCGCAAAACAATTTATGCGATTTGGCTGTCCGTTTTCAGGGAAACTGCGTTTTAGGGGACTGATAACGCAAATTTTTGAAAACGGGTTTCAAAGTGCAAGTTTTTGAAAACCACGGCGTTTTCATTTCCGTGTAAACCCTGAAGTATGCAAGAATGAGAAAACGACATTGTACGCATGTGTATTAGGTGTGTGGGTGTAGTATGCGCGTGTACATCCAAACACAACGAAGGAGAAATAAATACATCAATGGCAGATTGCATGGGTTTTTTTGCGCTGCGCAATAGTTTGTTAACGCTTCTCCAGCAAAGTGTAGATTTACTACACCAGTGCTATAACCACCAGCGGAGAACTACAGCTAAATCTTAACCCTCATTCACGGCGACGAGGGGTTTTTAAACGGCGCTTTTGGATCAGACCCGGGAGGACGAGTAGATGGTGGTACAACTTTGTCAATGGCGTTGTTGACGAGCTTCAATGGAAGGAAACCTTTCGAATGTCCAAACATCTTGTTTGTTTATGTGCGCACGCTTCTCTTCAATATGAATGAGGAGAAATGCAGCACTAAATAAACCGTCAATCAATCGTCAGGGACTCGGTTATTTTTTCTATACAAAGTGATGTTGTAATACTGCATTTTGGTAATTTTTGCGGATCTGTGTAAACGCGGATTGTTTTAATAACGTTGTCGTGTGTATATGAAACTTTTCAAAACCGCAAAAGAAAAACTTTTCCATTTTTCATTGTGTAAACGTGGCCATATACATGTTTCGGGCAAGTAAAAGCACTTTGTTGTTTAGGCTACAGGACATCAGGTATGTAAACGTAAGTCCAAGAATCCAAAATCATGTCATATTTGCTTGTCATACGAGTCAAAGAGAGTGAGATGGTTTTAGCACCATAAGATTAGATCTGAACGATATCTGATTTTTGTAATAAAGTGTAATTGGAAGTGCTTACTCGGTCATATCAAAGAGCATGCATGGCGTGATTTTGTGTAAATTGCCCAGAGAATGAATGATGTTGTCCAGATAAACAAACAAAAGTTTATTTTATTTATTTATTTACTGAAATATTGACTATTTCATCTTTAAGGGTAGTGGCCAGAGATGATTTATGTTTACATAATGGCGTAATTAAACCTTTTTTTTAACTAATTTGCTTATACTGAAGAAGTCTTGGTTATCATATATCTGTGTTATTAGTATTGAACAAGTTTCTTAGAGTAATCTGTTACTAATGACGTTCTTCTAGATTGTAATCGAGTTGCTTTACTAATTCTCTTGTCTAAACATTCATCATATTACTCATTACTTCAAAGCTTATGAATATTTGATGAATTTCTTAAACCAATATCAGATTTTGCCAGCTCAACGATACGAGGATAGAAAACATTTTAAACAAAATGTTTGGAAAGGGAAAAGATTTAGAATTAGAATAAATCAATCAGCGACATGTTGACGAAAGAGATGCTTTTTCAGGCATTTTTTAAAGATGGCAACTGAGTCTGCTGATCTTGTAGCAGCAGGTAGATCATTCCACCAATGTGGAACAGATCCAGAGAAGGTACGGGAGAGTGACCTGTTTCAGTTTTTCAATACTACACAAATGTTTCAAAAAAAAAAAACCAACAGAACATTTATAACCGAATCAAAATGTTAAATGACTATCTTTAAGAATGATCTTCTTTCTGACACACTCTGAGTTTTTGTGTTTAGCCATGATGTGAATAAAGGCTTTTTAAATATTATTGTACCAGAAGAACTGTCTTGGATTCCATTTTGAAGTATAAGTTTGGCACCTTCTGGGATTACTCTATGAGTGTCATGGGTCTGCCACATTTTATCTTGACTTTCTAGCCTACTGGCAGAATCACAGAGCTACGTGTTTTGTGTGGAGAGAAACACTTTATTGTCAGTCATGACATAATATGCGTTCTCTCCAGTCTCTGGTTGTCATTGGCCCCGCCTTCTCGTTTCCGAGTTAGCTTTCCATTAGTGTTCCCTGCACCTGCCTTGTGTTATTTACCTCTTGTCAGTCTCCCCCTATAATGCCCTCGTGTCCTTTGCTCATTCGTTGTGCCATATGCCTTGCCTTGCCTTGCCTTGCCTTGCCTTGCCTTGCCTTGCCTTGCCTTGCCTTGCCTTGCCTTGCCTTGCCTTGCCTTGCCTTGCCTTGCCTTGCCTTGCCTTGCCTTGCCTTGCCTTGCCTTGCCTTGCCTTGCCTTGCCATAGCAACACGTTGACCGCAGTCGTGAGGAAACACGAATCACAAGAGTTTAACCTGTTTGGTATGTTGTTTGCCCGTAAAGATAGGTTATGTCTCACATTTTAAGCTAAAGTGCCGCTTAGAGTGATGCTGTGTTTTGTTTGTCATCAGAGCATTTGTCATGCTACACGGAGCGCTCTCACAGTGTTGCCATTTTCTAATATTTATAAATGTTTCGAGTTTTTTGTTTGGTCACCATTCATGAAGCTAGCAACACTTTATAGAGATAATAAAGCTGGGTGTTTGCGTTTTTTTATTTTGGTCTTATCAAATATAAATTATGTAGATTGTTTAGGTTTATTGGGCTTATGCTGACTTTTCACAATATCCGGCAATATTGACACTTAACTACAGGGATGGTGGGTATAGCAACCATCTCAGTTTAAAACACGTAAAACACGTTAAAACATCTTTTCATATAATCTTCTTGCACTGCGCATACAGGAAAGGCACACATCTCTAATGCATGTTAAAATACGCCAAATGTCACGGTCAGTTCTGTACACACTGCATGGAATTTCTGTAAATGCGTTTTTCACAACCTGCATTTTTCAGGTGTTAATTCGATATAAGAATACTGTTGTCACTCTCGAAAAAAGCGTGTTTCCTGCAAAGTGGTCTATATTGGCAAAGATGTGCTTTTTTTATCAGTTGGAACTATTAAAAATAACGTTAACAACCTGCCCCAAAAATGACATATTATTACATTATGTTCATTTTATGATGTCACTGCAGCAAATATGATGTCTGAAAGACCAAACGATATTTATGAATATGTAAAACGTCACATGAGTTGAAAAGAAAACACACAAGACGGAATTTTTACAGAAAAAACCTCCAAGCTTAGTGAAACCATGTTGTTTCATATTCAAATAAAAGCTACATTTGTGTAGATTCTTAATGTGACCTCAATATATAATCAATATATTGTTAATAAGTAATAAATCATGGTGACACATATATTGTTCACAAATGACATAATGGGAAAAGTAATTTGATTACAGTAAAGTGTTATCCTCCTCCCCCATCCATCAGTTATTTTAGATCATAGATTTTAATCTTCTTTTCAGTAAAAAAATAAATTTCTCTTTTGTTCTAGAGCAGCAGAAATGGAGCACATGTTTCAGGCCAGGGGTCATTTAGGTTATGCATTGTTCAGCCCGGCTGGACTCGTGGCTTTATGAGTGACCCACCCGCCCGATGACCCCCTCTATTAAACCCTCCTCAGCTGGACAACACAATCCCCCTCTCTTTTTCTTTTCTTGCAAACACTCGCAGAGAGGGTGATATGAGGTCCGGCTTGATGTCATGGTAGGGGTCAATGCTATTCAAAGGCAGGACCAGGACCAAGCAGCAGCCGGCCAATCAGAGGATGCTGTGTGCAGGAGATAACAGACAAACACATGTGCACATGCACCTACAGTATAAGCAAATAAGCGTATCCATGCATGTGACCATGGTAATTTAATTCAGGGAAAAGGAGACGTCACACACCGTTAGGCAAGAATGCATGCCATGGCCAAGCATCTCTCTCTCTCTCTTTCCCAAGAATCTCTCTGTATACACTTTTTTTCTCTCCTTCACTGTTTCTGCACTATTACCGTCAGTATCTCGCCCAAGAACCACACACACACTTTTAACCTGGCACTTTACGGGGAGCTATTGGGACCTCCGCTGAACCTATTTCACAGATAACCTTTCCAGCTGCCACATCAGAATGATTTTCAATCAGGCTACACACCGGACAAAAGTCCCAGGACCCCAGAGCTGGCTCTCTTGAACATGCTGATGTTTGCTCGGCAAGCACCTGTGTCATTCCTCTTTTTAAAAAAAGGAGCAAAGGAATATCCCTCCGTGCACACGGGATATGTTATTTGCACAGTTTGGGTCTCTGACAAACAGACACCCGTGTCACCCCCCTCATCCACCCGGCCTGCATCTTAATGCTGGTAATCTACTCCACCTCATTCATCTGCATAGAGGAAATCTCTTTTTGAATACTGAAGCTCTGCACTGTTTATTTCCAGCCTCAGAGTGACAGCGGTGTGTTGAGTGTGAGGTGTGTGTCCTGTGTGTAGGGAGGAGTGTGTGCGTGAAAGGCAATTCAACTCATCAGCCATCCATCACACTATTGACCTGCAGTGGAAGACATTGCTCTGACCCTTACATGCACACATCCATACACACAGGTTCATTTTTTAAAGGAATATCCGATCCATAAATTGAAATTCTGTCATTCTTGACTAACTCTTCTATCATTCAACACCTATTTGATTTTCGTTCCTTTGCGGACAATAAAAAACGATGCAAAATGACCTAATTGGACTGGGAATGTAAAAAAGATGAGATAAAGAGTACCCTATCATGAAAGTAGTCCATCTCATGAGCCATATTCCAAGTTACATTTAGTCAGACGGTCTATTTGTAATAGACAGGATCTTAAAATGTTCTTTTCTGAAAATGTTCCTTTCTACGGTGGTTCTCAAATTGTATTCTCTCTAGCACTTTTTAAAATGTCTGTATTGCATTCAGGTATAAGATGCATGAAAACGTGTTTGTTTTAACTTTTTTTAAATATACAAAGTGGAAATTAAATTTGTGTTATTTTTCTAAGCTAAGAACTGTCCCTGACCCCTTTCACATCCTTAGTTCTCAATAGCAAGACACATTTCGTTGGTCAATTACTGTATATTGAAATTGTAAAACCATTCCTACTTCACCCGTTCCCCAGCTGCCCCAGGTGCGTTTTACATATGGATGCACATTCATCTAAGATCAAACCAAGAAACACCAGTTGAGATGGATCCAGACATTGCTGCAAATAAAACTTCTTCGTGCACTACTATATGTTGATGTGTGGGTGTGTTTTAGGTGCTTTGTGGCCTTTTAGTAATGGGGGATTCACTCCTTACACTGCCTGCAGAGTCAGTGAACTCTGACCCCAAAGCTCGACACATACACAGGCAGATAAAATTGGTTTCTAACGCTGACCAGGCCAGTCATCACAACCTCTCTCTGCAATGATCTCACAGCTATTTCCAAATAGTTTGTTGTCTTAACAGTGAGTGTGTTCGGCTGTGTGTGCATGCCTTTATTACATGGAGCAGATGTAGAAATAGAGCAAAAAAATCTCAAGATCTCTGTCATTCCACACACACATGCAAGGTCAAGGACACTGAACACATTTGCTGAGTGGCTGTGAGGGTGAGGTGCAATCGCCATTTATTTATTGCACACACACTCACGTACGTGAGTAATTAGCAGAGCTAGTTTACACAGCCACGAGACATCCTCTCTTTTAGAGGTTTGGTGGCCTTTTAGTTGCTCAAAAGATGAAATGGCTTCCTCTTGCTTCAAACAAAGAGGAACATCATTAAATGTGCTGCCGTCCACAGCCTTAGCCTGATCAATAATCCTGCAAACGGAAGGACTGTAGAGGAGAACGGCCAGGTTATAGGTGCATTGCTGGGTTACATCAAGACCACGATAGAAAATTACAGCCAGCATCACTGTGTTTTAAGAGGAAGTGGGACGGTGGAATGTGACGAAATCTGTTTGTGGTTCAGGGTAAAATAAAATACGTTTTAAAGAATTAATTTTGAAAATGTTTACTCCACATATTCTGTGTTGCTGTTCTGGTTGGTTGCTGTACAGTTGGTGGTCAATTTCTTCTTTTCGGCTCCATAACATTCTGGTCTCCAAATACAGCTCAGATATCTGGTGCATCTATTGGAACTGTACCTGTACACCTGTTTTACCTGCAGAAAATTTCACTTCTGTTATAACTTGACTTGCTGTATCTCTCATGTAAAATGTGCAAGTTTTACACAGAATTGCAAAACACTTTAAGCTTTGCAACCCTACAGTACTACTTGCAAAGCAAGCCGAACCGGCCAGGTATCGAATTGAAGATGTATGCCGCCTCCCTCTGAAAAACTCTTGTCACATTAGTATCTATGATCAGTTTATTGAAGACAAATTGTATATAATTGTGCATAAACAGCATCTTCTAATCATATGAATTTATGGATTCCACAACTGCTTGGCAGGCCGTCTTGAGCTAATTCGAAGCTGAAATGTTTTGACGAAAGATCAATGGGGCATGATTGCGTATGACCCACTGAGGGAAGGAGGGACAGAGTTTTAGATTAGCGCACGATTGATGTTAGCTTTAGCTGGGCTCCTCCGCAGACCGAACCATTATCTTACATGTAACCCTTTGCAATTGAGTTTGCTGCAACTTAATCAGGCCCCCCTTGGTCATGACCATGGGTTAATCTAATGGAGGGACAGCACTTCAGGGCCACTGCGGGCGTTTGGGGGCTTCAAGAGGCCTCCAGAAATGCTGTGTCCTGGCAGTTTGAATTTCCTTTAAAAGAAAGCTGGGGGAGGATTTTCTGGAAAGGAGTTGGTGATACATGGTTACTGGACATTAACAAGCAGTGAACTGTTCTGAAATTAATGGGGTATTTTACTCCAGCTCTGGACATCTTGGCATCTGAATGGAATGTCAAAAAACCTGTTTAACAACATTTGAATGGAACTCTACACTATGTTGTTAGCATAGTTATTATTTGCAACCACTTTGAGAAAAATAAGTCCAATTAATATTGATCTAGACACAATAATGAAAAGGTAAATAAATGGATATGTAATATGCCTCGAACACTGTGAATTAGCAGCATTATGGAATCAGCCGCTTCTGTTTCCACTTTTACAAACAAGATGAATGAATGCAATGGTTGTCGCCCCAGTACTGAACAGATGCTTCCACATAGAACCGATCTATCCACTGACCTTTAAAGCTCTACATTTCATAATTTATGGGCTTGGGACAGTATGAGCAGACTCGGAGGAAAATATATCCGCACCTTTGTTCATTGTGTTAATGCGGGCGTGTGGCTGGGCGGCTGACAGTGGCTAATTCCATTAGAGAGATGAGCCAGGGACTGACACTTCTGTGCGCTAATGAATTGCAGGGATGGAGTGTCAGGCCTCCAAAGCCCTGCTGATAGTTTTCTGCTAAACTCTGATTTCTCTTTGCCTCATTAAAAGGCTTCAGAGTTTTATCAGTGATGCATCTGTTAAAGTCTCTTTGAGTAATTGGCTTGATGCATTTCGAAGCCGTATCAGTTTTCCTGAACATTAATGGAAGAAAATCATCAGCAATTTTACTCATATCCCTGTCAATGCACCTTACGAACACATTAAATGTTAAATAAGATAACACAACAAATAGTATAAAGATTGTGTAATTTAAAACTACTATTCCTATAAGGCTGCGTGTGAACTGTACATGTAGATACTATTGTATGTAGCCTACGTGTTAAATTGACTTTATAAAATGCATTGCACCCATCCATAACACAACCCTTTGCACACAAAAATCTGTGAATGTGAAAATGTAATTGGCTGGACCTTAAATCTGGTGCACAAAAATATAATAGACTTTTTAGGAACGTAATGTATGAACCTATTTATTTTAGACTGAATGTGTTTCACAAGATTTTGTTGTACAACGTTGGCACTGTAGCTACAGCAGCCAAAACAAAATAATAAATCCCAACTAACAGGAAACATTTTAAGAAGTTTGGTTAACATTCTTGGACATTTTTATCTTCAAAATGTGCGATTTACAATTTTATACATAAAATCATCCCCCATTGTCTATGTTCTGTGAAAATATGACCTTGACGTATTTAATAGTGACTGATTAAACTCATGTCAAAGATTGAAATGAATGGTGGAAATAAAACTTTTACGCTTGTTATCTTACAGTATAATTCAATTTTGAGACTTGGAATTCACAAGCAGGGTCACAATAGGTATAGTTGGTATTAAAACGTTATAATGTAAAATATAATGCAAAATGTTCTTAGAAAATATTTTTATTCAACTTCTACATCTCCCACATGTAAAAGGCATGTAAGAATAGTACTTTGTTAATGGCTCTCACATCCAGTATCATCAATTCTGACCTTTTGAGTTGTAACTTAAAGCGGAGGTACGGTAACATGCTGTTACATGCATTCTATATAACACATCTGTACACTCATTTAAACAATTAGGTTGGTTTTTTTGTTTATATTCTTTCACTTTTTGTATATAGTGCATCACTGTTTCTATTTAATTCAAATGTTTGCACCAATTGTACATTTTCTTCTGCACTAAGCTCCTGTCGCCAAATCAAATTCCTAGTTGGTAATAAAGCTCCTTCTGATTCTGACTTCTTAACACCGTTAAATGTGCTGGCTTCTTTGGTTGAACATATGACGTAGTACTTCTGTGCACAAATCACTCCGCCAGGGCTCGTAAATTTTTTTGAACATGGATTTTATAAACGTTGGATATAACGCTGGATTTGGAGATAGATTGAAATTGATAGATGGCACGGTCCCAGCGCTTAAAGATGCCGGACATGAGCCGCACGTGGTAAGTCAAACTAAGTCATATGTCTGTGTTTTGTTGGCAATTGCTTGTATGTGCACAAACTTACAGTGAATCAATGCAATGAATCAATTATGTGCACGTGCTGTAGTTCCGCCCCCTCTGCACGTCTCCAGTCGCTCGTCTTTTTCCGGAAATATTCACAGTCTCAAATCTGTTCTCAAACTAAATACTCTTCGAAGATAAGAAGTATGCAATACTACTGTATAGGTACTCAAGGTTAATATGAGATTTGCAAAAACTGCATGTGTTACCTCATCTTTAAAAGGGATGTTTTTAAATGTTTACTCCGCGTTGATGTGCTTTAGAGCTTTAACATTAATACACTTGAACATATCAACGGCAGGGTAAAATACAGCAGAAACAATAAACATATATTTTTAACACTAAATGTAAGACGTAGGAAAGGTTTACCATTGCAGACTCGCTGTCTAGCCTTCCGAAGGCTTCAAAACATAATAAACAAGTTGTTTACCAAGAATGTCTATGTATGTGTGAAAGTGCCTTTTGAAAGCACACAATCAATCCAATATATAAATGCATTCATCAAGTTCTGATAAGTTTGATGTTTTTAGCGAGTCTAAAGGTCAAGTGAAGCTCAGGTGGCCACTCTGCAGCATTCCTACTATTCCAGTCAGTTCGTTTAAGCTGAAACTTTTGAAAAGACAGTTTGAGGGATATCAGTTCTGTATGTTTTCCAGCCGGAGAGTCGCACCCCTGCGTGGGCCGTTTTGTTTAGAGCTCTTAAAGCTGTGTGGAACTGTGGCTGCAGGGACCATTTAGCCTGTACCGATGCTCAATACCTGACCTTTAGCCGAGCGCCGTTACAGGGCAGCAGTATAGAGAACCCTGTGGTTCTGTCAGTCCGATAGAACCGCAGCGGGGTAGGAACCTGAAGCAGCAGGGAAACCATTGAAAGGGCACTAACCATCAATACAAGAGAGGGCGCGGCCTAGAGGTCATCCCCATAAGAAATATACTTGCCAAAAATAGCTGAACGAACGTCGCCGCTTCACGCTATGACTGACACTGGCCGAAATGAAACCAGCGAAACTAACTGTGTGCTTTAGGTGTTAAACACGTACATATTTATGTTTCAACTCTTTAAGGAGAAAAAGAGTGAAAACCTCACAGAGAGAGTGAAAGCAGGAGAGATGGAGTGAGAAGACACCGGAAAGTGCGATTGTGCTGCCGGGTTTGATCTTTTTGCAAGTACATTGATTCGGCAGACTCAGACTCTTTTGAAACCACAGGACTATTGACCCAGTGTGGCACTGATGGTACCGCACCCTGCTCCCCTCCCCACCGAGCCATCGCCGGACCATCACTGAGACACCGCCGGGCCACTGCGTGAACCCTTTCATGCCTCTCAGTAGTGGTCTGACCTTTAGCTGGACCTAAGGACCCAGCTCATGCTATTCGTATAGACACACTGAGAAGACCATCCTATTATATTACCAGCATTCACAACTCAAACAGCAATCGCAGAGCTCTGGCCGAGCATGAACAGGCGATTCTGTGGTCTTATGCTGCTTTCCATTCAGCTAAAGCTGTACCTTCCACCTTCTAACTGACGCGGACATCCACCGTTTTATCAATCTGTGATGTAATGTATGATAAACAATGCTATGCATTGTTAGCATTAGTTTTTTCCACATTTGCTAAAAACGTTTGCGAAACATATACATTTTAAAAGTTTTAAAACTAAAATGTATTTAGTAACATCCTTATTGACACATTGGTCAAACCAAAATTATGCTCTTATAATCGTACACTTAAAAACAAATGCTAACATTGTTTATCCTTTTGTTCTCAGTTAAAATGTAATTTAACCAATTTTGTCTCAGATGTTTCTAACGTAAATGTTTGAATTATAAAAGAAAAATACAGCAACTGTTTATGAAGCTTTAAAATGTAGATTGTAAAGCTAAAACAATTTGGTTTTGGATCAACATTACAGAGACAATTCTTTTTTTTATTTTATTTCGTTTTGCATCATATTTCTCTACATAAAACACTAAGTAAACTATATTTGATTTAAAGGGGTCATCGTTATACAATGTGTTTCGTCAAAAGAGAGTTTATACATTCAGATTAGTCTGTTTTACTCCACTGAACACACATAAGGATAATAAATAGGTTGGCATATTGTAACGAGTGGTGGTACCAGCTGTGTGCCGGACCCGCTCCTCATTAATGCACAGGATGTCTCTCTCCAGGATGGTCTTGGACGCAGAGCATGTATCGATGAGTTTCATGGTTCTGGTTCTGCACTGGACTGCCATCACCTTCATTGATCGCTCAGAGCCATGGAGAATCTGTGTGACCCAGCAGCGGGAAACAGACCTCCTCCAGAGCTCTGAGCCCAGACTCTTTTAATTACTGGCCCGCACCATTGCATCACCAGGAAGTTAATGGAGAGAGGCAAATGAAAAAGCAAGAGGTGGAAAAATGGATAGAGAAGAGAGGATAGTCATTGCCGCTTCAGAGAATCTTGTTAAAACAAAAATAAAGCCTTTCTTTTAAAAACAATTTGATCGGTATATTACAATTTTTAGGTCATATGTACATTTCCACAGTACCAGTGTCTCAGACTCATTTTTGTGCACATTGCATCCTACATTTTGACGAGCTCTGTAAAAAACAAAAACAGTACTTTTAAGACGTTATGGAATTATGCAGATATATTTTATTATTTTTGATTGTATTACCTGTCCTGTCCTTGGTATCATCTCCAAGCTGGAATCAACTCCAACTCTACCCCAACTTCAATCAAGAAAAGTGGTATAGAGAATGGATGGATAGATATATTTTTATACTGTGAGAGAAAATGGTTCAGTGTGTTTGTTCTCTAATGAAAAGACCAGTTTAAACCAGCCTAAGGTAATAGTCTTTGCCGGTTTTAGGTGGATTACCTCATCAATAGGTTTTGACACACAGCTTGCAGGCATTAATGCTATTTTTAATTGCAAATTTGGTACTTGCCCAAAGCAACTATTTCCACTCATACAAACCATCTACATTCTACGCGTACCGTCACATGTTCACATCTTCACCAAATAGCATTTTTTTACAGACATTAAAACATTCAGTGACATGTCAACATATTAAACTTCAGGTCTTTAGCACCATTTACAATTTCACCAACCTGGAAACAGGAGAAAGAAGTGAGATAAAGTACACTGTACGTCCGTTTTTCATCTCGCTCAGCAGAAAGAGAAAAACCGCAAAGCAGACCAAACTGACGTAAAGCCCTAGCGGAACACAATTATCGCCACCCTGCCCCTGCTGGCGACCCCACAATTACTCCTGACGATCATACAAAATAATTGAGTGCAAGGATAGTGGAAAAAGGTTGGTTACCCTGGATTAAACATTCAAACACTAATTATAAAAATTACAAAACCTACCACAAATGTGATAGCACTTTAGTGGGCATCACACGCTCCCTGACAGAAAAGAATGGCTCCTGACATTTCCAAAAATATTTCTCTAAACCGTTTTAAAATGTTTAACTCTTAACCTTGGTTCTCAAGTCTCTATTCAACAAACAAGCATGGCAGGTGGTTGTATGTGGCTGGTGCTTGGTAAGTGTATGGTAGGTATGGTGTCTGGGAATAAAGGAGTGGGTGTGGATATGGCCTACAAAGGGGCGGGAGATATGGACAAAGTGAGTGTGCAGGTGTAGTGTGATGAGGTGCCTCTACGACAGGTATATAGGGGGCTGTGTATCCGGTCAACGAGTTAACTGTGGCGTGTGACTGGACTGATGGTTCACCTAATGACTCATATGTGAGAAAATGTCTTGGCCTTCTCTCACGAGCGGACCTCCTAACCTCTGACTGAGTGTGCTCTACAAGAGGGGTCAAATGTCGAACTTCTGCGTCAGGGTCTTGGTGTCCATCGTTTTCCTCCACTTCCACGGGTCCAGTGCGTAAAGGTAGGTCTTCATCAACATCGTGCCTCTTTTCAATAGGATTTGGTAAGTGTTCATGCACAGTATGACTTTTTCTCCTTACCGGTGCTGGTTCTGACCCCCGGATCTTTGGATACACGGTGAGTTCCTCCTGTAAGGTAACCGGTCTTGCCTCTGTCCTTTCGGTCGTTCTCCTCAACCAGTATCCTGAGCCAAAATCATCATCATAATCCGTTTCACTGTCATCACTCGTTTCTGCTTGTATTTGAGTGTCTCCTATTTGCTTTTTGTTTTGTCTGTTATGTGTTTTCTTCTCGGGGATAGGTCTGATGTCAGGTGGAGTTACATCGACAGGTAAGTCGTTCGCCAGTAACAGGAGATTGCGGTGCAGTGTCCTCCTTTTCTTTTTGTCTCCAGTTTCAGGGCAGACAACATACACTGGGTTCTCAGCAAGTTGACGTTCAACAATGTATATTGTCTTTTCCCAGTATGCCCTTAGTTTTCCTGGACCTCCACGTTCATTGAGGTTCCGGACCAGGACTCTGTCCCCTGGTTGCAGTACAACCCCTCTTGTTTTCTTGTCATATGTCACTTTTCCCCTTGCACTGGACTTTTTGCTATTTTCGCCGGCAATGCGGTAGGCTTCTGACATCTTCTCAGCCCATTTCTCTGCAAATCCCCTAGGAGAGTATGGTTCTCCTTCTCCAACCAAACCAAACAGCAAGTCAATTGGGAGATGTGGGTGACGGCCGTAGAGGAGGAAAAACGGTGAGTAACCGGTTGATTCATGTCTGGTGCAATTGTATGCGTGTATAACATGCAGGAGGTGATCCTTCCACCGCAGTTTCTCACTATCAGTCAATGTTCTCAACATCTGCAGGATTGTTCGGTTCAACGGCTCGGCTGGGTTGCCTTGTGGATGGTAGGGTGACGTCCGGGAGTGGCCAACCCCCGACAGCTGCTGCAATGACTGAAACAGTTTGTTCTCAAATTCACGACCCGGGTCATGATGAAGTTTGGATGGATATCCAAATCGAGGTATGTAATTATTGAAGATGCACTCAGCCGCTGTTTTCCCGCTCTTGTTCTTTGAGGGGTATGCCTGGGCAAACCTAGTGAAATGATCAATCACTACTAGAATATATTCGTATCCTCCACAACTGGTTTCTAAATGCAAGTAGTCAATACACACAAGCTCTAAAGGGAAGTTAGATGTGATGCTGCCCATAGGAACTCGAGTGTGTGTCGTGGGTTTCTTAGACCTGATACAGGGACATTTTCGGGTGACATAGTCTTCAATTTCTTTAGCCATAAAAGGCCAGTAAAATCTTTCCCGTGCAAGCTGGAGCACTCTTTCTGTGCCTACATGACTCATTCCATCGTGTAAGTACTTTAGAGCTATCGGCCTGTTTTTCAGAGGGAGGACTAACTGCTTTTGCTGGTTCGTCCTTCTGTAAAGGAGGCCATCTTCGAGTTGCAATTTACTCCACTCATGTAGCAGCTTTCGGGTGGCTCCACGTACACTCTGGCGTATATCAACTGTCAGGTTTGTGTTTGACTCCTTTAACTCAATAATCCTGCCTATTGCTCGATACTCTCTTTGAGCCTTAACAAGATCATCATGACTGATAGCTGGCATGTGGCAATGAGGTTGTGGGGTAGGTTCCGGGGAACACATGTCAAGTGCTGCAACCCAGGCCACATCCTTCCGTTCTGCTGCCTGACTCCCATCCCATGTAGCACGTACTGCCTCGTTCGAGAACTCCTCTGTACAAGCCACCTCGTATTTTCCCATGTCCAAGGGGAGGCGAGACAGTGTGTCTGCATCCACATTTGATTTTCCAGGCCTGTACCTGATGTCAAACCGGAAATCTGAGAGTTCTCCCACCCACCGATGACCAACCGCGTTGAGTTTTGCTTTGCTCATGATATAGGTCAGGGGGTTGTTGTCTGTGTACACAGTGAAATGGGGAGCGTAGTACAGGTAGTCCCGGAACTTTTCAAACACAGCCCATTTCAATGCGAGGAACTCCAGTTTTCCACTGTGAAGGTGATAGTTACGTTAAGCTGGTGTCAAAGTCCTCGATCCATAACCAATGACTCTAAGCTTTCCATTCTGACGCTGATAGAGGATAGCCCCCAGGCCCTGGTCTGAGGCGTCTGTATGCAGCGTGAAAGGTAGGTCGAAATCAGGATATGCTAAAACAGGTGGGGCTATAAGGAGATTGACCAGTTGCTCTTAAGCTTCCTGATGTTGAGGGGTCCATTCAACAGGGTCTCGGGAAGGCAGCTGTGGGCGTTTGATGGTTTTCCCACGTGTTGGAATTTGGGCTTTCCCTGACTTAGTTTGGAGCAGCTCATAGATTGGCTTTGCGATCCTGGAAAAATCCTGGATGTATGACGATAATATCCCAGGAAGCCGGTCAGTTTCCGTACCTCACCAACTGTCTGTGGTGTTTTTCTTGTCAAGGTTTTGACTGCTTCAAAGTCCCGTGGTTCTATCTTGACACCATCTGCGGACACAAGGCGCCCCACGTACCTGACTTTCTGTCTGAAGAGCTCACATTTCTCAGGTCTCAGTTTTACTCCGTGCTGTTGGAAGGTCTGGAGCACTTTGCGCAGGGCCTCCACATGTTCATCAAATGTTCTTGCATAACAGAGCACGTCATCTAGATATGAAATGCAGCATTCATCCCTGAGCATTCAGCCTCCTCCATGCTCCGCTGGAATGCTGCTGGGGCATTTGAGAGTCCAAATGGGATTTGGACCCATTCATAGAGGCCCCACGGGGTGATGAAGGCAGTCATGTGACGTGAACCCTCGGCAACGAAGCCCTGATGGTAAGCTTTTCCCTGGTCGAGAATGCTAAACCAGGTGTAGCCCCCCAGTGTGTCTGTCAGGTCTTGTATTCTGGGCAGCGGATGTCGATCAGGCACAGTCTTTTTGTTCAGGAGGCGATAATCAATACAAAGACGTAAACTGCCATCTTTCTTCCTCACACAGACAACTGGGGCGGCATATGGAGACTTGGATTTAACAATCCAGCCTCTCATCAGCAGCTCCTGCACGTACTCCTTTACCTCTTTAAAAAGTGGCTTCGGGACTGCCGAGTATGATCTCTGTACAGAAACTACATCGGTGAGAGTGATCGACATTTGAAGGCTTGGTATGCATTCGATATCATCACTGTCCCATGCAAAAGCCCCGGCTTCTTCACACAGCATTTTGTTGACTTTTTCCCTTTGGTGATCTTCAAGGTGACTGAGGTCGATGGGGGGTTGCCATGACGATGGATGGGCGTCAACAGGTGTGGATACAACACTGTTAACAGTCACTGTGAGCTGGGGTGCTTCAGGGGAGTCTGTTGCGATCACTTTTTCAACACTGTGGATGCTGCCAAGTGCTGTCTTTCTCGGCAGAGTTACTGCATGTTTGGTGTTGTTTCCCACAGGTACAGCTACACAGGGTTTTCTTGGATTTTGTATCTCCAACAGACCTTCAACCACATCCAGTTCGGGCAACTGCACATTGTTGTCATCCGGTTCAAATAGGAAAACTGCTTCAGATATACTCACGTGAGGAGGGACTTGGCACTTGATCCAGGCTACCTGACCTGCTGGGATAACAATGTCCTGTCTGCCTGTCTGTAGACGCCCACTCTGCACAGAGGGTGTACTGGCCTGGAGGAAGCTCACCATTAGCTCTGCCTTCTCTGCCGGAATACACAGGGCATTACAAAGTAGGACGACAAGGGTTGAAATCAGCTTTTCAGGTTGTTCTTGTATCATCTCTTCCAGCACGTTGAAACCCAGCAGTGGTCTTTCCAGAGCAAGACTGCTGATGAGAAAAGGCACAGTGATTGACAGATTAGGGTCCTCGTTCCCCATCAAATTTACTGTAAGGGCAAACCAGCCATCAAACGGAAGGATGTCACCATTCACTGCATACACTTTTAACTCGTCTTCGTCACCAATAATGTCACTGAGTGGCCTAACAGGAGTGTCAGGTAAATATGTACGCTTCCAGTCTCTATCAATCATGCTTACTTGAGCCCCAGTGTCTAGAAGAGCACTGACTGCTAATCCATTTAGGTTACAATGAGTGAGAGCTCTCCTTCCAATGAGTTTGGCTAGGCGTTCCCTTTTGCTGTTAGGTAGGTCATGAGTGAATTGAGTGGTTGTCTTGTTTGGTTGTTCCTATGTCCTTCCTGTTATTTTGTCTTTTGTCAGTCTTTCATTTCCAGGATGGTAAGTATACAAAGTGTCGGATTGGGACGTTCGCTGAGACCCGGTCACTATTTGTCCCTTGGCAGTGACCGGCTCCAGTTTCCCTGAGGTGTTGGTCTCTTTAGACAGCCCACGGCTCTGTGGCCTTCTTCACCACAGTGGAAGCAGTGAGGACAGTCGGGACGATTTTGCTCCACACACTTATCACAACCATATGGCTTTTCTCTTCTGCGGTCACCTCTGCCTTTACCATTGCGTCTGAACTGTCCCACTACCTGTGTCTGCATTGACTGTCTCATGAGCTCAACCGTACTCGTTAGCTGTTCAAGTTTTTCTGTCAACTGCTGGATCACGTCTGTTTTTGGCACCTTCTCCTTTACACTCGGACACTGTGCAGCGTTGACTTCGGACTGAGCACTGTGCACATTTGTTAGTCGTTGGCGGGTGGCGGGACCTAGCCTTCGCTGCCTTTCACTTTCATCACACATTATCTTCTTCATCTGTTTCAGAATTGCTTCATCCGATACTTTGGTGTCCACAAGCAATGGCTTCAGCTCTCTGCAGACATCATCATGTTTATGACCTAGGCCCTGATACACGGTGTGGAGAAACACCTCCTGAACTGTGCTTACGCTGTACTTGACATCTGTGTCAGCATGTTTGGAGGCCAGCATGATCTTCTGCTTAAGTCCCATGACTCTGTATAGGAACTGTTGGGGCGTCTCATTGTCTTTTTGTTTGGTGCACATGAGCTCCTGGAACAACTCGGTGTTACTTTGCTCACCCAGGTGGGAATGGAGGAAGGCTTTTAGCTCTTCTACAATCAGACCATCCTTATTCATCAACATGTCTTTAAAAGTCCCTGGCTTGATGACTTTGAGGACGGCTCTTACAACCTCTGCATCACTGAACTGCTCTTTTAAGCCGTCTTCCATCTGCCGACAGACACTGTTATAGCTGAGATCTGACCCCTGGTCCCCAATCTGACCCCCCTGAATCTTCAGTTCCCTGCGATGAAGGTAAGAAAACTTTCTTAAGGAGAGCAACTTGTCCTGTGTTAATGGTGTGGTGTTTTCACTTAAACCTTTGGTACCTGCTACATTACTACTCTGTGATGTGTGTCCTATCTTTACAGATGACTGAGGTACAGACTGTGGAGTGGGTGTGTGTTTGTACTGCATAATTTTCTTACTCAGCTCCTCATAACTAGTAAGTATTTTCTGCAGCTCTGTGTCAGGTGTATCATTAACCGTAGAGAGTGCTATGTGGGTTGCACTAGCAATCCCAAAATCTGTAGCTTCACTATCATAAGTTGGGTTAACATTATCATTAACATGACTTACATCCCCTCTGACCGATACATCAATTTCTACAGCAACTTGTGAATCACGACCCTGAATGACTGTGTTGATTACCTCCCTTAAGTTTAATAAATGTGCCATTCCAAAATCCTCTAACTCCAATAAGGGCTCACTGGACATGAAGCTGCAAATGTACTCAAAACAACCCTCCTCATCTGTCGACTTGACGCGAGACTCGTTCATTCCTGGCACTGAACCCACTGACTTGGCAATCTGGAACAGTTCATCTGGAGAGAGAGTGAGCAGGGTCTTTTTGATGGCCCACACCAAACTTTTCCTCTCACTATCCGCCATAACTGCTTCCCAATTCCTCACACTTGGTCACAAGAGTTCAGGATCACAATTCACGCTCTGTACTTGATGGGTGGTGATTTCAGCACTGCACAGTCGTTATTCTTTATTCATTTCAGGTAACCTCTCCCTCAGTAGACAGAATCAATAGTACCTGGAGATCTTTTTCACTGGCTGCAGCTCGCTGGTTACATCAGGTCACTTCTGGTCCAAGGTTGCAATATCACTGGATCAGCTTCCGGCCACAAGGGAGGAGTGATCCCGGACGAGCCCCCAATAAACTGTTACAGGTACCGGCTGGCACCACGTAAACAGCTATATGCTCTCTCTGGAAACAGGAGAAAGAAGTGAGACAAAGTACACTGTAAGTCCGTTTTTCATCTCGCTCAGCAGAAAGAGAGAGAAGAGGATTTATTAAGACATTCACCATTGAAATCCTCCTCTATTACAAACATGCATTGTTCTCTATGAAAAACACACATTCAATATAAAATACAATCGGTCTTTTTACAATCTTTCAGCAACTACTGAATTACAAGTTTTGTGTGATTAATTAAATCAAAATGACAGTAACCACTGTTACCCTGTGAGTTGACTCTTTTCAACTTAAAGTAAAACATAGCTGAAGTCACCACTTACATTTGGTTCCCCCAAATTCACGTTACATTTCCAACTGAAATAATGTTTACTTTTCCCAAAATGCATGAGCTGACAGATTTTTAACTTGTTTTTAACCACTTTTAAAACTCTGTTTTTTTAACATTAACTTTTCACATTTTACACAATATCATACATTTCAAAACGATCCAAACTTTACTAGAAATGTTCAAAGAGCTAAAAATTAAACGCTGACTGACGTGACTTTAATAGCAACAGGTGACATAGCATTAGCTGCATTTTCGCGTACCGTCACATGTTCACATCTTCACCAAATAGCATTTTTTTACAGACATTAAAACATTCAGTGACATGTCAACATATTAAACTTCAGGTCTTTAGCACCATTTACAATTTCACCAACCTGGAAACAGGAGAAAGAAGTGAGACAAAGTACACTGTACGTCCGTTTTTCATCTCGCTCAGCAGAAAGAGAAAAACCGCAAAGCAGACCAAACTGACGTAAAGCCCTAGCGGAACAAAATTATCGCCACCCTGCCCCCTGCTGGCGACCCCACAATTACTCCTGACGATCATACAAAATAATTGAGTGCAAGGATAGTGGAAAAAGGTTGGTTACACTGGATTAAACATTCAAGCACTAATTATAAAAATTACAAAACCTACCACAAATGTGATAGCACTTTAGTGGGCATCACATGCGCATCACACTTAGACTGGGAGATTCAATTCATTTCTGTCTGAACTGTTTGTTAAACCCCATATACTGATACGGAAAATGTGTTTGTTTTTCAAGTAAGATGCTGGGAGGAAATATTTCACACGTCCTATTTTCTTCATAATAAATGGAAATTTTATTTTGGATTTGGATTATAGGTCTATACAATTCCGGAGCATTGGTAGAATCAGGCCTGTATTGCTAAAGCTATGTAGAATCAGTTAATGACTGGTTCAGGTTCAGTTTCAGTGGGTCTCTATAGCGCATTCAGTCTTTATGGACTTCTGGAGTGACAGAGACATTAACGTTAGCGCTCATTACGATAATTGAGCTACGTTTATGACCAGCCTCTATTACAAAGAAGGCTGAGTAAACAACGACTACATCTAGACAGACCCAGACCCTACAAAATGACATAAATCTACATACATATGGAATATTACCTTTTGGTTCCTCCGAGTTGAGTTAAAACCGCAATTGTACAAAATCGTTCAAAAAGGATAAATCAACAAGCAAAACTTTTTCATTATAACCTTGTAATGTAATCTATACACATATGTATGCAAGTATTTTGCAGACAAGGGTCCTGTTTGTGTGCATGCATAAAACAACCAGGTTTTAACTATTTGACAATGATACACAATTGAGGCTATGAATATAGTTTTACATTGATCCGATACACAACAGTGCAATTTTTTTAAAGAAAGCGCTCACGTTGGCAGTGATAGATCCATCTGCCATAGACATCGATGCAGAATGTTTGATGCGGGCAGTAATGTGTACATGACTGCATATTCAAATGATTGCTTGTTCAGTCACATGACCAACACCAGCCATTGCAATTATATGATTATTATTGATTTGCTCTCTGGCTGTCAAACCCGGCTCGTGCTCTGAGAAAGAAAGTGAGAGGTGATGGACAGAAAGAGGATTGGACAGTAACCATGCAGCATAGAAGCCTCATCTTCGAAATGAGCTGGGATGAGATGGTGCTGCTGGATAAGGGTAATTGATGATTGTCTTAGCAGCTAGGGATGAGAGCAGGAAGAAAAAAAGTAGATGAGGGATGCTCTGGGAAATGGGAGCGGGGGGGTTGGGTCCATGGAAATGAGAGAGAAAAATTCCTTTGTGGTCGTCATCCTCAGGGCCCTACTGTGTGTACTTTATGTTGGAGATCATCTCCAAAATCCAGAAAAACAAATATGCAGGACCTTTGGATTGAAATGTCAGCACGCCACAGGCATTGATTTCCTCCTGAAGTGTCCGAGGCTGCTGGATATTCACCGTGCTGATGTAAGACACCTTCTCCAGACATCTGCACGTGCACAAACACCTGATTATAGACCACACATTCAACCTCCAAGCTTAGAGTTTTAGTGCAAGGTGCATTTAACACCACCTGGGTGCATTTTATTGTATCTTATTCCATGTAGCCTACTTTTTCATGCTACATATACAGTCTAAAAAATGTTTGGCTATTTCCACTAATCTTCGGGTCAGATATGGCCAAACAAACAGTAGGATAAATGAACCCAGAATGTGGTTATATTTGACACAACAATGGGTTAAACAACCCAGCAATTTGGCTGGAAACAACCCATGATAGTATGATTTATAACTTAACAGTTGGATTTTTCCATTTTTGACCCAATGACGGTGTAGTAATAATAATAATAATATAGTTTTTTTGCTTTTACTTGACCCTTAAGCTTAAGAAGGACAAGCATCCGTCTGCTTGTACATCTGTCCAAAACACAAGTTTGAGGTTGCTGTGTGTTCTGCATATCTCATGCTTTATTACTTGTTCAGCTTCAAAGAAAACACTGCAGACCACGGGGATATAAAGTGTGGTTGATTCTCCAGTGTTTTGAGACCTGTTGTTAACTTCTCTCTGCTGACAGACTGATTGCAGTTCCCAGGTTCCATTCAGAAGTAATGGAGCACCATTCTCTCTGCTCACAAACCCAATTAAATCTGGAGATCTCTCACTGATAAACCCAATCTAACCCGGCCACTGGATTCTTCATCTCTAAATATATATTACAGCTCAGAGCGCAGAGAAAAGGGAAGGTCTGAGCATGAGCAGTCGAGAGGATTGCTTTTACTGTCTGTTGATATAAGTGTGTATCGACGTTTGGACAATTTGACTGAGACGACGTGCTTGGGATAGTGTCGCTGATAGTTAGTGTCATTTTTATCTTTGAGACTTCATGAGATTACAGGCAGCTCTGTAAATTAATTGTAAATTGTTGTCAAAGGCGACATACCTTATGATGACAAATTAAATGTCACTGTTTTGAAAAGAGTACTTTGAGAACATAGTGTAACCTCCCCAGTCCAAAAAGATGTATTCAAATAAACATGCTGAAACTTGGAAATTGGATGTTTCTCACCTCCTGTTTTAAACAATGTCTGAAACGACACTCAAAGTCAGACATCCGACCTGTGAATCCCAACTTTATCAAGATGTTCCATTTGATGTCACACTATTTTTACAGCACAAAATTATATGAAACAGTCTTTTTGTTTTAGATGTTATTTCAAATCCAAACAATACATGCCATTTTGGCACTCTTTAAGGGGGTCGGAAGTGGGACACTTCAACTTGGATCTTCTGCATTCTGACATTTTTTGTCATTGGTCAGTTTCATCATCACTCAGATTTAATCTCTCATTGATTAACTATTGCTTGGTCCTCTATAAATATCACAGCCAGAACCCCATGGCATCTGAACTGAAAGCACATGTTGCATTTCTTGCAGTTCTACACAGACCAGCCAACAGTATGACATAACAAGGTATCACGAGAGCAGACTGCTTAGAGGCGCCTTGATGGTTCACCATTGCAATGAACTGTAAAAGACAGAATGATCTGGAAAAGTATGCCAAAATTTCCCCGCTCTGCACATCCTTCTGAATGATCCCAACAAAAGGAAAATGCATCAGTCTGGCCTTTCAGATTTCTGTTCGTTTGGGTCTTACAAGCCTAAAAAAGACACATTTGTTGCAGGCTACATTTGATGTCACATCTTGGGATTGTACGCTTCTTATGCTGTCAAAAGACATTGTTGGGATGTCACCAGAGTGCCACAACTGCAATTAGAATAAACACAAATGCTAACACCTGTTCTCTCCAGCTTTGTTTTATGCAGACCATGCATGATTTAATTCCGGCACTGACGCAGTTAAAATGCAGCGCTTTATAATAAGTGATCAACTGTGTCCATCACAGAGGCCATGAGTGGCCCAGACAGAGATGTACTTTAATTAAAGAGAGCCAGCGCTTATGATGAACGACAGTGCACGCTCTGCAGAAACACTAGGGCTTTATTAAATAATGTGCTTTGGAGATACTAGTGACTCGTTTTTTTATTTGAGGACTATAAAATGTATTTCTGCAGAGGATACTTGGCACAGGCTTTTGTAGAGGAGAGTAAAAAGGTGTCCCAATAAATGACAGAAGTGATTTCTGGTCCTGTCTTACGCTTATGCTTTTTGTACGAGGTGTATCTTTCGTTTGCAGAAATAAATATTCACTCTTTACGCGTCGCAGAGCAGAATGATGGAAAGCTTCTTATTAAGAGCGGTCGAGACTCTATTTTGCATTCTGCATATCCATGTTCATCTTCCCAAAGCTCTAGAATGGGCCGGATTCTTCCAGAAGCGACGCATCAATTCTCCCTGACACTTATTAATAACCCGAGTCTTTGACATCAGATAGCTGAGCAGCCCTTGACGGTGTCCAATAGTGAAATGGATGTGGCATGCCAAGGGTGGAGGAGAGATAGTAGATGGTTTCTGATTGGTCGTGGCTGTCAAAGCAAAGAGGAAAGAGAGGATCTCAGTGTTGACTTCTCTCCTCTCACGCACATTATTTACGAGTGGCTGCCAGCGAACAGCCTCATCTCCAGCACCTCTAGGTTTCTGGGCCACTGTACACTTCACACGCTCTCCTGAACACAAGAGGCCTTTACCAATACTGAAAAAACATATTTTATTCTGACTTTAGAGTATTTGGTCAGCATATAATTCTGTCTAGATGACTCAGGTGTAGCCGATTCAATATTTGCTTTATTATTTTCTCTGGTTAACTGCTTTATTTAAATGTGTATAATGTGGTAATGTGAGCCCCACAGGCAGATGGTGGGAAACAGTAGAAGGGGTGCTTTATATCCAAAATATATCAAAACAGAACACCCTTCCTTCAAAAAACAAGTGTCAGGAGTCAGGTGAAGATGCGCCAGAGATCGGCTGCGAACCATGTAATGCAAGATCAAGCCTGACACAACTGGTTCACTTAGGAATTTGTTCAGAAGATCCCCAGAAGGTACGTCCACAACCTTTCCCGAGGAAGATGAGAACATTTAAATGGCAAATTATATGTTGGAGAGTTAACTAACTATATAATATTTGTAAAGATCCTGTCAATTTAACATCTGCTAGCCACCAGTATTTTTTTTCCTGCTTACAGTATATCATGATGTCATTTTTTGTCTATATTTTTGTCACTTTTTGTACATAGTGCATTACTGGATATATTTCATTCTCATTTTTTAACTCAATGTATATTTGCACCATGTCTACACTTTCTTCCGCACTAAAGTCCTGACGCCAAGTCAAATTTATTGTTGGTTATAAAGCTCCTTCTGATTCTGATTCATGTGTTTGGGGGAAAATCAACACATTTCCTCTTGCCATGTGTTCCTGTTGGCATACAGTTTGCTCTGTTGTTCTGTGTGCCTTGCAACCATGCTGTCATAAACAGGTTAAAGAAAAACTAAGCTGGATAAATAAATGCTTCTGTCTCTCAAACAAAGCTTAACTCAGTGGTTGTTTCCTACTGATGCACAAATGGTTAAAGGAAAAAATCTGGCAAAGTGCTGTATAGTAAGAATATGTGTTTAGAGCCGTATAGCGACTTTAGGATTTACGGATACCAGAGTGTATTTTGTTCTGAACCCCTTAACATTTCTTTTAAATCATCATGAAAGGGCATTCACAACATGTTCTTCAGTGTGAAACAGGATTTTCAGAGAGAAAAAATGGGATGGGATTTTATTGTATCCATTAAGAATTGATTGGCTTGTGAAAAGTGACATTGCCGAGCAGAATAGAGGTAGAGGGATTAGTAAAAGGGATTTGAGACATTTCAGAAGGCCAAACATGTTCATTTAAGTGGCAGATTTATAAAAGATTTGCACCAATGATTCAAGCACAATGTTGACTTCAGACAGAATTATGATTAAGAATTCAGAAGAATTTAGATGCAAATGACTAGATAATGTTTTGAATTGTAAACATGGCTTTGGAGCGTCTCTCCAGTGAGGGTCTCCTCTGCCCCAGCTGTTGGTGTTACACTGAGAAATTCTCTGTTCCGATAAGTCACAGTGGAAAACAAGAGCGGCTTCTAGTCAGCTGGAGGTTTTTTCAGCGACTGGTGTATGTGCAGTTCAATGATATGAATCTCTCATTGTGCTGGTCAAGCACCTCTAATTTAAAGAGCTGAAATATAGTCCTCGTTCAGTCCACTAGCAGAGCACTTCCATGAAAAGCAACTCCTGCGATGATTGCTTGGGATTATTTTGAAAATGGAGCCACTTGTGGAAATCCTATTTTGCTGCTAGCCAGGCTTTCAGACGGTGCGGTCTGGGTCCATGAAAGCAAATTAAATCAATTATCAATTTCCCAATTAAAGCCTTGGTATCGCTGACAGAAGCACAGGAGAGAGCTCAAACCGGTGGAGTTCAGTTAACCGGCTGCGTTGTTATCCACAATCAATCTGTTCAGGGCATTTGACTCTCTTCAGTTAAACCTATACAGACTCAAAAAATGCCACTCCATCCTGAACTCATCATGCTACGGAAATGGCAAAAACTGGTACAAGTATTAGGTGTTAATAATAGCAATGGTACAACCCCAAGATTCAGCCCTCAATCATTCTAAAAGAGAAGTAACTTATATTCAGAGTCAGTTACCATAGTAACTTACTCTGTAGTTTGTTAGAAGTTTAGTAACTTTGTAGCACCTATTGTATTATTGCTCTTTTATGACATAGCTTATTGCTCCCTGAACTCGTTGTAAGTCGCTTTGGATAAAAGCATCTGCTAAATGACTAAATGTAAATGTCTGTGAACATAACCTGGTCAGGAGCAGGTTTTCTTTGGTAAACCCAGAGTGTCTTTAGATCTCCTCCCCCTTTTTAAAGCGCAAGTGGTGTACCTTCATTGCACACATTTTGATCGCACAGAGACCATCTCAGTGACTAAAATGTCATATGTGCTTTTATAGAGGATCCTGTATGTTTAGAGGCTCAAATCAGCTGTTCTGAAACCAAAAACTAAAAGTTTTCGCATCTCGGTGTAAATCAACTCAGAGTTCACATTTTAACTCTGTGTTGGTTGAAACTCCTTATTGAAACGGGCCCTGGTTTGTCCCTGTTGTTTTATTATTAAAAGGACCAACTATACTACAGCGGAGTCCTTTGTGCAAAAAGAGAGATCAGGTCCTTTCGTACCAATTACATCTATGACAACGAGTAAGAAACACAGCACGCACATTTGCTAGAAATAATTGGTGTCCATATGTAAGGAAAATGATATAAAATGCATAGATTATAATATACACCGTTACCAATAGCTCAAACAAAACTTACAATGCTACGCTAACCACAAATTAATGTTACATGTAACGTAAATTAGGTTCTTGTGTTTTTTACACTAACGTTAACTATGCACGATTGCTCATTCAGGGACTCAAAAACAGCTAAGGAAACAATTACACACAACTAAAAGTTCATTTTGTCTTTAAAGTTCATTTTTACATACTGCGATTTCCTGGGATTGTCTCTGACTGTCCGCCATCTTCCCATGTGGGGGGCATCACGTTCTGCACAGCAGTGTAGTTGGATGCCGAAGCTCCTCCTCACTGGACATGAAGCTCCTCCTCGCTGGACGTCAAGCGAGAAGGAGATATAAGTAAGATCCCCCCATTTGCTCTGCAGAGAGTAGCCTCTCTTTAAACCCCTTTTTATCAGGTATAGATTTAAGCTAAATGAGCTGGTAGATCATCTTGGACCAGATCTTCTTGGCTCGGATTGTCCATCAGCCCTTGACCAAACAGTCTACCAGCCCAGCCAAGTACCCACCGGCATGTACTGCAGTTGGTCAACCACCTGGAATACCCAATGGCTAGCTTAGACCAGGCGGACTCAAACCTTTAGTTGGTTTTTAGCTGTATTGTCCAGCAGGTTTCGGCACTACAGTCATTTTCAGTGGCTCTGGGCAAATCCTGATGGGCTGGTAATTGAGTTTTCAAGACAGGTGACATACCGAGCCCCTCCAGAACCATTAGATAGTGTGAAGGGGATTTGGATTTGCTGCCATTTTGTTTGTGGCGTTGTCACTGTGGTGAATCTAAGTGGACCTGTACAGTAGAGGCCTCCAGAGAAAGGAATGAGAGGGGAAAGAGGGAGATTATCCTATTAAGTCCTACATGTCTCTCGGGGATTAAGTTTAAGCACTAACACCAGCACTTTTCCTCTGAGGCAGAGCCTTTCTCTTCTTTTCACTGCTGGAATGACCCGCATGGTCAGTACGGATTTTTATTCTGGTATATATGCCACCTGCCACCATGTCTACCTAGTGAAACAGTATATGCATACCATGGGAAAGTTGGTTGACCATCATAGACTTTCTTGAAAACATCCTAGAGTGAGGTTTTTTTCTGGTGAGCTGGCTGTTTAGTTAAGGTATACTAGTTAACGCCTTTATGTTTTTTTCTCTACCAGGCCAGTAATGTTAATGGCTAGCACTCATACAAAGCCAGTTTTGCTAAAGTGAAATTACTCCTCCTGTTTTTGTTTGTTTGTTTTAGTAATTTTTGTTTCACTCTCAAACAAAACATGCCATAATTGAAATCTGCTTATTGATTACTATTTGTTATATGGAAGACTTTATTGTCTTTATTATCATATTTACTGTGCTATGACAGACCTCTTATTTCCAAATAAGGACCTACAGCAGACATCCTCGTTTTGGATAAATGCGTTTGACCACCATTATGAAAACAAAATGGTCAAAAACACAATATCCAAAGGTCCATGGTATAAAAAAGTGCAGAATAATACTTTTATATACTGTATCTATAATATCAGATATACGCTATGATATTTGGTCTACTCTGAAACCGTGATGTCCATAATGACGCCATGTCCAAGAACCTCTGGTAACTTTTGGTCCTTTTTAATTAAAACGCATTACTCATGAGGTCCAACAGATTTCATGTACTTTAATCTTAAGAGGCTTGTGCTCAAATAACTGAAGTTGGCCTGACATGGGCTGTCAACATAAGCAAAGACTTTTTGTCATGGGAAAGGATAGAACACTGAAGCATGTATGTGTGTGTGTCCAGGTTCTCCAGCTTTGTAATGCACATGCCGCAGGCTACAGGACTCAAAAGATCTTCTCTGACATCTGAAGCAGGTCTAGGATTAGAGATTCCTCTAAAACACAGCCTATAGATACATCTTAATATGACCCCCGCCCACCATATCACTCTCTCTGTCTCTGTAAAGTGATGGTTGGCCAAGATTTTGGAGTCTTTGTTCGCTTATAGGTATTGCTAACTGCCTCAGGCAACAGCTTTGCTTTCCCATCAGCCATTGCTCTCAGCAGGAAACCCTCTCTGTGCCTCCCAGCCCAGGACGATATCTTTTGCCACTTAAGATTTGGGGATGGATTCAGTAGCAGGGATAACATATAAAGGGCTGTACAAAGTAAGTCTGGATATTTATGCATATCTATCTCGACCAGTAACTGTATTTTGAATGACTTTTTTTTGGAGTTGTTTCTGTGTAATAATCAGGACGTATTACATTTGGATAGAATATACAGGAACAGTTTGTAAATTTACACCAATTTGCAATAATTTGAATGAGTTTTTGATTCTCTTGATAATTGTGAAATAGTTATGAACTATTTATTAAAACCCACCCTAAAAGGAACTTTAGTCTAAATTATTATCTGTTCATAGCCACCTGTACATTAATGTTCACAGTATAAAGCCATCTGTATATATTGTTCATAAAACATACCTACAGTAAAATATTTTCATAGTCCATGCCCACTGTATAACATTTTCTTAATATTGTATTCTGTATTTTTTCACTGTATATCCTGCACTTGCTAACTGCACTTCTGGTTAGACCTAAACTACATTTCGTTACACTGTACTTGTATATGTGTAATGACAATAAAGTTGAATCTAATCTTAAAAAAAAACCTATGACTAACTGCTTTAGATGTGGTATAGACCGTGCTTCTCAACATGGGTCACACATCACTGCACATTTTGTATCTCTCCCTTATTGAACACATCTGATGAAACCATAAGCGTGTTAAAGATCCTTAAAGGAGTAGTTCACTTCAAAATCAGCCCCCATTGACTTTCCATGGTGGGAAAAATAATTCAATTAAATTTGGGATTATTTTGAAGTGAACTACTCCTTTAAACTGAGTGTGTCAGACATTTTGACAACAGTCTCTCTCTGTCCAAAGTCACAGTAGGGTTAAAAGCGGACCAGGCTTCTTGCCAATGTTATTGTTTCTAGCGGCACAAAACTGAGAAGTGCATTTTTTTATTATGTGCATGCATTATTCTTTTACACATAATTGTGTGTTTTAGTATGCCCACTGCCATTTGTGAAAAAAAGCTGGTGTCCTTTTCTTACTGTGTGTCAATGTGAGAAATAACCTGTGTGTGTGTGTGTGTGTGTGTGTGTGTGTGCGTGTCTGTTGTGATTTATTGATTGTGTTAATTTTAATGTGAGACTCCTGCTGTGTGTGTGTACTATGGCTAGAGGGAGCTCTCTCCTTACTCTCAAAGCCATATCAATGGCTTCAAACATACACAAACAGAAAACACTGATTATACAAGCATTCTTGAAAGCGTGTGAGCCTAATGGCTGGTTGCTAGGGTGTTCTGCAATGTTGCTACCGTACTGTAGGTCGTTGCTTACTGGCCCAAGTCAAAAGAACCGGTCTTTAGGTCTCTGCGGCATTCCCTGGGTCAATGGGATTTTTTCACCTGCCAGGCAAAAATCGCAAGTCTGATCATTTATAAAAGTAATAGCGTAGCTCTCTTCATTAAACTGCACCATTTGAGATATCATTCTTGTCCATAGCAGAAAGGGGTACACTCTGAAGTTTAAATGTGAGAGTTATGACATTGCTCAAATCTTAAGTATGACTGATAGTAATAGTGACGCCTGCTTTATCAAACCCCACTAAAAGGATAGTGAAGCCATACAAGGCAGAGAGAGTGAGAGGGGGCAGAGGGGGCAAGACCCCTTCCAGCCCACAGCGGTCATCAGTGCGATAGAGACTGTTCCCATGAGGCCTTGCAAAAAAGACAGGAGAGATGGGGGTTTGTGAGGAGAACGGGAGGGTGGGGGGTCAGCTGAAGGAAACAAAAGGATGAACAGAGCATCCTCCACACGTCCGTCACGATATGTGTGTGTGTGTGACAGGACACAGTGTCACGGTGCTGTCAGTCGGACACTCCGTGGCCTTCAAGTGCTGCCGTTCTTAGAGAGCGCAGGTGGCCTCCGAATACAAAGATTGATCCAGAAAAACAAAGAAGAAGGTGTATGTTTGTGTGTGTGTGCATGTGCGCCCGCGCGGGTGTGTAAGTTTTTATTCTGTGGCTTTAGGGTTTTAGAAAAGATTGGGGTGGTTTAAAATGTCTCCTGTTATTTTATGGTTGAACATGGTTTGTAGTGTACAGTATCTTGAATCAATTGAACTCATTCACAGCACATTTTACTGCTTTAAATATAAGTTCATATGGAACTGAGGGAATACCATTGGGGTCTTTTAATCAGTTAAAAGGCTGGAGTTAAAGGCTCAGTTAAAGGCTGGAATTTTCTCAATTTAAATCGGATTTTTGCTTACCAGCTCCTGTAGGCCATTGAGACAGTATATCGTTGTTCGTAGGTACAGACTAGGGTTCAAACTAAGATTCATCTAATCACAGAATATCAGATGTGTTTTATGGTAGAACCGACTATACCATGATAGCCTACTCCCATACTCAAATCTGTCATACACTAACAAGTCAATGAAAATTGTGTCAACTTAATTGACAATGACAATTGATGACCGTTGATTATTTGTCAGATTTTCTAAACAAAATCTGAGTTGTGTTTTTGTTGTCTGCAAGGATTTCATGATAAATGAGATGATGTAGACATATAAGTGGTGACTCTCCAACAACAATTTAAAGTGCTACATTTACATTTAGGGCACGCTTTTATCCCAAGCGATTTAAGCTATACGTTTCTTATTATTCGTGTGTAACGCAATGCTTTATCGCTGAGCGACAGGAACTCACATTCGCAACAGTTTAAAACACTGTTCTGTGATGTGTTCAGACAGTGAACACACTTGCATTGCTGTTAAAACAAAAGAAGCTCAATTTTTTATCCCTCGATAAGGCGTTCCTGAACGAAAATTCTTCCTGGTTTCTGCGATGCGAACACAACAAAATGTGTGTACATTGAGCAAATAGTTAAGAAATCATTCCTGCGCTGTGAAAAGCCCTTACTGAATCTCAAACAAATATCTAACTAGCTAGAAAACTTTTAACCCCACTTACTTCCAACTGGCAATGCAATCCAAGCTACTGGCTAGGGCCATTTCTGGCCCCCTTGGCAAGATTCCTAGACGTGCCCCCCCTCTATTCAGTTGTTAAGTGGTGACGTAAGGAATACCGTTTCATTTCAAGTGGGGCTACAGCTTAAAGAGCTGTTCATGAGCAATGTTTACTCATATTGCATATTTAAGCGCAGCATTTATTAACTCACAGTATACACTACAGCAGGGGTATTCAATTAAAGGTCCGCAAGGTCCGGTCTTTATATTTTCTTCCAATGGGAGGTACGGACAATATGTTTTTGGAAAATAAATATTTAATCAAAATAGCCCAGTTGGATTTACTGTATAAAATATATGATCTACTATCAGGACTTTTATTTTATATTTTGATATATGTATGTATAGGCTCTGTGGTTTTAGGGGAATGCCCTCTTAATAGAAGTCTGATAATAGATATTTCTAAATAAAAAACTAATGACAACAATTAAAATGCTATAAACCAATTAAAATCATTAACAGAAAACAGAGTTACTAACTAAATTAGCCTTTCCATGCCATTGTCACCTTTTCACTTTAAATCATTTCCCAATTAAAACGTTGTTAATTTCAAAATATGAACCTGCTTGTGAAAACCCAGCAAAAGTCCTTCATGAAATCATCCTACACAATATTGTGTGAAACTATAACAATATCTTCAATATTGACTGAATAATACCCAAATATTTGTGATTAAATAAATCTTTGATGCTTGTTATAATAATCAATTAGATTATGAGATGTTAGCCTGGGTTTTCACAGGGTCAAAAATGTTTACATGCTGACTAATAATGCTAATGCTAAATGTAGATAAAAACATTATCGTTAATAACCGCGGCTCAATTTAAACAACCAAAATAGTAAAATGTTTTAAATGGTTGTCTGGTGGTCTATTGCGGATGACTGCACTATAGTCCCCAGGCTTACAGAATCTCTGACATCAATATTTGAATACATTATGAAAAATAAATTGGCCATGTGGAATTTTGTTACGAAGATAAAGGTTAGGATCGTGTTTTTCTGATAGTTTAACAGCTCGCCATGAGTCTATATTAGCTTTTTTTGTCGTTTGCCTATAGCATCTAATTGAGCGTTTGGACCCGGAAACAGTATATGACCTTTCCTGAATGGTGGAGCTAAGACTAAACAACCGAATACTATTCTTTTGTGAGTTGGGACCAAAAGTAACTGCAACAACAATGGCGTGAAAGCTTTTATACATATGTGTTTACACCTGAGTGTCACACGTCTACTAACCAGAGGTTTATGTGATGTCATGGTGTTTGTCTTAAATTTGAGTTACCTAGTATTTTGTAATCTTGTAAGATTTCAAAATCTTAGATTATTTTGAGCTATAAATGTTTATTCTGGTGAGTGATTGTGTTTCCTTTCTCCGGTGTTTTTAGAAGCTTAATCCGATGGTGTTCACGCAACTCAACATGAGCTAAAATTCACTGCTCTGAACAAGAGCGTGATGGGGGATTGGTGCTTGTATGTGCTGAAAGGTGGATTTCTGAATTAGGTTCTTTAAATGGTGCTGGGCTGGGAGGGGAATATTGATCTTGAACTAGCCTCAGCTGGTTCCAAGGAGCCTGTGCGTGAGTGTGTGTGTCTGTTTCCAGCGTCTTCCTGCACAAAGCAGTTGTGTTTTCAGGAGAATAATTCCTGAGACACATCACAGCATCCCACAATATGTGCGAGTATGCAGGTACAGTATACCTTATAAATT
Source organism: Barbatula barbatula (assembly GCF_947034865.1). Taxonomy (NCBI): domain Eukaryota; kingdom Metazoa; phylum Chordata; class Actinopteri; order Cypriniformes; family Nemacheilidae; genus Barbatula; species Barbatula barbatula. Next base: position 8,956,168 of record NC_136773.1, read on the forward strand.
GCACATTCAGAAAATGAGAAGGCCAATGAGAATAAATAACACTAAACCTCTGAGGGAAATGTTAAGCTTTGTCTGTGTGTGTTTGTGTCACTATAAACATCACTGTAATTATATAAGCTCTTTTCTGAAAACTGTTCGGATATTATAATGTACGTTTATAAAAAAATATTCTAACCAATCATGCTAAAGAGAATTTTTCTTGAACATAAACGGCTTATGTTAGAAACTCATAGTAATCTGATCATTGCGTCTTGCTCTCTAAACAGTGTGTGTGCACTGAATTAAGTAAACTCTTTTATTTCATGTTAACAGATATAAATGCATGATATTACTAAAATGACAAGTCTTCTTCCCCTTGTTAAGAGAAAAGCCCCTCTGGTCCTCATCATCCAACCCCCCCCCCATCCCCCCCAAAGATGATGATGTATCGTCAGGTCTCTGAGTCCTTAAGGCTATTATATCGCAGGAAGCAGGCTGACGTGCTCCAAGGTACCCCGGAAAATCAATACACCGGGGGTCAATTACAATATTTGGAGCACGTGACTTCCAGAGCAAAATAAATCTTTGTATCAAAAATGCTGCCTGCTTTTGTCTAACATTACTCAGCTTTGAAGAGCTGAAATGGGATATGGAACAGAGATGCCACTGTTGTGCGATTAAAATAATCCAGAATCTTTTGCAGGAGACATTTGTAAGGATTTAAAAGTGAGGTCAAATACAAGACATTTAACATTTTAACATCGTATATTATTACACTTTGCTTTCAACCCTCCAATCTTAAGAAGGCGGGTAAACTTTTATGTTTACGTCATCCTGCACCATTTATAATTATGAATGTTACCTTCAATTATATACTGTATATATGTATGGTGTGTTGTTACTCCCCCAGACCACCACAGAGACAAAAAATAAATAATTTGTCTTTGACTGGCCATTAAGCATCCAACAAAATCGTAATATCAAAGTGCTGGGTTTTGCACAAGCAAACATTTACATGTATTATTTTTGGCAATGAATTCCAGCTACACATGTAATCAGTGTGTGTCATCCCTGGTAATCTAACGTATGACCTTTTACATTGCTAGCACAACACTTTACCAGTCGAGTGACAGGAACAAGATTATTCATATTTTGAAACCATTATACCCGCCATTTTATGACACTCTCATATCAGTGTAGAATTTTCAGTTATAAGCACTGTTAATGCTAGATACTGAAGTTATTATTCTGGTTGCACTTTACTTTTATTTTTCTTACTGTATACTTACACAACAAAATATTGGTAACTTCATGTACTTCATATGGGTTAGGCAAAGAGCTGTGCCTATTACACCATGCATGACATAATAATGTAAATAAAATAAAGCGCTGATATTATTACTACTACTACTACTATTATTATTTTTACGACTATTACTATCATTATTTGTATTGTAGTAGCAACAACTACAATTACAAAACAATTTACCATGATACATTTTTGGGGATAATACACAGTAAACATACATGGCATTTTCGTTCCATCTGTTTTCTTTTTGTGCTGTCTTGTGTCTTTCTGTCAAAACGAAAATAATACATCACGGAACAGTAAGACAAATGAAGACGCATGAAACGACAATAATCAATTGCATTTTAGTTTCTGAGTCGAACTTCAAAACTTTCAGCTGATTCTAGCTTTTCTCTCTCTCTCCAGTACAGAAACGGAAAGACTGCCTTGATAAATGGTTTTCAGAAATATGCAAGCCTGACAGAGGTGGTGCAGGGTTGGACTGATCTTGATTTAGTGCAAGTAAATAGAACCACACTAAACACACTGCTCTGGTAACAGGGACACAGGATTGTGCTCCCTTAAAGCATTAAAGAAGGATGTGACAATTTACAGCTGTAAGAACTAGCCTGCAAAGATACTTTATTAAATATGTCAATAACACCAAAGTGTCCTGGACGTTAGCAAAGTATAATTGCAGTGCCCCTCGCTTCATTTCCTAAAGCCTTGTCCTCTGTTCTGGACCATGAAGGCCTGTGCTGCCTTACAGCTCTTTAAATTTGCCTTTATCCGTTCTTGCATCTTAGTTCACCCAGATTTACTGTGAAAGTCAATGGCCCCACCACAGGAGCAGTTGTTTTCACTGACAGGGGATCTCAGGAAAGCTTTACCCTTGTGCATGAATAATAAAACCGATGATCTGTTTCATCTCAATGTTCCGTTACCTGCTTCCAAAAAACTTGAGGGACTCGGTCATGTACCACTTCCTCAGGTGAGAGATTATTGAATCTGTTCACTTCTCAATGGTTCAGGACACCCAAGCAAGCAACACGCCTCTCTGTCCTCCAAACAGAGTATCTCCCAGGACATCCAGCATTTCACTCACAGAGGCCCCATACGTGCCACAGTATCATCTCTGTTCAACTCTGTATCAGCTGTATGTATGTATCATGGTTCATAAATACCCACTTTTATTACTCAGTTATTGGCTGTCTAGATGGTTATCATTAAACAACAATTTTGGAAAACTTACATCAGCTCCTAGTGTTGTTTTCTAGTAATCCTTTGTTTTCTCCATTGTTGCTCATTTTGGTCTCTGTTGTCCTCCGTTAGCTCCATTCTCTGCAAATAACAAGACACTTACAATTACATATGTCATATAAATTGCTCATCTGTTGATAGATTCTTAACTGCTTTGTAACTCATCATCTGTTTGTTAAAGAACTGTTGAGTACATCATCTGTCTCCTATAGTCTTTAGCAATCCAACTGTCCTCCTGGAAATCCTGAGTAAAATACTCTGATCTGTAAAATGTAAAAATGATATACTGCATTTAATCTTTTATGCAATATTTTGCATTGTGTACAATGCTGCTATTCATAAAGCTTTGTGAAAAAGTGTTGATAAATAAAACTGTTGAATTATGTTGATTTAAAAAAACATAACCATCCCAGGAAAATCCCACTGATAATTGTCAGGAAAAGGTCAGACGATTTAATATCTTTGACTTTTGATTCCAGATTTTGAGTGGAGTTTAAGACACAGTTGTGCTCTTGTGAATGTTCAAGTAGAGAAACATGTGAAAAGCAGCAGACTTACAGTAAATAAAACACTTTCTCTCCACTAAAGCCTATGAGAAACAGTTGAGAGACGTGCGATAGCTCATACATTTTTTTTTCCAACTGGACAGTATCCTCGATCAAAAATCTGCATTTGATCAATATTAACTCAGAACATAACTAGCATGATGTCTACTAATGAGCATCCTTGCGAATCGTAAGCATCCAGTGGTGTATTAAGACATCAATTTGTGTGACCAAGACAAGATGTTCTTACTACCGGCCGTACAGACGGTGGCCATGCTACTCTAGAGGTGAGTAGGCCGCCCAATACCATAAGGACCACTGGGAAGCGCTACCCCTCGACCTGAGGGGGGGACGCTACGGAGACCACATCTGCCGAAGGGAGATAATATGTGGAATACCTACACAGTCTCACCAGTGGGGAGAACTCATGGGAGTAGTAGTGCATATATGTATGGTGGGTACGGATAGCAGACGGGGGGGGGGTTAGCCCCCTGCGCGCCCCTTAAGAATCTGCTGATCGGTTCGTGCTGCCCAGCACAACACAGATCGGGGCACTCTGTGCTGCAGGAAGTGAGAAGAGGCGCCAGAATGCTCCCAATGAGCTGGACTGTCGGATGGAGTAGCCAACTTCTGCAATGCGTCCCGTCGAGAGAGCACGTCAGCTTTCTGATCGAGATCATCCGGTATATCACCCACTGCTGACTCCAGAGGAGGCATCGGGCGAGTTGCGACATCTGCCATGAACGAACGCCATCTGACGGTTGACATACGCTAGGGCAGCCATGCTGTCTGCATTATGTGCTGGCACAAAATGAGAGGCAGGGGCCTCTTTATAGCAATGCAAGCTGGCAGCTACTCCAGGCAATTGGCCTTCCCCCCCTGGAGTGTTTCAGGGCGAACACTGACTGCTGCCTGATGAGGGCCAGGCAGCACAGCATCGACTGGACATGCTCTTGTGAGGCATTCTGCATGGTAACAGAGTCTAGTCCCATACCGGGCAAAGATGTGCTCCGACTGGTTGACTCGTAGGCCCAATCGGTCAAGGTGCCAGGCACATAGTCCCTGTGCGTAGGCCACAGATCCCACGAGTGCTAAGATATGTCAGTCATAGTAAGCATACGCACGCCCTGCTCCCGGGGGGAGTGAGGGCAGCCTCCGTGACCTTCGTGAAGGCACAGGGAGGCAGGGCCAGAACGAGAGGGATGAGGCTGTACTGCTTGACCCTTGAGGGCAAAACCGAAGAAACAGAGAATCGAGGCACGAAGTACACGTCCTTCGGGTTGATAACCACAAACTGATCCTGATGTCGGACGGATTCCAGGATGCGCCTCCCTATTTCCCTCTTCTCCAGAAGGGTGGTGACCTCGGGCCAAAATACGGGAGTGATCTCGCCTCTGCTGAGGTTAGAGAATGTCCCGAGACTTGGGCAGTTGTCTGGCAAACCGGATTGCGTGGCCGAGACGGCTCGTCCTCACTAGGCGCTGTGACGTGCTGGGGAGCTGTGACCAGGCCAGGGGGGTGAGCAAAAGTTGCATGTCACAATGTAAAATTGAGGCTGTTGCATGCTGTGGGTACCCAAGGAGAAGGAAGCTCTCTTGGACACCAAGTAGGCACCAGGCCCTGAGAAGGGCCCGTCTTGATGTAGGACATGGCAAGGACCGTCCCATGCTGCTCGACAGCGAACGCGTGGCTGGAGCTGTGGCTGATGTCCTGGGTCTCCCTGGGTGGCTCCTGCCGTTGATGTCCTCCGTTAAAACCTCCGTCCGCAGGGGACCACCTGAGGAGGTGGCACCGGAGCAAAGGGTGAATGTACGGAGGGGCGGGGCTGCTAGGATGCGGACCGGGACCAGGCGGGGGCCAGGTCGCAGTAGAGGGCCTGATGGCCTCTGTATGCTAATTCGCCGAAAGACTCGAAAGTCTTCGGCGGTGTCACCAACCAGCCCACACTGTGCGGTGGGACTCTCTCGACGCCTCCCATCTGGGCAGGATTGAGCCAAAGGTATCTCTCTCTTGGACCACAAGAGTGGACATCGTCAGACCCATTGTGCGCGCCGTCATCTTGGTCGCCTGGAGAGTTAGGTCTTTGCTGGTGCGCAGGCCATGCATTACCACTGGGTCCTGCTTTCCCTCGTCTAACCACTCCAACACCTTACCCTGGTGGATCTGCAGGATGGCCATAGCGTGAAGGGCGGAGGCAGCTGACCCGCTGTAGTGTAAGCCCTCATTATCAGTGATGGCGAGGACTAACACGCTTTGGAAGGGAGCCTTGGTTGGTGCCTCCAGGTGGCACGATCATGGACACAAGTGCACTTGTGTCACGAGAGCATGCTCTACCTGGGGTACCGACATAGCCCTTAGCTGCTCCAGAGTTGAGGGAAGTCGCAGAGACTGAGCCTTTCTGCCACGAACCCGCCGAAGGGGGTGTTCCCGGTTTTCGTGATCTCGCGGTTCCCCCGTTTTCCATGTCCAGGTACCAGGAATCCGGCCATGAACTGAAGGGAAGGATGCTGCCCGATACTCACGGCGGTCCGGGCAAGCATGCTTGACATTTCCACGGCGCCCTCGCCCTGCACGACCGACCGTAGCCGGGAGCTGCAGGGAGTCCTCAGCGTCTGATGTCAGGAAATCGCCACCCGATGTTGCAACCAAAATCTGATTTATTTTGCACGGAACGGTGGAGTCCACCGTGGGGAGGTCACAGGTTCACCAGCGGGGAACCAAGAGTGAGGAATACGTCAGACAGAACGACCCAATGGGGGAGTTACTACGTGTGGAGCATCAGCTCAAGTAACAGGGGTTCACCTCGAGGGGGAAACTCGCCTCTACCAAGCTTTGGTATATGAACCGCTCCACCCGGCTCGTAACCAGAAGGGATGCTTAGTGATGGATGGAAAGCATATACTTCACCCAGTGAGGAACTTAGGGAGGCAAAAGAGCGCACTGACTCACCATACGCCCAGTGAGCAAAGCAGTACATGCTCGTCCTGAATGGGGGTAGGACCTCTTCAGAGCAAGCCCAGCAGTCAGCAACTCCAGCCAATGATATGCCACTGCAGGCAGGGGCCCAACACCCCGACACTGCATGCCCATTGCGCACATTACCCCAGCCGAACAGGGAGACATCTGTCGTCTCTGCGATGTGCCTCGACCTGCCTGAGCAGGACTCCAGCTGACCCGCTGGCCCAATCGGTCAAGGTGCCAAAGCACAAGGTCCCTGTGCATAGTGCACAGATCTCATGAGACGGTTGAGGATATGCACGCCCTACTCCCCGAGGGGAGCAAGAGCCAGACCGAAGGGCAGGACTTCGCTCTGACATGCTCGGGTCTCGAGTGAGGCATGCTACCTGTCCTCCAGGTCGAACTTTCTCGTCGTCACATGTCTGCACAAGGCTGAACCATAGATGTGCCTCTTGGACGACCAGAGTGGACATCACCCAACCCTGCACACGCTGTCACCTATTTGGCTGAATCGCAAAGTCAGTGGTGGTGCGCAGCTGAATTGTGTCTTCCCTCAAGCAGGGGCAGTTTAAACCTCAGCAGTGCAAGCGTCAAAGCCTTTACAGTTTGGAAGGGTTGTTCGGTTCCTCCAGGTGGCGGCTGTCTGCGGGCACAGGTACGGGTACATCGACATATCCCTAGCTGCCAATGTCAAGGAAAGTCAAGGCAACGGAGCTCATCTGACTTGAACTTGCCGAAAAGGGGGTGTTCCCCCACTTCAAGCACTGAACAAATCAAAAAACAGAAAACAGCCAACAAGGCGTAAAACAAAAGACTCACAAGGGTAGTAAAAGAAGATAATACTGTGAATAAGAAAACTTCTCACACAGAAGGATAATCATACAAAAATATTACCAGCTTACACACAACAGGACACCAACCAACAAATAGCTTATTACTTAGAAAGTAATTCAATATTACAGAAATTACAACCTAAATTCAAACCAAACCCAACATAAAACAGCAAATACATGAGGGTAATGAGGAGGAATTTGAACAATTCCCAAAATGGGCAAGCTATGAGAACACAAGACCCCACAAAAGCTAAAAAAATGGCCATGTGCTTTTGATACCTAGAATTATCACATGCATACAAGTATACAGTATAACTTTAGATATTTTGACATATATAGTTCTGTATCTCAGTAACCCATTGTGATGCCACATGTGACTGTGAAATGTGTGTGTGTTTCTATATGTTATGTGTGTGCGCGCCTGCCCTTTTAAAGTATGGAGAGGATCCATATTTAGCACGTCTGATTGTTAGAAGGGTTTAAAGCTTTGTGATGAAAGTTTGATCAAAGCAACAGCTCAGTGTATCAGAGCAAAGCTCTAAGCCAGTCAATATGTACTGCACACACATCTCTACATATACATGCACATACTGTATAAAGGCCACATGCTTTGGAGTTTCCTCTATGTAAACTGTAGTTCAACGGCATTCAACAGTATTATTGTAAAAATGTGCAATGTTCTGGCTTCAGGTCAAATATAATTGCTTCATGATCGTTTTTGACAGTTTTTAGTAAGTCAATTTACTGTTCACAATCTGTGTGCATGCGTGCGTGTTCCTTTCTCTCTCACAGACACACAGTTTAAGTCTCCCTCTACTATCATTAGTGGGCTTGTTGTATATAGCAGCCCATAATCAGATAATCTCTCATTAGTGTAAAGCTGATTATTTCATTAATCTTCGTAACAGTGACAAACAAAGGCTGCTTTTAATTAAGCAGATTGCCAATTAGCTGTTATTTTATTGGCCATTTTAAATGCGGCCTAACGAATCACCAGCAGAGGGCTGTAATTAAGATCTGATTAAGGGAGACACATACAGACCTGCATGTGTTTTCCTACACTTATACATTTACGCGTGCGTGTTTCTCAGTTTGGAAAGTGGACATGTTTTACTTCCTCAAATTACAAGCTGATAAACTGAATCAGATTTAAATCGGTTTCATTAAAGAAAAATCTGAAATGTATAATGTTGGGGCTCCCCAAGGAACAGGGTTAGGAACCACTATGTTTAATGAATGTCTTGGGCCTTTGGGTAATTTTGAATATTTTTTTAACATTGCTAAAATTGTTTTGTCTCTAACATCTGATTTGATAAATTGTAACGATATATAAAGCATAAAGCATACAGTATACAGTTAACACATATGTGTGACGTCAAAGGAAGCATAATATGAGCTTTTTATATAATAAATGTGGACAAATAGTTATGTTGCTAACAATATTTAACAGTGGTAAATATCTGTAGCACACAGTGGCTTATTGGTTTACTCACAATGCACAAATATTTCCATAAACATATGCTCTCAAAGATATTGCATGTTTTCCTCACCAGGTCCAGTAATAAGCATCCGGTGCACTGTCTGCAGCGTGTGGCTCATTGTATTGGTAATTAATTGTTGATTTCAGAGGGTCTTTTAAAAGGGGCTGAACTTTGACTCTTAAACAAGGGAGGAAATGCAGCAGGGCCCCTCGGAAAGCAGTGGGAGGGACCATTCTATCTCACGCATTATGATGTGAATTAGTCACACACCCACATTTCAATCCATGCACAAAAACATACACACCTCCAGACAAAAACTCACACACACTTTTTTCTGAGAGAACTGAGGACAGTGCTTGTTTGATTCCTGTAATATTTCCTATAGGATGGCTATATGATTTGTACATTCATTAAGCAAACTTATTTAAGTCTAGTCTAGTGCATGGCACATGGTGCTCATGTGGGCTATGGGTGTTTGAACAATGAACATCTATTAATATGTGTTATGTTGATCGTTTTTAATATGGACTGTTATATTTCCCCTGCTTGTTGCCATTTTAAATAGTGATGACATCAGTTTCAGGCATCTCTTAGGATCAACTTTTGCCCAAACAAAGATGCGGCTCACATGCGGAGTCTAACAAAAGCCATTGAGATGAATGGGAATAAAAACAGATAGATTTCTCCTTTGTATGTCAAGAGACAGAGCGATGTTTTACACAAAACAGGACACCAACCAACAAATAGCTACTTTATCGTCACTGCCTTTAAAACTGGGATAAGAAAAGTGATTTAATATTACAGAAATTACAACATTGGATAAAACTCTATTGTACGTGAATATCTCTACTGTAATTCTATTGAGAGGCACATCATAAGAGACGGTTTTCTGTTTGTAGTTTCTCTTCATTTAAATGTAATGATCGGGTGGAAGTTTTTGAGTTTCTTGGAGACAAACAGACTGTTTGAGGTTTCTGACCTTAAATAACATGATTTCAATTGGCATCCACTCAGCCCTTGTGCATGATGTGATTTTGTTGTGTGTGTTTTATTCTGTTAGCGTAGTATGCACTGCTTCTCTTTAAACTCTAGCTGAACTCAATGTCAACCAGGTCTGTAGTTTTACACATTGACAATTATAATCCTGAAATTGTAATGAAAAAGGTCTAATTTAAATATATGGTCAATAAGCGTTTACTTTATTGAGATGTATGTAGACCTAGAGATCTGTTTACAATTATTCTCTGCTCTATAGATACATAATGAAATCTATAGAAGATGTATTGTTCGCCATTGGAGGTCTTAGGTATAAACACAACATTTGCATTAAAGCAGTTGGTTCACATGAGAGTGTTTTAAGAAAATCATCAACAAGAAGACCAATATCTATTTGTGAAATTGTAATAACACATAGATTCATTTTTAATATCTATAGGAGAAATGCTTAAAGAACCAAAAAAATTACATTACAGCGTTTACAAGAGCAATTGAATTAACCTCGCTGCAAAGGCGCACTACCGTGACATTGTGACCATGTCTGAGATGTCTAGAAAGATAGAACGAGAGAAAGAGAGAGAAGCTCTCTGAATGTTCGGACAGGAAATTCAATTACAAAGACTTTTGAATCCAAATTCCCACTCAGTACTCTATTTGTCCTTTGTGCTCCTGTCTCGGATGGTTTGAGGAACGTTTAGAAATGTTTGAACATGAGGGTCTGGTGTAATGCTGATAAACATCATCTGTGTGGATCATGATGATGAATGGCTGGATTTCTGGACTGGCTTTCTTCACCTTTTGTGTATGTAGCTTCATTTAAACGTCAATACATATCAATAAACTCTTAAAAGGTTTGACACATGTACAGTATCAAATTTAAAAATAAACAAACACAAACACTCATCGATATGTGTCATCTCAACACATTCACAGAAACACACACAGATACATTATAGGCAATCTTTCTCCAAAACCCATATGACTTATTTTCTTCTGTAAAACACAAACGGAGAAGAATCGTAATGATGTACTGGCACAAGTGCTAATTCAAAACAAAGCTGTCATATTGTATGATGTTAGAAGAAATGGAATATGGAATATAGCGCACAGACGTTTCTAGTGCTTCAACGCTGCTTTTTCTTTATGTTGCCTGACAGCCCCCGCACAAAGCTGTATGCGTCTTCATTCTGAAGATCCTGCAAGATATCGTTTGTGTTCCACGATAGAAATAAAGTTTGATAGTGTTTGATGAAGTAAGAATAGTTACGATTTCTGGGTGAAAAATTCTTAGGATTTGAACAGGGTTAGTGAAATTCAAGCAGTTTTGTCTCGGTGACGTGACGAGTGTGGTTTATCTGAACAGATGTCACCCGCGAACTCGCCAAACTAAAAGCAATTCAGTTATTGATCATCTGAAAAATAACTCTCGCCGAGCCCACCGAACAAGCCCAGAGGATTTGAGATAATATACATAAATTTGATGAGCTAATGACACTGTAAAATATTTATTATATTATTAGAAGCCGGGTCCAGCATGAGGCCAAGAAGACGGGGGGCTGTCGGACAAAGAGGTCAGGCAGATTATGAAGATATGGCACCTGAAGGCACATCAATGAGACAACATTTAACCACCGTAAAAAACATAGCACTAAACAGACAGCAGGCACACATACTCACACATACACACCGCCTACATGACCACACCTGCAGGAATAGTTCCATTGATCTGACGGCTTTTAAAGGGCTGACCTTTAAAGAAGGGCTTTGCTTTTCGATGATAAATCTAAAATATGGAGCCATCTGTGGAACAGAAGAGATTGGCAGTCGGTGAGAGCGCCAGATATTTGGCCACTCCTGGTGTACCAGAGGGAGCGGTGCGGCCCGTGACCTTATGGCGGGTGCTGGGTCATGCCTCACTGTAACACGAGAGAGCGCAGGGGCCGGGTGGGGTCGTCTGTCCGTCTCCGTGGCGACTGGAGGCTGGTCGTCACGGCGACCCCTGCGCACACTGGTCGATGGACAGGCTGGGATGTGGAGAGATGCCACTCCTGGGGCTGAAACTAAAGATCTGCTCACATACACAACACACACACACTTTAGACTCCTCAAGCTTTATGTCTGTCTGTCTGCGTGTGTGTGTGTGTGTGTGTGTGTGTGTGTGTGTGTGTGTGTGTGTGTGTGTGTGTGATTCAACCCTCTTCCACCTCACTAATAATGTATGCAACATCTTTTCATTTACAGTGGGTATGTGTGTTTGAATATAGTAGATTGTGTCAGAGGTCTATTGTGAGATAATACTGAGAGAGCACCTCACAACATTATTAGAGAGAAACAATTACGGCCTGTTTTTGATCAAATGAGAAATGTTGCATGCATCAACCAAACTGTCTAGAGTAAATGTATTCACACAAAACTCGTCTGTAAAGCACTCAAATGTTTATTATTGATTTGCTTGCACATTGGACTGAGGCCACAGTGATTCATATGACCGAGCAGCAGTGCTTTTAAGGAATAGTTCGCCCGAATATGAAAATGTTCTTATAGATAACTTGCATATTAATGCACCACGTGACCAGTGGTCATACGCGTGTCTCGTCACAAGAACCCATGCGATTCAAAGGTATCCATGTGCCACCATGTGTATTTACCGTGCTGATCTTTATGTTTACATTAATGCGTAACATGTCAATCTCTAAATAAGCTTAAATATAAAAAATGTCTCTCACAATTGTTCCACCTCAGAAGAAATGTATTAACCCACTGGAATCATATACATTTCTGTAAAAGATCAAGAAATTATTTCTATTATGTTCAGCTGAAGAAAGAACGTGAAGATATACTCGCATGATGGTAAATTATTTTTGAATATTTCAGAAACGTTTATTTTTGGATAAACTACTGTAAGAGCAGCCTAAACCAGTATTTCACGTGATGCAAAGAGGAGTCGGTGAAAAGACACACTTTCTTGATTTCTGTCAAACCCAACATAATATACTATATTTTTCTTCATTATTTCAGTTCATTTGGTTTGTTTTGCAAGTACTCAGGTGTCACTTTGAGCTGGAAGGTCTGGAGTTTATAACATGTCTCTCTAAAGGGTAATTTAATGGGGCATCAATAAAAGCACTTAATTGCGCAATCACTATTGACATCGCATTTAAACAGCCCTACGTACTGCTGAATTACCTAATGGAGATTGGATTGGCCAACTTGCCACTTTTCGGAGTATAAATTGTGTCTGCTATTGGCAGCTCATCGCTCCCGACACAGAACAGAGGAGATTTTCACTCACATGTGCTTTAGGTGCTGGTGATGTATTCCTCAACATGAACCTTGTGATGTGAGCTAAATGATTTGCAAGGTTTACACTTACAATGAGTTGTTGAAAGCTCTAGCATTCATGCGGCACATAAGTACAATTTAAAACCTTTAAATTGTTTACTTTCAGTATTACGTCCTTTGGTATATTGTGCACATTGACTTAATGTCTTATGTTAAACAGTAAAAGCACAAATGATCATACAGTTAAGCTTTTGTTTTGATGAACTGGCATGTGTTTATATGGCAGAGATCTTTACACAGTTCGGCGCTATTTCTGTGGCTGGTTCTTTGTCTCACGTCTTGTTTAGAGGGCTGTTATAACTACACTAACCACAGGCCCTCCAGTCACGGTGGGTAGAGGTGAAACCTCAAGTCACAATAATCGTTTATTGGGAAACTGTAATCTATAATAGCCATTGAATAGCTGCTGTTTGTTCCAGAAAGATCCTAAAGACCCGTTCCTGGGCAGGTGTCATGAAACCGACCACAGAGACCAGAATACAGAAGCAGTCAATAAAGCATTGATCTAGCAGAACGGTCAAATATAGCATGACGGCGAGCATATTCAGCTCGCAGAAATCTGCATGTGTAAACATATAATGTTACATGTAACATTTTATTGTTCATTCTTCCGTTAAAATCGTACAATGCTACTGTTTTGTGGGAAGTTGCCATGGTATTAGTATATGGTTAGGTGTTCTGAATGTTTTTATTTAGATTTGAAGTGAGAATACTGTATTTACATTCCTCCAGGCAAAGTCAGGTTATGTGGAAAGCAATAGCTCATCTCTTCTCAACAATTGTTTATATTGTATTTATTATGCAAAATAAAATATAAACAATTGTTTGTTTAAATCACTAAATCTATCTTTGTGTAATGACAACAGTTAAGCTTGCCGTTGTAAACAGTACTTTCTGTTTTCTGTCAATAAAAACTGCCCTCTTTATCCATGTGGCTGAGCTGTAGACAGTTTGTCCTGGAATTATGGGTAATTTTTAAAGCTCTACAGGGACAACGAATTAAACACAAATAAAAGTAACAGTTAATAACTTAAAAGGTTTAATTGATTATCTCCTGGAAAACAAGCAGCCTATAGAGATTATCCATTAGTCATGTTTCTGCAGACTCTGCCTGTGTGTGTGTGTGTGTGTGTGGCACCTTAACAGACATCAATGTACCTAGTTTTCTGTGTAGTCAAATGTGTTGTTCTTTCTCTAAATTCTGGGTGGATTAGCCACATTCTAATATACTGTCAAATGCATATAGTCCTCAAACAGCACATTTTATATTACTGCAAAAAGTTGCTACATTTCTTTGGCACCTCAAGGCTTTTAGCTGAAAAATGTATATATATATAAAGCATATTAAAATGAAAAAATATACATGTCTCTGAATAGCATATTTAAATGTTTATACCTTTCACATTCTGAACCTGTGAATGTTCATGTGAATGACAGACAGATTAGCTGTTATCCGTCAGATGAATGTGTGTTTTCTCACCCGTCCGCTCTGTTTGTTTTTCTGTTTATCTCTGTGATGCCATGCTGTCTGTTGTTCTCATGAGAGTCTGTCAACATCATCATTATTTAAAGATCTTCAAAGGAAAGATAATAGCTGGACAATCTGGCAACATGACACTTTTATCCATCCAGGTAAAAATGTCACAAGGTTAAACATTCAGAGGCAGTCGGCGCAAGGGCGGCAATGAAGAATGTTGCCTTGTAAAACATAGTGCTGTATTTAACATTCTCTTTAGGCAACGATCAGAGAAAGGTCGAAACTGAAATGTGTTATTTCCCATCATTCCAGCCATCCCCCCACCCCACGTTTAACGTTGTCTTTCTTGGTTAAAAGGAAAATTCCCTGAAGCACTTTTGTCTTTTCGCTGTTTGCGGCAGCACAATGTCCCAGCAGTTGTACTTGACCTTGAATGTCATTGGATGATGGCTTTTTGAATGACAGCTGCCAGCATTGGTCAAGAACCCCTGGCCATACATACAGGCCTTAAATGATCGTCTTTCCGGACAGTTTCACAATTTTCTCTGTCTGAGTGACACCCTGCGTGTGTGTGTGTCCCAGGTCTGTCTGGTTGTTTGTGTCGCCGCTGCCCCTTCTGCCCGTGTCGGGGGGGCTCGGGGGCTGTTGCTCTCGTTTTGTCACCTGGGGGTCTTTGAATGGAGTCGATAGAACATTTCTGTCCTGTCTGCACACAGACAGACACTGGCAGACAGACAGTGTAGACCTCTTTATCTCATCAATACTTGATCTATGCCACCTCTTTGTAAATATTAAGTAACGTGAAAAATTCCATGATGTCTTGCTTTTGGTGTTTCCAAAATTGTGTGTGATGATTCCCTGGTCTGTCAATAACATTGAAGTTATGTCAATATTATGGTTTGCGCTATCCAGATATAACAGAGAACAGTCCGACTGATCCAGAGTCTGATTACAGGATGTACACAAGTGGATCTATAGATCACTTGATCCGATAATTATATTTGAATGTCATACAAATGATTACAGGATTGCTGCCATCAACGTGATAATATGCGTTACTTTAATGACACATGGAGGTGTCTCACCCTATTGTATACAAAATCAAAATGTCAACTTTGACAACACAGTGTATACTCATTTAAAATGTATTTCTAGGAAAGCAGACGTTTTGGACATACACAGTGCAAGGTTTCCACCCGTGAGCGACGATATACCACAGAGCACATAGTCTCACAAAGTCAGACCTTGCTACTAAATGTATGGTAACCATGGCCAAGGACCACCGAAGAAGCCATATGAATGATCAATTAAGTTTCGTTTTGTGTTGCGTTGTTTTTAGGGTCATCAACATGTCCCCACAGTAACAGAGTTGTGTTTGCGAACATGTCAATGTTTATAAGTTTATGGCGTTAACCTTGCATACTTTAAATAATTTATCATTTATTCGATTGTGATGAATTCTCATTGTAACAATTAAATAGTATAGCTTATATTTCTTCGATTAGATGGTTTTCTGTTTCCAGGCGGACTGTTGAAGAACACACTACGCACGTCACCCAGAAATTCTGTGGAATTAAACCATAGGACAAATCAAGCGCTAAGCCTTAATTCTGGCAGGTCACGTGAGTCAAACTTATTTACATATATCTATAAAATGTTGCTCATGAGCAAATTACCCTCCTCCATCCCCAACTCCACTTCAAATTTACAATCAGGACTCTACTTTCTGATATTCCTCTTAATAAGTCTCAGTTACAATGAATTATGTGTTACACTTAAATGTCATTAAGAACTAATGTCACTATTTGTTCTGTTCTGTTTACCCTAAGGGGGGTTATCGCTGCTCTCACAGAGTTTACAGCCAATCTAATTTGGGTGCTAATTGCAAATTCTTTTTGATGAGAGTGATCCTGACAGAACTTTTAATGTGCTGAAGTGTTTCCAGTTAAGTGTGCTGTATGCATCGTTCAGCCATGGTGGTGATGTCTGAGGCTGAGAATACAGAGCACGCTGCATGTACTGAACTGTATCCCACAATGCAATTTGACAATAACTGGACTTCTGGTCATGTGACAACAATATATATAATTGCATAATAATGTTTTCACTTATTAACAAATAGTTGTAAGCATAAACATAGTGTTTGATGAATATCCATTTTAAAAGTACACTACATGTTTTTCAATGATAAATTAAATCTGCAGCAAAAAGCTCAGCGAGGAATGCATTGTACGGATGAAGTGATGGGACCAATCAAGCCATAAATGAGATTTGCTGCAAAGCATTTCTCCCAGAATTCCACGCATGAGGGGGAGAAAAACATCCCACCGTAAGCTCATGAACTTTCACCTTTCACCCCTGCGCGGGCTGAACCAATGAGCAGATTGTGAAAAATCAATGTGTTCAATCAATAGGATAATTTTTTTAGTCTCTAACTGGGTAATCTTCCCTAAGAACAGCAGCCGCATAAAAGAGCGACTTAACCAAACATTTGTTGCAAGAGTAAAAATTACGTTTGCATTATCAGTCCTCTGTGAAAAAATGTAAATCATTATTTACTCTGGCTTGAGAATAACAGATGACGCTCGGGCGAGGAGACCATTTTGACAAGCTTTCTGCTGTACTGTTTCAGATACATGACAAAATGGAGTCGGGGTAGACTCTGGGTGTTATAATGCCTTTGAATATATTCAGTTCATTTCATATCACAGGGGCACAAACCTCCTTTTCTTCCCTTCTTCCTTTTGCATTCTGAGTATGCTTTTGTATTACGTGCATTCGTTGTTTGTTTTTTGTTAATGTTATATTGATCATAGATTTCTTCGTTAAAGGTTTAATGGCATGTAGACCGTTCATGAGCTCAGCGAGTCTGCTAACACACTGCCTGTTCATATCTCAGAAGAGAATATTCAATCATTTCAGAAAATCCACAGATATACAGTAATCGCAGGTAGGAAAAGGTCTGTGTGGAGCGTAAAGGTCACTTTTCTCTTTGGCTGGTCTCGGATAGTTAGACATGTTCTTAAAGATAATCAAGAATAATGTTTCCAGTATACACACCAGACACTATAACCAGACTAAAGGCTTTGTGATGATGAAAAATGCCCCAGACACTACAGTCTGAGACAACATCAAATGTTTTTATTACATTTTGACTAAATCAGAGAGGGTACATGATAGTTTTACTATGAAGCATCAGTTACTGCACGCGTGTCTGGCATCTGTTTGTAAACAGCATTTGTGATCTACTGATCATTTGATGATAATGGCATAATGTACATGATCAATATCGAATTCTCAAGTGCATGTAATATGTTGCTGTTGATCATTTCCCAAATTTCAAGAAAACACGTATGGGTTTATAAAATGATCACACAGACATGCAGTAGTTTGTACATTTTTAAACAAAGCAGACAGACAGTCTGCATCCTTGATGCGGAGTGAAAGCGATTGGTTTCGTGCAGCAGAGAGTGAAACGAATGTGTGGTTAAATTGGATTGAAGAGTGCATCTCTCCTCTGCTCTGATGTCATGCATCTTAATTATGAGGACGCAGGGGTCGGCCCCGTGCGGACCCTCTTATCTCTCTCTCGCTGATCTAATGAACACACTCCAGGGCCCTTCTCTCATCCGCACTTTCACACACACATCTCACCGGTTTTACTCAAAATATAGAGTTTCCGTTTGCTGGCGAATTCACTCTGAGAGCTGCATTCATTCAGGATGAAATAAATTAGGCGAGGGAAAAGCAGCAGGTGTTTTTTTACTCCGATGGACAGAGCAGACATTGAGCAGACTTTATTGTATACTGTGCGAGTCAAAGGTGTGTATGTGGTCTGTAAAATCCAGCAGGTTGAGAAATGTTAGCGACACCTCAAAGAAAGATGTCAAAAACAACATCTAAAAGAAATCCCTGTTTCTGATACCACGAAGGCTTCCTTAATGCATTCATTTTCTGCTTTTGTGATCATTTCATGTTAAGCTACTTTGAAACTATGCAACATTGTAAAAAGCTTTATATAAATAAACTTGAATTGAAATACAGTACGCCTTCCTGTAAATAACTGTAACCACACTTATTATATAGTTATGATTATTAAATCTAGTAATTTTTTTAATCATTTTAGGTATTCACATATATATTAATATTCACATTACTGACTGTTATGTCCAACAGATAACCACCGGTACGTTGTGTCTGCAAAACATGTAAAGCTTATTAGCTTATTTTATAAGTATAAATAACGAAAACCTTTTTTCATGTTATGTAAAAAAATGTCACTTCTCAGGAGTGAATAAATGTATTCAGGAGGTTGAATGTAGGTGGGAGGAAAATTCCTTTCTTTTTTCTTTTTTCTTTTGGGCTTTGGATTAGCAGCATTTTCAATGATACCCAGGAGATTGACTGAGAAATGGATTGTGTGAGTCCTGAGGGACTTAATAATTGGCAACAAAACAGTATACATTTCTTTACATTTATAAGGTAATTTGAAATTCAATGCAAGCTCTTATTACAATGTAATAGAACTGTAGTTATATATTAAAAAGTGAATTTATGTTTCAAAAGATGCATCATTGATTTTCAGCCAAAGAATGCAAATATATTTTAGTTTTCACTGATTTCATTTAATGATAATTAAGTACACTTATGTTATCCTGCCTGTGTGCATTTGTCCATAGAAACAATTAAGGTAATTCTAACATAAGACTGTACGAGTAAAATTCCTGCCCAGTCTGCTCTGCAGGGTTGCAGTGTAACAAAGGGAAGGCCTTGAGAAACATCAGACCCCTGTCCTAATGTATCTGCCTCCTCAGCAGAAAGAGAGACAGAGGCAGACAAACAGAAAGCGCAGTAGCAGGCTGAGGAGTCCAGAGTGCAAGAATCGATGCGGCCGCAGGGGGAGGCGTTCAGAGGGCCGGACACAGCCTGAGCGGCCCCGCGGAGCCCCTGCCTCAATGGATCGGCCGCAGAGCTCAGCGGGGGTAAAACACACCACTACCAGCCCTACAGCCACTGACAGAGAGAGATGGCAAGAAAAAAAACAGAGAAGACTTTAGCCAGAGAACGGGAATTGTTGAAAGAATGTGATAGAGATGAATAGATTAGATTAGATTAGATTCAACTTTATTGTCATTACACATATACAAGTACAGTGTAACGAAATGTAGTTTAGGTCTAACCAGAAGTGCAGTTAGCAAGTGCAGGATATACAGTTAAAATAAATACAGAGTAGAATGAGAGAATATAATACAGTGGGCATGGATTATAAAAATATTTAGCAGTAGGTATGTTCTATGAAAATATGAAAGTAGGTATATACTATGAACAATATATACAGATGGCTATATACTATGAACATAAATGTACAGGATGGATGTGAACAGATAATAATTTAGACTAAGATAGTGCAAAATAGTGTAAAATAGACATTGGCTATTAAAGTTGCAGTGCAATAGGTGAGTTGCACTGCAACTCACCTATTAACAATTAATAGAGAATAAGACACTAGGAATACGGAAAGAGGATGAACTTAAATTGCAGCGTGACATGGGAGTGAAGGAAGAGATGGAGAAAGAACGAAGTAAAGACAGACCTCACACATCACTGGACATATAGTATCATTTTTTTAAACAATTAAAAACAAAATCTGATGCATATGTATTCTCTATCTTCCAGCCTTTGGAAATGACAGATGTGCGCCGTTCCAGAGAAAAGATGAACTGACGGAATGGAAAGCAATGAAGAAGCGCTTAAAATCTCCTCGTTGAAGCTCACTTCATCATAAGGAGTGCTCTCTCTCTCTGTGTACTGAATGCGAGGTTGACCTCCGACCTCTCATCTGACTGCCATCCCTCTGTCCGTATAACTGCAGCCCGCCTCTCTCCTTACGCCGCAACCAACCAACGTTTCCTATTGATTTATTGATTGCTGTCGGCCCATGGAAGCCAACCAGTGCAGACTCTATGTGCTCTGGCTGCCCGACTGCATAGATTTTTCTCCTCTCATCTCAAGCTGAGGGAGCAGAACAGGCCTGGGCTGGAATTAGACCAAGCGGGAGCCCAATTTGCCAGGAGAGATCACCACCTCTCGCTCCACTCCACCCTCCCGCTCTATCTTTCTCTCCGTTTCTTTGTCGCATTTCCTTCTGCTTTCTGTCATTGAGTTTCGTAAGGTTTAGTTTCGTTAAACTGGTTTCGCTTAGGTCTGATTCCTCCAACTTCTGATCTGCGCAGTCCCGAGAGGAGACTACAGGATCAGGTGTACTGCTTTAACAGTGCTTGCAAACGAAAACTCTGTATTTGGGTAGTTGAAAGACTAATATGCAAATTTGTCCCAGCAAAGGATTAGAAAAAATCTCTTTATTAACAGTATAAAACAATGTAATATTATCAGTTTGTTTTCTAAACAATTCTTTGTCACACCATAGGACAAGTACGATTTATTCGTCAACTACCCATTTGTTTTCTTTCATATGCTTTTATTATATCTTCAACCAGAGATTAAGTTTGAAATTCGTTGAAATTCGTTTTCCTACTTTTTTGCACAAAATGTACCTCTTAAGAAATTGAACATTAAAACAGAAGCATAATTTGTTAGTGGGACTAAACAGAATTGCAAGAAAATTGCTGCTTTCAGACAGGTTTCCCAAACACTCACTGTCTTCTATTGGTCAGTGAAACGGATGGCTGCAGCCCATACAATTTAGTTGAGCTCATCTAACTGTTGTGATTGTAATATTTTTATGTAAATATAATGTAGACATGGTGACAAATATACGTACATGTGTCCTATAGTGTGACATAGCAAAAAGTGTGGAAAAAATCATTATGAAAATGTTGTTATATATTATCAATATTTATAGGCTAATATAAATAGCAAAATAACGATTTGTATGCATACAGTATTTCAGTATACTTCAATATTTATGGATATATTTATGCAATTATTCTAATTCATAGACATGACAGTTAAATTTATATTATCGTCAAACAAGATAATACAGTTTTCATTATGACTTACTTAAAGATGTCCACTTTAAACTGGAGATGGTATTAAAGCAACAAACAATAATTGACTTCTCCAAAGCCCACAGAAAGAAACATGTGGAGTGTCATGAAAAATTTAGGTTCCTTAAAAGTTCTTTGTCAGGCTTTACATTCAATTAAAAACCTTAAACATTCACAGAACCTTTCTGCTACACACAAGTTAAGTCTTAGCTGAAAAAAGTTTCAGCACATTTTAATTCAAATCTATATGCAAATTTAGTTTAGTGATCACTCTAAAAAAGCGAAATGTCATACAAGTTATTTTATTTTTCATTTAAAACCCAACAATTAGCTTCATCCCTTTTTGACCCAATGCAGAATGAAAAAAACCCTGTATTTGTTTTAGTTTATTATGCTGAAAGATTAAAGACAAACATTTTCAAAATCTGAATAAGTACAGTGATGAACTCTTCACAGTACGAGGAGCAATATTCATCAAGTTTTGATTTCATAATATCTTATAATTCCTCCATACTGGAATTCTGGTTATCTCGCTAACTGTTGATACACATGCACATATACCACACGTCTAAGACAAGGCGTCTGTGCGTCCAGAAAATTGGAACCCGAGGACAGAGCTGTGGCCACCTCTGGTCTCGCTGACAGCAAGACTAATGGATCAATAAAAAGCACGTCACACGCAGGGTTCTGGTGTAACCATTCCCTCTCAGAGCAACGCCTTCAAAACTCCCTTATACACTCTTGAGACACTTTACTCCACTGCTCACATTCACACAGACAGAACTCACACTACTCCTGCCATCCCACTGACCACAGGACGCCGTACTGATCTGAATCTTATCACATACCTGACAACACAGAGACCGCACTGAAATCTAAATACTTTCTCTTTCTTAATAAATGTCATGAAATCTCTTACATGCCGTAAAGTGTTTAGAACTGCGTTAAAGTTGGAAAAATTGGGTAAAAAAAACATCAGAGAGAAATATTTTGCAGAAGTTCCTGTGTTATAAAATAAATGTACATAAGATCAGATAACTATCTTTTTCAATGTTTGACTTCATATCTGACTTTTCATTGTTGATCTTTAAAGAGAAAATGAGACATATCATTGCTATCAAAAAGAGAAACTTTGGGGATATTGAAGAAGGCTTGTTTGTGATTTATCTCGTTGTTAAAGTTTTACAGTGATAGTTCACTCAAAAATGAATGAATGAATCACTCTATTGTTGTTCCAAATCTGTATACACTTCTTTGGTTGAACACGGAGAAATGTTCATGGACACCGTTGACAACGGCAGTCAAAAGTGCCCCAGAAATGTTTTGTTGTTCATCGGGATTTGGATCAACTTTAATGTGCGTAAATGAGGACAGAATTTATATTTTTGGGTGAACTGTCCCTTAACTTCTTTTATCTGATGAAGAAACATCTTGTCTTTTAAATTCTTCTGCGGTTAAAGGAGATTTGTTTATGTGAAAATTTTAAAGTAGCAAAACTATTTGACGGGGTCATGTGGGTACACTTCTTTGGCACATGGTGTGAATGTGAATTATAGGAAGCTCTGCAGTCTTCGCAACGTGGTTAAGGTGCTGTGGTCCTCAGGGAGGACGCACCTTTCTCTCAAGCATGCAGAGGTTTGTACAGCTCATTCAGGCGTGGGGTGGCAGCGTTTTACTCCAGTTCCCATCAGATTCACAGCTTTCTCACAGCAATGTGGGCACGCAGACAGGAAGCCCAGCCCCATCCACAGAGACCCAGCGGCGTTCAGAGGTGTGAGACGCCACGTCCTCGCAATTTATTTTGCGTCTCGTCCCAAAAAAAAACTCAAGTGTTTCCAGAGTTTTTGAGATGACATCATGCTGTAATGTGTCCGTCCAACTCTAATTGCTTTTTAATGTGATGTCTCTAGTTCCCTTCAGACTTTTACCTTAATGGTTCCAGCATCGCAAATCTAATAGTCTCTCCACAACACCAACTTCAAACAAAGTCTAATCGCAATCTTACCAAAAAGTATGTGTTTTATGTTCTTTTGAACTTAGTTACAGGAAAGGAAAAAGTAATGATTCCACAGGAAAATGTATATATTACCTTTGATTCTGTCTGTTTTCTTGCAATATGGGATGGCTTTAGTGGGATAAAAATTGATTTTTTAGCTTTTTGTGCATTAGCTTTTACGTTTGAAATTTTATTTGCAGGGGCCATTTCTGATCAATGAGCAAAACCCGAATTTATAACACTGATGCAATAAGAGCCAACCGCTATGATCGAAAGAGATGAAAAATGGAGAGAGAGGGAGACAGACTCAGAAAGAGAGAGAGACAAGTGAGAGATATTTTGCCATTTGATACAAAGAAACACAAGTTTGGCTTCTGTCTATAAAATAATGTTTTTCTACAGAGCGAACATGGAACACTTTTACTTTTTTACCTGTTTTATTTTACAATAAGCAAGACTTTCTAAATAAGGAAAGGCTTCACTTATTCGATTGTTCAGTGACTTAAAAATGATTTCAGGAATTTTTGTTTAGTTAAAAACATTGCAAAATAAAGATTAAATGTAGGAATTTCATAAAAAACGTCCGGATTGTTTATAAGAACCTAAGAGTAAATAAATATGCATATAATTATGAGAGAAAATATATTGAAATATTTATAATAGGAGATTGTACTCAAGTGGAGCATAAAACAAGTTTGGTGAAGATAAGGACGAAATAGAGACATTTTATTTGCTGTTCATCTTCAGAAGAGAATGTTTCAGATTTTGCTCGTGAGCTTTGGTAAAATACCAAATAAAATCTGTAAATCAGATCCTTTCAATTTAAATCAGATATCTATTATCCAAGCTAGGATGTCTACATTCTGCATCTCAACTATTGTAGTTGATTTTTTTAGGAGAATCATAACTGAGCTGTGTCTGTTTTTTCTCAGGGCATGCATAGCTATACCTAATAAAAGGATTCAATTTCGTCATTGAGGAAGAGTGAAATAAATATCGATTCTTCCTCATCTAAAGACACTCTGTCCATGTTTCTTGTTCTTTATGTTTGAGAGTTCAGAGCTCTGACAGAGAAATGACATGCACCATCATCCTCTCAAGACATGAAGGATTCCTGGTCTTAAACTTTTTCATCAATAAGAACGCCGACGTAAAGAAACATAAAAGGCCATTTTCCTCTCATCCCTCCATCTGAATCTTCCTACCTATAATGAAAGAGACTTTCTTAATGCTTCGCTCTCACATTATGTCTGTGTCATGCACTGAAGGGCCCTTCACGTGGATGTAGAGAAAAGGGTCGCATATGAATGCCGTCTTGGGTTTTCTTCTTTTTGTAGCGCTGCATTGACTCCAAGGCCTTGGAGAAGGACGGAGATCCGTCTTAAAAGCCTGAAGGAGCGTTTGGAGAGGCCAGGGGATGGAGAGAAGTGTGGAGAGAGACTGAAACAGACCACGAAACAGACAGAAGAGTGTTTTAAGAGGCAATGAGCAGAGATAAGAGACCTAATGGCTCTTAGCAGCCTGAGATGAAGAGGGCTGGATAGAAAAGCACTCTTCACATGCCTTTAAGGCTGCTGTACCTGTTTGCTTTTATCATTAGAGCTGTTGGCAAAGTTTTATTGAACGTGTAAATTTGTTCACCAACACAGAGACCTGAGCTGTAGCGTTGAAGGGGTGAAAGAGTTTTTCTGCAGCATTCAGACTATGAAGTATTCAAACAATGAAGTATGTTGCTCTGGCCCTGAGACAAAGTCCTTCAGAGAGGTGCATACAAATTTACGAGAAAAAAGAAAATGTTAAATTTTTAGGGCACACCCCTTCATATTATTCACACACCACAGTCTGTGGTCTGACCTTCACACGCATTACATGCACTGTACCATGGGTGATTAAATTAAGTCATCATTGTCCAAATTATTTTTTATATTATTCTTTCATACCAAAAATCATTAGGATATTAAGTAAATAGCATGTTCCATGAAGATATTTTGAAAATGTCCTACTGTAAATATATCAAAGCTTTATTTTTTATTTTTGTAAGTGGATGCAGCAAAATCGTGAACAAAAATGGACAGAAACACGCCTAAAAACTTCACTCTCTGCTGCCTGCTCTTTGGGAATTACCCACTCAAGTTTGGTATCTGTAAAGCTTAGAATTTCAGCTTTCGGGTTCATCTACTATCCACAATGTCATTACTGCGGTAAGCCAATAAATAGAGAGCGTTAAAACAAACCTGTTTCTTCTTAGCAACTGCCTACTACAGCGCCTTTGATGGACAACTTTAAAGGCGATTTTCTCAATATTTGGATTTATTGCACCCTCAGATTCCAGAGTTTGTATCTCGACCAAATTTTGCCCTTTCTTAACAAACCACAAATTGATGAAAAGCTTATTTATTTAGCTTTTAGACAATGTAAAAATCTCAATATCACAAATTGACCCTTACGACTGATTTTGATGTCCAGGGTCACATTTATTTCTTATTTTTAGGACCCAATTCAGGTCTTATCCCAGAAAAGTGGGCAGATCTTGGTCTGCTACATTTTCTACAGATTATCATTATCAACACTTTCAAAAATGCTAGGTTGTTTCAACAAACCCAAACTCTAGGTTAATTTATCCCAACGTTAGTCCATATTTGACCCAGCCATGGGTTGAAAGAATGGTGAATTTGTATCTTTTTTTATCAACTCTTCATATTGACATCCTGCAATTACAATACATGTGCTCTTAGACATTAAGCTATGGTGCTCTTGTGGTCAACACAAGTTTATGGCTCACATTTCTGATCTTGATGTGTCACTCAAGCAAAAAATCTAAACTGATCCTAGAATTTAGGATGTATTATGGAAGCTTGCAGTAACGTCATTTAAACCCAATGGTGGGGTTTGCATTTTTAGAGTGTTTACGGTGTTTTCTCCCCAACGATTCTGGATGAAGCTGATTGGACAATCTGGCCAGAAAGATCTCATGGGATTCGCAATGGTATGGCAGTACCCAGCCGGCCTGGAGGTTAAACAGCCCTTTAGACTCGAACATATACAACTGCAGCAGAACCGGGTTTATGATAAACCTTGTTTTTTTACGCTCTTACAAGATCCACATTTGCTGCTACCAAGACCACTGTTAGCATAGGGCTCCTTCGGGACTCCAAATAAACAGTGTGTAAATGCCACATGTGAATCTTAGGAAAGTTTTCACAAACTGTACTGCATATATACCTAACCTCGCCGCCGTGCTGAATGGTCATAGATGGGAATGTAGATCAGATCC
The DNA here is from genome assembly GCF_947034865.1 of Barbatula barbatula. Taxonomy (NCBI): domain Eukaryota; kingdom Metazoa; phylum Chordata; class Actinopteri; order Cypriniformes; family Nemacheilidae; genus Barbatula; species Barbatula barbatula. Next base: position 8,982,604 of record NC_136773.1, read on the forward strand.
TTGAATAAGAGACACTAGAAGAAGGTGTGCAGGGTAAAGTGGGTGTGATACTGGCCCCTGAGCAGACACAATGATTTAGACAGGTGAAGGGATGCTGCAGATCAGTCTTTCTGTCAAGGCCAAAGTCTCAAACATACACGCTTGTGTAGGTGTTTTTATCAGGGGTGAACGGTAAAATGTTTCCATATCCCTCCCTTTTTTCTTTTTGTGTTCCCCTCTTCCTCTTTCTCTCTCTCTCTCTCTCTCTCTCTCTTTGGCCGGAGGCACACGGTGTTGTATGGGGAGCGATTGATTTTTCCTCCCTTTCCTTCTCTAGCTGGGATTTTGACAGAATCATGGCTCTATGGAAACAAAGAAAACTGTTCTTTGACAACGGAGGGGGAGGGCGAGCTGAATCTCTCATATATATTGTTCAGAAGCTACAATAGAATTGTTAATCACAGTCTCTCAGCTCAAGGTCCAGTGATGCAGGACTAAGTCACGCCACAATCGACTCGGCCGGCAGTGCACTTCATATCAGAATGACAGGAGAAAGTCACCTATAAAATAAAGAAAACTCATCTCATGATCTCACATAACTAAACTCTAACTAAACTACACTTTGCATTCTCAACTTCACATCATGTATCAGTGTTTCTGTGGAGAAAGGTGTAGTCTTTCTGCTTTTCAGCTCGAGCCTTTTAATCGTTTGTTGTTCTAGTTTCTCCTATACCCTTATGTATCCTATACTATGAAAATATACTGGTCACTGTATTAGTTACTCCTGTTCATTTGCTCTTTAACACAAATACAGCTGCGGAAAAGATTAGGAGACCACTGCAAATTTTCGTTTCAAGTCAGGACTTGTAGATGTATTGTTGAATTTTACCAAAATCAGACTTCAAGAATGTCATAAAGTCATCCAACATCAAATGTAAGAGACTGACAGAATGATAAGACAAATGAAAACTGTGATAAAAATCTTTTCCTAAAAACATGTCGAAATATTACTGTTGTGTTGCTTAAAAGTGAATACGAACTTGTTTTCTTTGCAGTCTTTGAGGTCTAAAAAAATACAAAGCATCTTTTCTGTAATTTTCACCTGTTTCTCCAGTTTTCATTTTTATTTAAATTTTAAAATTTAAATAGAAACAATATTTTATCAGAAATTTGGGAGAAATATTGTTAGTAGTTCAAGGAATGAAACAAAAAATGATAATTTTATCGAAACACATAAACAGTACATTTTAAAAACAGACAATCCAATGGCCTTTATGAAAAAGGTCAGGGGAGAATGACCATACTGAGATACATAAGATAATATAGAGCGTGGAATAACATTTTGTCTTAAAATACTGCAGTGTAGAAGCAGTTAGATAACAGTGTTTTTTTTTCAGCAGCAGAAGACCACACCACTACCACTACTGTCAGGTAAAATCATAAAAGTAAAGCTGCAGTGGACAGAATAAGGTCGGGAAACCATTCTGACAAGTGCTTACTGTACTGACAAGGCAACATTTCTGCTACAACACATATATGTCAGAAGCATAATTTTACATAAACATCATGGGTCCATCCTGCCCTGTATCAAAGGGCTCAGGCTGGTGCTGTATTGGTTTAAATAAAACCTTCGGTCACACTTTAAGGTCAAATTCGCTGTATTAATAAACCATTAACTATGTCTTTTGCCTCAGTAAACCCTTGCTTATTAATAGTTAGTAAGGTAGCTGTTAGGTTTAGGTATCGCTTAGGATTAGGGAAGTCATGTAGAATATGTGCTTTATAAATACTAATAAAAAGCCAATATGCTAATAATAGGCATGCTGATAAGCAACTGTTGAATAGTGAGAATTGGTCCCTATACTAAAGTGTTGCAAAACTTCCTTTGCCTTGGACCTCTAAGTAAAGTGAAAACTGAGGATTGATTAAACATCAGAGCCAACATGAGGTTTGTTGATGAATCTCCATCCCTTTATGACCACAATGTCCCTAACTTCTAATGGCTTCTTTCAACAGAAGTACCGCACCATGTCACAAATCTCAGATCATCTCAAACTACGCTACCACACTGACACGGCAGAATATTTCATATGTGTTTATGTGTATATTTCATGTTTATGCGATTGTGCTTTCATCTAAAAGAATAACATACTGTATACCTTAGATAATACAGAGAACATGATTCTTTACATTTAAACCACTTTTATAATATGACTAAAAATGAAATCATTCGATAGATTCACAAAATATTACTTTGCGTTTATTTTAAAAGCATTTCACACGCACACTGCTCATAAATAATGCATTCCTCATCAAATACTTTACATCTCTCTGCACTCTGAACTGAATTTAGTGTTTTCTTATCAATATTGAAATCATGTAAGCATTGAAATCAATAGCACCTCCAACCACATGGGAGGGTTTCGAAGTTGCCAGATTGTGTCTCTGTGTAATTCATACCCAGAGCCAGTTTGCAGACTTAATTTTTATTGAATTGTTGCTGTAATTTGAATACTGCGAGTGGAGGACTTGGCACATGGCAATGCAGCGCGGGAAACTCACGGACATTTGACCGGCAGCTCACGGTGAGCGCCCGACAAAAATTCTGAGGATAACAGTCAATGCGGATCACATAAAAATATGTGAAAACCACCAAATTGACATCAGTATTTTATATGACCTAAAACTGCACACTTCCCGTCATATTAAAGAATATGGATGAATTTACTAGTGTCTTTTCTTGCCTATGAACACATAGTTGATTTGTGCCACGATTGTCCTGAAGCCATCTGGTAACATTTCCACGTTTCAAGGATAGAAATCAATAGCAATAATTTCTAAGGTGTCTCTGACACACACACACATGCTCTGTGGAAGCTGTGCGAGCATGACACGCACTGTCCTCCATCTTTCTCCTCTTTGTTTCTCATTTCTCATTTCCTGTTTTCTGTTTATTCCTTATTTCATAGTTATAAATGAGTTCTAAATAAGCAGTTAACTGTAAATTATAGGTCGACAAATTAGCCCCAACAATCAATGTATGTAGTTTTTTTTCCATTTCTTTTTCATAAAAATTACATGCAAAACACGCTTTCTGCTGGATTGTATTTGTTTTCATGTTATAAGTTTTAGCATGTAGCATAGCCACGCCTAGACTTCTATGTTTATTGATTTACCAAATTACCATGGAATCCTCTAGCAAGAGATATGCAGTTGGTGTACAGAGACTAGAGTACACATCAATCTGTGCAGTTTTTTTGTCCTTTATTTTCACATCCTAGAGGTTGACGCTACAAGGATGTCGTTCCCGATTTTTGTTTTAGAGAAGATCTTAAATGTGATATTTTTGAATATCAGGCTGCCATTTTTCCTTTACATATCTCATCTTCCCCTCTCCAGATCCACATATGAATGGTTTTGTGCTGTTGAATGTTGAGGGAAGAACCGTATTGACCAGTGGTTCCACCGCATGTTTCTGAAACAGCCAATTGATCAATCTATCCCCCACCGCTACTGTAATCAATCAGGTAAGTTAAAAAGCCATTGTGTATTATACTGTCAGGAATGGCTGGGCTGTTGGACACGTGTTTGCATTGTAATATTGTGTACACAGTCGGTAATGTATGTGTGTGATTAGTGTTTTTTCTTCAGTAATGCAGGAATGATGTAAAATGCGAAAATTATGTTTTGAGTTGGTCTGCTCACAGCTGTGAACCCGTCAAAGATCTGCTGATATAATCTCAGCTGCCAGCACTCTCTCAGTCTCTTTCTAAACAGTCACTTACTCACTCACCCCATTAGACTGATGAAACCATGCCTGCCCCACAACTCATCGGCGTCATGTTAAAACCAGCCATCGCTGACTGGAATGCTACGATCAACATGAATAAAGACTTTGCAAGTTTGCATCACGCATTGACTTGGATAACACAGGCAAACCCATGAACACATGCCCAGGTCACATTGTGCTTTCCAACAGAGAATTATATTTTGCATAAACCAAAATGCAAACTATATGAATTTATACAAGAATTGAACCTCAAATCTTTTAAAAGTAGCATATTTGGATGCCGATTCTCATTATCGCGGTTCAGGGCACTTAGGATTGTTTTCAAGGATACTTGAAAAATGATGCACATCATTGTTTTTGAACTTGCGACACATTCATTTGAAATGATCATGTTTCTTTCATATCATAGCTTTTTTTAGCTACATTTTTATATAAATGTGACTTTCCAGAGAAAAACACAAATATAAAATGGCATACTTGCTGTCTACGTATCTGTACATATTTTTTTTGGCTGTATTAATTGAAAAAATAAATAATGCTGTGGGTCCACTAGACCTGCAAACATTGTCTAAGGAACAAAAACATGACTACCATGCAAGGTTGTCATTATTGCACAAAAAATATTATTTTGAGCAAAATACGATTGGTTTTGCATATTGTTGGGGTGACATGTGACCCTCACACGTTCTTGACACCAGGGCAGCAGATGGAATGAAGCATATAACCAGCATCATGTAGAGTACACATTTATGATTTATGATCACAATCATGTGTTTACAGTCATTGATTTCATTGCTTTAAATTACTGACGCTCTCAGTTTAAATCTGACAGCTTACTGCATCTGGTCAGTGTGTGTGTCCATTCTGGTCTTATGGTCTGGTCAGTGACCTTGACCCCAGAGGTCATCGGGCAGCAGGGTGACCAGCTGTCGGTTTTAAAGATGCTATCATCAAGGAGAGAAGTTGCTTTATCTCTACTAACACACACACTTACACACAAATATATAGACAGCATACACAGAGATACTAAAAGCTTACACAAAACTACGCACCCAATATTACTCAATGGTTTTATATAAATGTCTGTCATTTGAAGAGGACCAGACTTTGAGTCGATCTAATATTGCGGTGTGGCTGAGTGCTCGAATGGGCCCTTGTGTGAGATGGTAAAGTGTAATGAGGGGTCATTTTGTGTTCAGCAATGTTTTAAATCAGAAGGTCTCTCATCTCCTGTGTTTCTCAGAGCAGATATCGCTTTTTGTTTTTTTTGCTTCTCTCTCATTTTCTGATTGCAAATAATGTCTTATGATTTTTCTGTGGGCCGCTGTAAATGCGGTATAGATTACTGTATCACGATTCTTCTGTCTCTGAGCCTCTGAGCACTGATTTAATTTCACTCTGTAAGGAGCAGAATGAGTCAGTTATATACACCTGATTGTTTTCACTCAAGCCTGTTTTCAGGCACTATAGCTTTCTTATCTACAACCTCTTCTGTTTCTTACAGTGTCTCCTATGCACTTGCTCTTTTGCTCTCAATCGTACTGTGTGAATATTAAAATAAAATGAGGACTTTCAAGATTCTTGTCGCTATTCTTTTCTCATGTTGGTTGGACTGAATAACTTAAGTGGTGTAACCATATGGTAACAACCGTGAAATTGAGTGTATACATCTTTGTTGTGTTTTACTGTAGTTTCCTCGTCGTTTTAAAGAACGTTTTTAGAACATTGTCTTTTTAATGGGATTAAAATGATTGAAAAAGTGTCCTTGTATCAGTGATTTGATATCTTGCTTAAATGGTTTTGCTTGTAACATGGAATAAAAAAGTGAATGTTTGACCTGGTGGACGAGTTTTACTTTAATGATATTAATATTCCAAAAATGTAAAGTTGTTTTACAAGGCATTTACGATCACAGTGAATCCCCGAACAAACTACATCAGCGTGTCATTTTGGTTTATGGCTGTATATCTTGGTAGCATCAACAACAGTGAAATTCATTCACTAACTTCCACATAGGTTAAATGCTGTGTTGAGCTTTTAACAGAAACTCTCAATAGAATAAAACCTTCAAAAGAAACTATTGAGAGGCTAAATATTTATTTCTGACACTGGTCTGGACCCGAACAAATTAGCCTTCATTTATTTACTCTACTGAAAGTTGGCTCACAGCTAAACCTTCCCTGTCATTTAATGACTGACGCCTCTTTAACATTTGATGTGTCCACACAAGCACTGAGCGAGTCGAGAGTTTTCCCACGGCTGAAGCTGAGGTACAGGTAAAGTCAACACTCTGAGTGTATTTCTCAGGTATTTCTGAGAGGAGGCGGAGCAAAGAGGTCACAACCCTGACCGCAACATCACACTACATTGATAAGACCTTATCACTTTGGAGATGGAAATAGAAAGACAGTGAGGTAACCTGCTTCTTCACACATAGAAACATTGAATTGTCTTTGCACAAGAGTCTCCAGTCAGAAAATGTGAAACAGCATACCAATGTGATATATTGATTGGTCAATAGTAAATGCAGGTTTCGTTATTTGTGTCAGTTTTTTGTAAAAACCTTATGTACTACACATATTTAAGGAATCACATTGACTGTCAGGTTAGTGTCTAGGTTACATTTGGAATAATACACTTTTCTTCACTAAAGGAAATGTGATTTTCCAAGAAGGTTTTCACCTTTCTATCAACAAATCAGGGGCAGGATTAGGTTTAAGGTCAATGTTAGCCTAAGGACAGGGTTAGGAACATGTATATCATCCCTTCAAACCTCCGTTTTTACTCTTACAGTATTTGAGGGTCATAGTGAAGGATTTTAGAATTTGAGTTTCTTGTTGTGTTTGCACCACAGGAACTGGAAGGAATTTTTATTCGGGAACCCCTTTGACATCTTTTTTTCTTAGCGGGGTCACTTTGTTTTACTTCTCCTGTAAGACTGTCCCATAAACTTTAATTTCATAGTCCTTTTGCTTTTTTCAACCGCAACTTATGTGTCTAAATTGCATCTCTGTGTTCACAGATCCAATCACGGATCATGCCTTAGTTGTTTGTTTTTTAAATGCACTGTCGCTGGGCTCCTGTCACTTCAGAATGGGACAAGTAAATGGGAAAACTTAGTTTGCGAACGACAGCCCTCATTACTGATCCCATAACTTTGTTCCTGAGATTACCCGATGCGAAAGCGGCTATAGTCATTTGTCAATTGTGCAGATAAGCCGTCTCAAGATTTAATTTCATGAATGTAAACCGTTCTGCAACCTTATGCGCACAAATTTTTGCAGATGTGGTTCATGGATGCTGTTAGAAGTGTAATCGGAAGACGGCACAGCGTTGGCAGGAAGACTGAGCACCACAGGGATGGCAGGAAATAGATGGGCTACTTCCAGCCGCTCAGCATTTCAGCGTGTGTTTTGCCTTTTTATTGGCCGTGGCATCATGATAGATAATCACAGGGGGATCACATAGAGTTTTTGTTAGAGATTTATGTGTTGTTTCTGGTGCACTTGCATCAGGGCTACAATAAATGATGCTGCACTAACAAACAAATTGGTGGGTACAAAATGCCAGAGTTTGGTCATTTCAGTGATTAATACAATCTCTACAGATGGAGATCTTTTCTAACCTTGTCAGGACATCATTTAAAATGTATATAACAAAATCGAATGCCAAATATGAAACAAATTCCTAGCCAATGCATGTCAAACTGAAAATTGGAAAAACTTATCTAAATTACCTTAAAGCGGCAGTCCGGAAGATTGGCTTATTTGTCGCCATCTCAGTTTGTTATTGCTACTGCAAGTGATGTGCGGAGGTATTTTCTTGACGTGAGTTGTGATTTGGCACTGCTCAACTGCGCGGATGAGTCAAATTCTTTTTTACCGCATGTCACGTGTGGCCTGTGACAGTGTAATAAAAATAACAGATAACAATGCAGATTATGCAACAATGCAACACGAAACAAATTAGAACATAAACAGACCCAAATAGCGCAAAACTGCCGTTTTGTGCCGTTTTGGCCGGGAGATGTTTTGTTATTTCTCATTGAAACTCCTGTAACGTGACCTGTACAGAAGATCCCCTAAGCGACCACGGGTCTCAAATGCCGACAGTTACCGTCATATATAATTTTACACTATATATATTAAATATACGCAAAGCCTTCCCTTGCAAAAAAAAGTGTGTAAATTTGAGTAAAATCTCATTCTTCACTTATCACCTGTGAGTGCGTCACATGAAATACAGATGTGGGGAGGTCATTTCTAAATCACACAAGGTCCCCAGATAATACTCATCAACCGGGCTGCTTGGCGTTTAAAAGTAAAAGTACTAAACTTATTTTAGTAAATAAATTAATTATTATAAATAATAATAAAAGTTTCCAAGAAAAGAATGTCACCCCTGTCACCGGCAGCATCCACACGCGCAAGCAGCCACCAAATAAAATCGACCCGACAGGGAAAATTACAAACCATTATTACAAGCTTTCCGTGGTGTATTTAGCAAGGGTAGTGACACAGTTTTGAACACCGTTATTTCATGTACTTTCTCAATAATTGGATTTAGTTCATTTTTACTCTAAATAACTTACAGACTTCCACTTTAAACTACAACAACACAAGCACCAACTATAAATTCATTTTAAAGGCCCACTGAAGGGCCTGGGAATGTGCAGCTTGATGCATCTGTCGGATGCACTACGTCATTTCCACTGAAACAGAAAAATAGGACAGGCCATATTTAGTGGCTCCTCTGCCTTTAAACTAGCCAATAGAGTTTAGTTTACCCCACAGCCTGAAATTTAATAAGAAGTGCAGAATAATGTCATTAAAAATTGATTCATATTGGCTGAAGAGACTGCAACATCCTTTTCTTCTAAATGCTAATTTTGTCTAAAAAAAACCTTTCAATTTCAAAGGGTCTCGAATCAATCCCAAAATGTAGACCAAACATATATAAAAATCTATTAAAACGTCGTCCTACTTCAAAAAACCCAGCTTCAAAATCTTCAAAAAGAATCAATTTAAACCCAAATATATTCCAAATGTATAGCTGTGTTTACTTTAATAAGAGCAGTGTGCGATGTGTAATATACAAAAGTATTAGTGCCCATGTATCGTACACTGCTACACACCATACACACCCAACTAGCTGACTGGACTGTTTCATTTACCGTCAAACATATTTCTCTCAAAAAGCATATTTCTCTCAAATTCAATTACTTGAACGGATATGTTGCATTCCAAACATATCGAATGTTCTGTGCAGACGGCAATGGGTCAGATACACTTAGATCAGAACCCTGCAAAAGTTTGATGCTACCATTTATTCATTACTATAAGTCAACAAAAGATATCAGTTCTTATTGGTTTAGGGCTTTGCATTTTAAACTCAGGTTACTACATGCAATTGTTTATTTTACTTGGATGTTAAGCATAGTTTTTTTCTTCATTTGAATGTTGCACAGAGCTCCTTCTGAAAGATCTCAGCCGCATGCGGTGGAGTTGATCTAGACACGATGGTACAGACTCCACCATGAGATTTCAGCGCACTGTAGGCTGAATGCCTGCAGGCCGGTATGTGTGTATTGATCGGCTTTATCATCCCTTCTGGGGAAAATAACATCTCTGTGGCACAAAGACACACAATATGTGTGCCTCAGTCTCAGAGAGGGACGTACATCTACTGTATCTATCTGTCTCAAAGCGATGCTGGAGATGCAATATTCACTCATCTCATTATGCAATATTCGCCTTCTTATCTGTGTTGATGATTATAACATGATAGAATTCAATAAAGTGCTTAAAGGGAGGAGATGAAGAGTCTAAAAGGGGTAGTTCACCCAGACATAAACATTCCATCATCATTTTACCATCACGTCTTTCAGTACCTGTTCAGTATATGACTCTACAAAATATCTTCTTTTGTGTTCTACAGAAGTCATAGAAGTTTGGAATGACATGGCGGTGACTAAATCGTGGAAGAATCATCATTTTTGACTGGTTGATGTTTACGAAAGGACATTTATAGAAATGGTTGTCTTCATGCTAAAAAAAGACAAAAGGAGGATATTGCGCTGGCTTCCCACCACATTTAACACGATTTCAAGTTGTCAATCAATCAATTCTATCCAAGAGCTCCGTCTTCATGCTAACCCTGAAGAATGCGTGGAGATAACTCTAAAGAGATGAAATAACAAGATTAAATAAGAATAAAATAACTAGTGAATTATTATAGTTTGTTTGATTGAGCCCAGTACTTATTTGTCTGAAGATCTTACTTTTTATTTCTTTTTAATTTTGCTAAATTTGTCTTACCGATTGTGGAGCTCAGAAAGGATTTACCTCTTTGTGAGAGTGGGAAAGTTTGCTTCTTGCAGTGCTCAGTAGTGATTATCCATCACTGGTTGTTTTAGTAATGCTTTAACCAACACACAGATTTGTTGAACAATGGGCTCGAATGAGACCTACGATAGTAGCATTTGCTCAGAGACACCTGTGGGCAGGGCAGAATGTTCACATAAATTTGTGGACGTGTGTAGCCGATGACAGATCTATCAGCGTCTTGTTTTCTTAGCAGTAAAGTTTCTGCATGCGGCAAGCAGCCGAGTGATCATTTATCTCTGGGGCTTTGTAGGTAATTATTTGGAAAGCTGATTTTCGGACTTCGCTCGGCACACAGGAATTCTCTGTGTTGTGCTTATTAGCTATAAACTGTGAGAGATTGTGAGAAATGATGTTGAAAACGGGTTCACTTTATTAAAAGAACAGTTTATTTCTCATCAAACATTGTTCACGTGTTTTATAGTGACATTTGATTACCAATCATGTTTTACCTTTTTTTATTTATTCACTTTATTCACTCTCAAACACCATCGAAAATGAATTTGGATTACACTGCTTGGATCATTTGGTTTCAGGAGGACTTGAACTTTGTTTAACGGAGATTTATGAATCTATATATCCTTTATTTGACCAAGTAAATCCCATTGAAATAACACAATTTCTTCTTCTAGGAAGACGTGGTCAAGTTGGCGGCACATAGTTTTGCACAGAAAAAAACAGCAAATAAAACATTACTGAGACAAGCCAATCAATAAACGTGAGATACAAGAAAAGTACTTTAGACAGTTTGCTAAATAAGTTTAAAAGTACTGGAAGAGGTGGTTTTGTAATTCGTTCCAGGTCCACGGAAAAAGTTAGAATACACCTTTGGAACATTTAATCAACTGTACGATAAATATATCAGGTGACATTTATTTCTGTCACAGATCTATATGATCTTTCTTTCCACTATGGGTCGCTTTACCAGCAATGCTTTCTAGCTGCTTCGTCACATTGTTCTTGAAGAATTAAATACAGTTATTCATGTGTGTACACACTAATAAAAAAAGGTGCTTCAAAAGGTCCTTTGATGCCATAGATGAAACTTTTGTTTCCATAAAGAACCTTTAACATCTGAAGAACCTTTCTGTTTCAGAAAAAGGTTCTTCGGATTATAAAAAGTAAGAGAGAGAGAGCGTTCTTTATAGAACCTTGGACTGAATGGTTCTTTGTGGAAACAAAAATGGTTCTTCTATGGCATCGCTGTGAAGAACCTTTTAAGGATTTTTATTTTTTAGGGTGTACTGATATGCGTGTGTGCAATGACCTGTTCAAGCATGTTTGTGTGATTATATCTCTCGCACATTACACAGAGCTCACAGCAGTGTCGGAAATATCACCTTCACTAATGAAGGTTATACAGATCTATACACTGCTCGTGTCATTTTTTATAAATGGCAGTCAGATAGCTTTGAAATCTGTTTAATCTCTTTCAGATACCTTATCATATGTACTTATCATATCTATCTATCTATTCATCTATCCATGCATCATCCATCTACTGTGTATATATACTGTATATTATCTGTTTGATACTTTGAAAAAACAAGCATGAATTCAGTTCCTTGAAACTTTCTGTTTCTGTACTATACTATTAATACTACTAAGTCAATCAAATTCAGCTATAAGTGGAGTGCTGGGCATGGCCACTGCGACTGTATGGCTGGACTAAGCTGTTAAATTAAGTCTCTGTACAGCCCAGGCACCGAGCTGCCTCCTGTTAATTAAATATTAATGATGAAAGATTATCATGGTCAAAGCCTGATTTATCAACAAGCTCTGGTTTGCTCGGAAACCACACTGTGGTTCGGATACAGCACTTGTATCAGCTCCAAATCTGAATAATTCAGATCCTGTGTGTGTGTGTGTGTGTGTGTGTGTGTGTGTGTGTGTGTGTGTGCGTGCGTGCGTGCGTGCGTGCGTGCGTGCGTGCGTGCGTGCGTGCGTGCCTGCCTGCCTGCCTGCGTGCGTGCGTGCATGCGTGCGTGTATGTGTTATAATTTATTATAAAGTTAGATGCTACCACAGCAAATTCCACATGCAATGTAATTGTGGCAGAGTATGTGTTTTAGTCATTTTTAAAGCAAGAAGGGTTTCCAAAATGATCAACTGCATTAAATAAGATGAAACAAGCACCCAGATCCTATGGAGTGACCATTGGTTGCCATATGAACCCTGAGTCAGTGACCCTTGACCCATCATTGTGAAACCCATCTCAATGGCAGATGGTGTACAACTCCAAGATGAAGCTCAAATACATGTAACTGTTCAATGTTAGGTTGTTTTTTCTGTGATCCTTGCGGTAGCTTCCCAACCCCTGAAACACAATTAGGGAACGGACAAATGCAAATATAAGGAGAAAAATACAAATTGAATTATAAGTGACTTCATACAGATGTGTAAATGTACAAAACGTGTTGTGGATAATGGCAGGAGATCAAATCACTCCATGTGTTTTAGCTTCAATTTTAGATTAAAATACTATATATGTATTATTTGATTTAAGTGCAAGCATATCTTTTAGGCTTGAGTGTAATATTAAGAGCACTCTTCTCCTCTCAATAAGCTGGTTATACTCCATGAACAGTATAGTGGGAGCTATCTGAATTGATCACATGGTGTTGATTACAAAGGGCAGATGACTGCTAAAGCAACACAGGCCCTCAGCTACCATAAGAACTATATGATGTATTCTTAATAATTATGCAATAAGCATATATAAAATACCTTAATGATCCCCAAAATATAAAAATTGTTATTGCATTAACTGAACAGATTTGAAAAGCAGATTTTTGTTTATTCTCGATCTTTTTTTATTCAGACATCCTCATTTTTTATATGTCGAATGGTTCATTTTATTATTTCACATCGTTTTCATATTTTAAACATGTGCTGAATTTGTCACATTTTAAAGAAAATGAATTGGTTTGAATTTTGAACGGATGAATATATTGGATTTCGAATATGTTTTTTTTATTTACATACATATAGAATCAAACAAATTATTTAATATGTTCAAGAAAACATGTTCACTGTGCTGTGTGCAGACGGCCGTGTGTGTGCGTTTGTGTGTGTGTGAGTCGAGTGCGCGTTCACTGATCGAACATTTCGATTGTTACTGAAATCATTTGCATACTGATTCTCTTCCAGCTCGCGCCCGATCCATAACTCCTCGCGCGGCTATTCAAATGCACGCGCATCGTTAAATGCACGGATAAGACAGAATAAAGAGCCGTGCAAACGGCTAACTGCGCCGACAGAACCGGAGATTTTACCCGTGGATGCTGTGATTTGATCATGGAAATGGTGGAAACGATTATCCCGTTGGAAGAGACGCAATGGATTGATGCAAGAAGCGCTTTACGCACGGAGAAGGCTGAGCAAACTGCTCTTCAAACGACTTCTGAACAACGAAAACTGTGGATAACAGATAAAAACCTTCAGGTACATGTTTGTGCGTGGTTTAACAGTGATCATGTCTTAAACGATGGCGATGAAATCCCGTTTGAAGCGCGCTTGGTGTCGGTGCGCATGGAAAAGTGTGTGTGCCTGTGTGGAATCGCTGCGTGATATGTCGTTTTACTGGATGCCCTAACATTTGGCGTACTGCGGAGTTTACTGAACTCCGAAACAAGGTTTAAATCAGAGGTCAAAAAAGGGTTCAAAAGGAGCCGTACTTCCACAAAACATTGACTATAATGAGCGTATAACCATGCATCAAATACAGAGTCCATGCGCAGAATTCCTTACTGTTGAATGGGGTGTGTCTCGACTGTGGCACACACTGGTATCCGTGTTTGCAGATGAGTGGGGTTCAAGGGTTCGTGTTTCACTGCCCGATTATAATTGGATCAGAAACAGCCTTTAAAAATATCTGGCGCGTCGGGTCACTGAATGTCACCTGTTATCCTTATTAATTATGATAATCATGTTAAGGCTCGTGTGTTTATGTAGCTCATGCCCGCCCATTTCACCACCCGCTAAAAAAACGTTTTGATTTTAAAATGTAAGGTGCATTTGAAGAGTTTCCTGTAAACTAATAAGTAATAAGGATAAAAGGAGGAGACTGTCATTCTGCACAGATTATTTGCTTAAAATGTGTCGTCCAAATGTAGCATTATATATGCCAAAAATTACTTTCTTCATTCTAATTGACTATAAAATAAATAAATGCTTTCTGCAAATGTATTGCAAGTTTATCCCTGACTATAGAACTCTAGTTGCATTACTCTGCATCTCTCTCTCTCTCTCTCTCTCTCTCCTGTGTGTCTGTTTATCTAAATCTGCATATTAATGTTTATAAGTAAAGCCAGTTGTATGAATCCTAATCCTAACCCTATACACCTTTAAATAAAACTTTACAAATATGATCATGACCATATATCTCAGATAAAACGCCACTTCCATGCTTGATGTCTGGGACTTGTAAGGGATTACTTGTTTAAAGCAAAACGAGAGTATCCCGATTGATTTGAATAAATTGGTAGTACAGCATTTCAACTGTTAATCAATCTTAAAGTGGTTTGATGTAAATCCGCCTGCTACGCAGAAGCCAATAACACTTTAGGCCAGACGTAGACTTTGAACAAGACCACAAATAAAACCGGACTAACGACACCTGAAGCGCAAAAAATCAAGTGTTTCAGCATTTCAAAAGCAAGCAGCGAATTTTATCTTTACTTTTACGCATTGATAGACTGTGTAATACGTTTTTGTTTACTGTGTGCAGAACCTGTGCTGAAGTGATCGATAAAATGGAGATCGAATTATAACCTTTAGTTCACGCAACACCTCCACTTCCTTTTTTTACCGGAAGAAACACTCAAACATTTTTGGAATCGATTTATTGATTCGGTGCGTGTAGAAATAGAAAATATTGTTGAATTAAAAATGGACGAATTAATTTTTTTATGCTCGTTGGACGCGTTAGTTTGCAATGAGCTTCAAATGATCCCGTTAAATCAATCTATTAACACTTTAGGTTAGTATTTCATTCAAAGTGTTGCTGTAATTGTATCTTTTCGCTGCACTTTCAATTGAAAGAAATTGATCCGCTAATGTAATCCAGAATCGATTGTTGCATATTTCAATCATCCTCTCCCTGAGAGCTTTGAGACCCGTGAGTCTTTCAGATAAGAAACACATAGTCATATATGTTTCTAAAACAATCGTGTAGGACTTATTCTGATCTTATTCTGATCTTGCCTTTTAACGGTTTTTATTGTTTCGTTTTAACAGTATTTTAAGTAAATGCTTATTCATCAGTAGCCACATTTCATAGCCTACATAAAATAATTGAACTAGTGAAATATAATAAAAAAGAACAAATCAATATGATAACCATGGAGAATTGTGAAATTATTTGTCAATATGTCAAAACGACGTTTACTAATTTAACTTTATTAATAAAGTATTATGATTATTAATATTACTGTTGTTGTGTTGTGTTGAAAACAACAATAAATAGTAATGATCATAAACATTTTAGTAAAATCTACTTTTTTATATTTGGTAATATCTAATATTTAACGTTATTTTTAAAGTTACGTTTGAACTATTAGCCACTCAAAATAAAGTGATGAGCAACTTATTGAACTTTTTCTGCATAACATATATATATATATATATATATATATATATATATATATATATATATATATATATAATCACGCAATGAATACAACAGAACAAGATATCAATGTGTAAACATTTACAGTATTATTTAATTTAAAAATACGTTTAAATTACAAACATTAATTCTACGTTTTTAATAACCTGTCTTGTTAATGTTTGACTCTGTATTGATCGGCGCTGCAGTTTGTTTATACAGTGACATTACAGTGCCCATTTGCCTTTGATTCATATTTAAAGTGGCTTTAAATGGCTTTAAAACGGTTTAAAACTCCAATGGCTTTAAAACGGTTCTCCACATATAAAAATAATAATGATGTGATGAAAGTTCAGGGGCAGAAGTCTTTAAATTATTAAATATTCTTTGTGAGTCACCAACTCCATTCAGAAATGTTCAACGAAGAGACTTTTATAATCGATATTTTGTGCATTGGCACTGCCTTCTCTGTCTTTAAGTCCATCTTTATCAGGCAATTAGATCAATCATAATGAAACAAAAATTTTAAAATAAAATAATACTATCAAATTTGTTTTAAAAATGTAACGACGATTTTATTTCTTTTACATTTTTCTATCTAAAATTTAGCTTTACATTTGTATTTGTTGCATATTTGTTAAACAATAGTCTAGACGCGTATAATTCTAGATTTGACCATAATTATTATTATTGTCAGTCTAAAATTATAATTTTATATAAAATGTATTACATTTTGTGGAATTGACATATACTGCGTTTCTTTCCAGACATGACCAGTTAATCGTGTCACCACTCATTTCAACAGTTAAAAGATATGCAAACTTTCAGGGACAAGGAGGGACGCCTACGCTCAACAGAAAGACCCTTCATAACCCCCACACACGCGGACGCACACACACACCGCTGGGCACGTCACGGAGACACGAGTGCGAATGAAAAATATCGACCACTATGAGAATGTGCGCAGATGTGGCTTGCTGCTAAATTTCGTGCTTGAATACGATCTTTTCATCAAATTAATGGTCGACGGTGATAATCCAAAACTGCACTGGGTGGCTAGTCATTTTTGTGAAGATAAACCGCATTTTAGAAATTCTAAATCTTACCACTGTACATTTCCGGAAAAAGTGTATAAACGTGTCATATATGCTTCAATAACTATAATATAGGCTTTACAATACGTGTCATATTGTGAACACAGTATTAAAACACAATACTGTGTTTTAATGATTTTATTTCTCATTCATGTAACACATTTTTGATCTTCTTGAGAATAAAGACTGGAAACACCTTTGGATATATGATTTCCTTAACTACAATTCTCTTAAATGTGTTTATAATTATTAATAGGGGCTGGTGTCCACAGTTGTCAAATCGTCACTAACTATCCGAGTTGACTTCTAATTTAATTTTTTGTTCATTTTAACTCGCTAATCTGGGTGGTATTGTTCTTGAGCCTGACAGATGTATGTGTGTTTTGTCACTAAGCAGGTCCCTAAGAATCAAGGAAAAGTCTGAAAAAGTTAATCTCTCGCCTCCCCCGCAGCTGTTAGCTTCAGGAGTCTTGAAGCGTCACCTTTGACATGTCCCCAACGAGCGCGAGCGGGGGCCAAAGGCAGTGGCCCCAGGACTGACCGCTGCAAGCTGTCACCACACCCGGGCTTGGACGCTTTCGCGGGCCCCTAACTGCCCGGTTATCTCCTTCTCTCGCTTGACTGCATATGAAACTGACTTACTGGAGTCGAATTTAACTGTAAACAATGTGAGGTTTTGCAAAGTGATATGTTTGTGTGGGGGGACATGGGCTTTATAACTGCCCTAATGATGTTTATGTGACGCCAACTCTCAAAAACGCATACATACCTATTTAACATGATATATGTTGTTATTATGACATATGTGAATTGTATTTATCCAATCTATATTAACATGTACACATATACATCGCTTTGGATAGAAGCGTCTGTAAATTTGATGTGTTATTTGTTTTTGTCATTAACCGGATTTTTGAGCTAATTATTACATGTGTTTTACAATATGTATTTTGCAAAATAAACGAGGGCCCTGCTCATTTAGGTGCAGAATGAAGTTCACTCATGAAAGGTAATGTGCTGTGTCATTATTCTGCCAGGCCACGGAAGCGGGACACACTCCTGATGGCTTGGTTCGTTACTCTTAATAGCACAACAATAGAAACATCTGTCCAGCCTTTCTCTGCCTATTACCAATCCGTCTGTGCCCGATCCCCCTAAAAACTCCAACTCTGCATGGAACGCGAGAACTCGCGTTCAACAGTCTGTATTTTCATTATTGTAATTCTGAAATAAAAAAAAGTGTATATTCTGAATATAGTGTCTCGTTTTTAATTGTTGTCCATTTGAGGTCGTGACGCATTGCCTTTTTTCATTGTGCTTTCATACATATTTTACACACTATTGAAATCGCCTACTGTGTGAACAATTCTCTAAAGATTGAATATCCCAGGGCATTAAGGAGGTTCTCCAAAACGAATAGCCCTTATCTTGTGCGTTCATAATAATGGTCTTGGATTATACTCCGTGGGATCATGTAATCATTCAAATGAGGTATATCATTAAAACACTTAATTTCCGAAAGCATTTATTGATGCTTTGGTACATCAGTCTGTCTGAGGTCATTCAAGCTATGTCCAGAAGGAGGTATTCCTATCTGGAACAGAAAATGGGGTGCAACTTCCTTAATGCCTGACGTCAGAGGGCTGGGACCAGCGCGCGTGCGCGGGAGCGCGGAGCGGCAGCCGCAGCGCTGAGCTGAGAGCGAAACAACAGCAGACATGGCAAGAGATGGCGAGGGACGCGAGCACACTGACACCATGCACTGCTGAAGGGACGGGGGCCTTAACATCTGAGGAAAAATACGCAACTTTATAACACGAAAAAGGGTAAAAAAAGAAAAAAGAAAGAAAAATTAGAGAGACACTAAAAACTGAACTTTATTTTCAATGAGCGCACTTCTGTGGACACAGCTCCGCCATATCAGATAGATGATTTGTCCACACGCCTGCACGTATAATGAACGCACAGCTGTCTATGGAGAACATTGTCGACCTGCACGGATTGAGTCATGAACCGGTCCCCAGCGCAGCGGATCTCATGACCGGAGACAGCCATCATCACAGGAGCCATCGGAGCACTCTGTCAGCCCATGCGCGCTCCATGGGCATGGCATCAATCCTGGACAGCAGCGACTATCATCACCACCGGCCCCCGGAGCACCCCGGGCTAGCCACCCACCTGCACCCGGCCATGAGCATGGCGTGCGAGGCTCCCCCCGGGATGAGCATGAGCAGCACCTACACCACTCTCACGCCGTTACAGCCCTTGCCGCCGATCTCCACCGTCTCGGACAAATTCCCTCACCATCATCACCACCACCATCATCATCACCATCATCCGCACCAAAGGATCCCGGGCAACGTCAGCGGGAGCTTCACGTTGATGAGGGACGATAGGGGTCTGGCCCCGATGAACAACCTGTACTCTCAGTACCACAAGGACGTGACCAGCATGGGACAGAGCCTGTCGCCCCTGTCTGGGTCTGGACTGAGCGGCATTCACAACTCCCAGCAAGGTCTGCCGCCGTACGGGCACCCCGGGGCCACCATGCCCGCCGAGAAGATGCTTACACCCAATGGATTCGAGGCACACCACCCCGCGATGCTGGCTCGACACGGGGAACAGCACATGAGCGCGTCCTCGGCGAGCATGGTTCCGATAAACGGCATCCATCATCACCCTCACGCCCATCTCAACGCCCAGGGCCACGGGCAGGTGCTGGGCTCAACTCGGGAGCAGAGCCACTCCGCGTCCGGTTCGCAGCTCAACAACGGCAGCAGTTCGGGTCAGATGGAGGAGGTCAATACCAAAGAAGTGGCCCAGAGGATCACGACGGAACTGAAAAGATACAGCATCCCGCAGGCCATCTTCGCGCAGAGGGTGCTGTGCCGCTCACAGGGGACGCTCTCGGATCTGCTCCGGAACCCCAAGCCCTGGAGCAAACTCAAGTCCGGCCGGGAGACCTTCCGAAGAATGTGGAAATGGCTGCAGGAGCCTGAGTTTCAGAGAATGTCCGCGCTCAGGCTCGCAGGTGAGAGAACAATAGGTAATGCACGCTTCTTTTCTTTCCTCTATCGCAGTCTCATTAGAGCTCTTCGCATGCAATTCACCAGGTCTACGCCGCATCTTTTTTTTTGTTGTAACGTTTTTCTGTTGTCTTTTTGCTATTACTATTTTTGTGCTCCTTCCTTTAACTTTGATACTCAAACTCAAGTGTGTGCTATGTGCGTATTGACAATTTATAAGGTGATCCCCTAAGATATAAATCGTTAGGAATGTGGTTGTTTTGCATTATTTGCTTCGTAATTTGTTGTTTGCTTAAATTACAACATAATGGGCACCACGGGGCCTCCCCCAGAAATATGCTGCGAAAGAATCAGAATTGTGTGTATGGAAAGCATCCAGTCCCATTGTCTCCGTTTAAAAATGAAATGAACACGAGTGCCCCACGGTGCAGTTGGCTATTCGTTTATTGATATTAATCAACTGATTTCTTAAAATCATAACTACTTGTCCAACGTTCAAATGTAGTTACGTGTATTGAGTGTGTTTGGTAAATGGTGTGCGTAAATATGCGCAAAACCGCGTGTGTGCGCGCGCTGCTCACATGGGCTTTAAAAACGTGTCGCAGTGTGTTTTGGTTTTTCTTCTGTTTTCTTATGGTTGGATCTCTTCATCCGTTGTCCAGTTCGTGTTGGCTCTGAAGCTTTTCTTAATTAACTGATCGAGCCTCCATTCATTTGCCTCATGAGAATTACAATCAATTTGAGGCCAGTGATCCGTTCAAAGCCAGCGGTGGAGACACAGAGAGCATCTAAAATAAGAGTCTCTCTCTCTGATTTCTGTCATAAATTAGGAAATTCATTTGTGCACGACAGAAACAAACTAGGAATAAATATTGAAATAGCCGATAGTTTTATTGGCGAAAATATGCATGCAGATATTAATGTAGCTTTTTCTGTTTACAAATTGTATTTTAGATATATGGGGATTCATATTATTTGTAATTTCAAAAAATCTATCAAGGCTTATGTTAATGAATAATAGTTTTACAGCATGTAGTGAAATAAGGTTTGGCTGAAATGGTTCGTTTGCGTTTGACGCACAGTGAGCGTTTGCTTGACGTTTTTATTTGATACATTGGTGGGCCAAATATTTTAAATCGTAATCATAAAGTTCATTTCGTTTTCGAGTTATGTTTTTTTAAATCAGTTGAATTTTAATTTAAACATTGCCCTTGAAACTGAAATTGTGTTCGTATCTTAATTTTTTACATAGAGTTAATATCATAAGTTTATTGAACGGCTGCTTGGCTTGTTGTTAGATTGCGTTTCCTTTGATTTAGTGACTTTATTTTTTGATTCTGCAAAATGATATTGGAATGAGTGAAGGTGATGTATATTATTGATTGAATACACGTGGCTAAGGGTATGTGATCGGCCTTCTGAGAGGTAAATATAGAATTGGTATATTGATTATTCAAATTCAATTCCCTTCTCCTTTTCCTTAGTAATGTAAGACAGTAGCGCGCTCAGCACTATTTCACCTTACAGCTCGGACTCCTAAGTTTCATGCCATTATTTCTCTGCATTTTAACGTATGGTAAAAATATCGTGATCGTATTTAAATAATGTACATTCTGTAAATAACTATATATTCAGTTAGAAAAAAATTGGAAGTCAACCACGTGTTACGAAAAGCAACAATTTAATCAAATGTAGTGACATTATTTTGATCTTGTTTATTATTATTATTATTATTAATATAACGCAAGTTGGATTCCACATTATAATACTAGACTATTCGCCTATTTTGTCTTAAACTGGCTTTTTGTAAGAGTTTGAAAATTATGACAAGATGTTATTCAACACTTTTATTCAGCATAATTGCATGCTAACAGTCCGTTAAACAGACCACTGATCAATGTGCGTTTAAATGTAACGAAACGGCATATGTATATTCATATTGAAATTGAGCTATTAACTTTATGTTAATTATGCTATATACTATAATGTTATGTATATTAAGCCTATAGCAGGACAGTGGGGCCGTGTAATGTGTATTACAATTTTAGCATTATGTAGGAGCCACTTTCTGAAATCATTTACCGTGGACGCGCCCTCGTGTGCGCGCTTATCTGGCGCCTGTCTAATGATTTGCAGACAAACAGTATCTTTGATGATCAACTGTGTTGACGGATAAAGAAGTTCGAAGTTATTTCTCTGGAAATCTGCGCAGGTCTCTTCACAGCGGCCTTGTGCATTTACACAGTTTTGATTTATGGCACCTGATAGCGAGCTCATTTGCTTTTGTTAATATTTAACAAATGGCCTTTCCTGTGCATAGTTTTATTTATTTTCGTACACATATATAACAACGGCTCCTTATAAAAATAAAATAAAAAATACTAAGCTACAGGACATTTATATGATGCTAGATATTTAACGACTTAAATATATGTGTGCAATATATATGTAAATATAATTTATAAAAAAACATTTAGGGGCTGTTTCCCGGACAGGGAGTAGTTTAAACGAGGAGTCGGCCTTATTTAAATTAGGATATTTAAGTATTTTTTAATATATACCTTACAAAATACGTTACTGACAAAACAATCGCACTGGTATATTTTAAGATATGTCAGTGTAAGTTGTTTTCGATCGAGACACCTTTAACATTTAAGTTAGTCTGTGTCTTAAGCCCTGTCCGGGAAACCGCCCTTAAGGCTTTTTCTTTTTTTTAGAAATTAAGTAGGCCTGCGTCTTGCGAATAAGTTGACGAAATTGAGAAATAACATTTTCAATTTCATTAATACTATCGAAAAAAATATATATTAGAGGTGAGTTGAAGAATTTGGACTTTTATATTTATGAGACTTACAGGCTATGTAAATGCTGCTGCGTTTTATGAGTCGCAGCATATGTTCAACGGGCTGTTTGCGCCCCCTTGTGTTTTTCTCTTTAACAGCACACTAGAATTTAAAAGTACACCCTGCAAGCAAAGATCATTTTTAGATAGACACGTGAGTGCTTGCGTAAATATCTTCTACATTATATCATTTATTGACACAAAGCAAGTGCTCCGATTGGCTGTGAAATTGGATGGAAAAAGGCACCATGGACAGTTCCATAACGCTAAAATCTCTCTAGAAAACATCGTGATTTCAGTGTTAACCTTTGTTTTATGGGAGAAAACCTCCTATGGTTTTACCGACTTGAATTAGGAACCATTTTAAAGAAAAAGCTTCAGACTAGGCCAACCGTGTTGACATTTTATATTTATTTCACTAAGCTTTGTTTGTTTCGTGTCTGACACTTGCATATCAACCTTTTGTTGTTTCAGCATGCAAGCGAAAGGAACAAGAGCACGGGAAAGGCGAGCGGGGAAGCGTCTCCAAGAAGCCCCGTCTGGTCTTCACTGATGTCCAGCGGCGGACTTTACATGCAATATTCAAGGAGAACAAGCGCCCGTCCAAAGAGTTACAAATCACCATCTCTCAGCAGCTGGGCCTGGAGCTCACAACTGTCAGCAACTTCTTCATGAACGCGCGTCGGCGGAGCCTCGATAAGTGGCTGGACGACGGCAGCTCCAACTCGGCCAATTCCTCCTCCAGCACTTGTACCAAAGCATGATGGAGTAACGGCTGCGTAATGACAAAAAAAAAACTTCGGTGGAAAAGCTTTAAACAAAGAACACTTAACAAAAGACAATTTTAGACAGCATTTTGCCCTTAAAACTTGTACAAAGCCGATATTTATAATATCCAAAGAGAAAACACCAAAGACTTGCATTAAGGACTTTGTTCGTCCGTGTCTGACATACTGCAAAAAAGAAGTTACTCTCCAATCACTGGTCGTACTCATCTCAACAAACTCCCCAACCTGCGTCTCTTTTAATGTAACCCAATGCTTTCAAGGAGGACCTTTTACCCGTCAACAATTGGACACTGTCTCAAACGTGGAATGATTGTTATTTACGTTGATGTCAGAATCTGTGACGTTACTGACCCGAACACATGACCTGCAGGTGTAATGCCTGACATCACTTACACACACACACACACACACACACACAGACACAACTGTGTGTCGGTAAACATCCCTCAATGTAGTTTGGGCCCTCTAAACTAGCCAGGGATGCGTTAATATCGCTGATGGAGAATCTTGACATATGTTGCCCTGATTGTCACCCTAAGGATTGTGCTTTCTTCCTATTTGTTAGAAAAGTCACTAAGGAACCCGAAAATACATATGCACTTGCCATCTTGACTTCTCAATCACAGATGGTACAACCAAAGAAACATGTGTATTTTTCAATCAGGCCAAACTTTTGACCCCCCCTTCTCCTTAGTTCATGTAGTAATGTGGACGGTGGGTACTTCTGCGTTTAACATATGATTTGATCTGCCATTTTTCCTTTAATCACTGGTCAGATATGCCTTTGTGAGTATGCACCCCAGTCCGTTCATGTGATTATTTCAGGGAGATGTTTTGCTAGCTTTAACCTGCCTTTTTAACCTGTATTTTAAATATTTCAATGCCAGTGGCTAAAAACCAAAGATAAAGTGACATTAACAAGCACCTGTCATCATTTCATATTCATTTCCATCAGTCGGACTTAAAACGTGTATGGGGTTATTATTCTTATGGATTTCTCAGATACTTCTGGATAAAATATGTAATCATTAATTATAGTTGTTAGCTTTGTGTGGAGCAAATGTGTATGCACGTTAAAGGTGCTGTAAGCGTTTTTACGGCCGCTCAATTGGACCACCCTCACCCCAACACGCGTGTCTTCTCTTCAAAACCTCCCCCTCAAAAAATCAGTTTGCCGTCAACCAACTTGATGAAGTCTTAATTCATTTACTGAATGCAGATCTGTTCCTAGACAAGCCGATTCCTCAGGACACCTATTTCAGTCCCTTACCACTATCCCATACAATACATTTAACAGTCAATAGATGAGAAATTCGTAAAATATTTTTACAATGTTTCTGCTGTTCTCACCATGAGCTGCATTCATTTCCCATCCTCTTAAATGTCTTGCCCATTCATTTAGCTTCATTTCTCATTGAGATCACGCTGAATGAAAGACTAACCTTCTTTAGCAAATTGTAACTGAATCAGTCATGACGACCACCGCAACGACCCAAACGGGCCTGAGCCCAAAACCCATTAAAAAAAGGAAGCGTGTTATATGCATTTCACAACTAGGAAGAAAGACTGTGATCCTGAGGCAGGGTAATGTGTTAAGAGACTCATTCAGACGATATCTGGCCTCGATGTCTCTTGTGGCGTGGTTTAGCTTTAACATATATTTGGTATTTACGACTATTGTGACATCGAAGCATATTTAAATGAGCGCTCATGTAGAAAAGAGGAAAAAACAACAAAACACATTAAGACCTGCTGATATTTATAGTGTGAACCAAAGATGCTACCTCAGTCCGTTTCCATTCGTGATTTCTATCAAAGTAATGATACCAAAGAATACCAAAGATTTGTTCTCTTTGCACGGCCTAAATGATTGATAAGGTGGATGAATAGATGGTGTTTTCCAGCCCACCCTCCTTTCCTCCCTCTTTCCTTTGCTCTCTCTCACTCTCTCTCTCTTTTGCTCATCTGTGCTTGTATAACAGCGCCCTCGGCAGACATGTGTTAAACTCACAGGACGAGTGCCTTGCTTGAACCAAAGTGTTAAACCGCCGTTAACCTCCCACCTTTTAACTCTCGGAATACCTCAGCCTGTGGAAGGGCCACTGACGAAGAAACATAAAGGAATATCTCTTCTTTCTCACCGTGGTGCTTTTGCCAGTGCAACCATGCAATGAAAACATACCAAAGGAATTTCTCTTGCTTTCTCCGACTCTTTTGCTGACAAACCAAAGCTCCTGCCACCTCCCTTTTAAGCCACTTGCCCCGCCCCCTCGCCACGTCACTTGTGGGTGCGTCCACCGATTAGGCCGTGCACGTCTTTACCAATATCTGAATACCTCATAGTAATAAGTTTTCACAGTTCTGTTGTATAGAGAGTTTATGTGATAAAGGCAGAACTGAACTAGTTTGGTAATCGTCGATGTTTCTTCTTCTTCGAAAAAAAGCTTTATGAGTATTTATTTTGACGGTTTTGGCTAAAGTGCTCAGTTTTGGTCACCAAAGGCGAGTTTCCGTGATCGCAGACTGAAACTCGCGGGAAGGACAAGAGAAGCTTATTTTTTATTAAAGCCTTGTGTTATTCCGATACTCTATTACCAGACTATTGTTTTTTACAGGGTAAAACCAACGGCTGTGATACTGTGTGTCTACGTTCACTTTCTTCTACTAGCGTGTTGTGATTTCTGTTAATTTAATTGCATTTTGTATCGCCTAATCTCTGTTTTAATTTATGTATTTGTAGAAAATATAGATTTGTACATAGTAGGTTTTTGGAAAAAACGAAACAAAAAGGAAACAAAAATGGACATTCATTTTTATGTTACAGCCTTATGTCAGAAGTGTAGATATATGGATAAATATCCATTCCTCTTTGTTTGTGTGTTAGCTGGCACTTTGGCCCATGTACAAAACACTGCCCAAGATCCGTATGGTATGCCCGCAGAGGACTGGCCTCTCTCCGCTGCGGCGCAGAAGGAAAAAGCAGTGTGTGATGTTTTTTATTTGATTTTTTATTTCAATATTCTCAATGATTTGTCCTTTGTATTTCAAATCATTGTTTTATGGGTATTGCTGCACATCCAAAGATCTTTTAATCAAACCAAAAAGTGTGTGGGTGGGGTGGGAGGGCAGAGAGAAAGTAGTGTAATTTTTCAAAAGCACTGACGTTTGTGAGGTCTTTTGCTGTCTGCACGGGTATGAACCAGTAGTGGGCATATTGGGACAATACAGACGAGCTTAGTTCAATCTATCGGGACATTTCCTGCTAAATGGTACAATCCGAGGCTTTCGGGACAGAGGGCTGCAAGTCCTGCTCACTTTGCTGCGTCAGGCACCAACTGGGTGGAGCCTAGACGGTGGGTGGGGTCTAAAGGCAGCAGGTCTGCCATGAGTGGGGCAGTAGTGGCGCTGTCCAGTTCCATCTGATACCTGCCAATTTTGGTGCAAATCTGAATACTGACATCTGCAATGAAAAAAGGAATGGGTGTGTGGGGAGTGCAAACGTAACAGGTTTCAGGTAAAAGGTTTTGTGTGGACCTTCTGCACAACAAGCGGCACCAAGCGGAATTAAAAAAAAAGAGTGACAGTTTTCAAAGAAATGTCCCCAGATGCATCCCCAGATGTATATGTGACCCTGCCATCTTTGCTTGCATAAGATTGTGTTAAAAATTCTCCAAACAAGTGAGACATCTGTTAATGATCTACTGTATTATAAAGATTTTTTTATATAATGCTTGAACAATGTTTGATCAGAACTACTACCCGTGTATTTTCCCTGCTTTATGATCTCAGATTCAGGCAAACAGTTTATCCCACAGCATTGGTTAAACCAAACAAACAGACTGCAGTTCCATTTGGTGCCGCAGCAATTACACACCTTTGGATGCCTGTGTTTGTGAGTGTCCGCTTTAGATGGAGGATATCACAGAACGGAAAGATTGAAGCACTATTACGTCCCTTTACATTAGCAGGATTGAAAATAAAGCCCACTATAGCAGAGCTGTTCATCTCGCTGTGCTGTACAATCAGAGTTGTTTCGTTTAAAGCATTAGGTTTGCTGGCCAAGAGTTTCTTGTATGCCACTCAAGAGACGTCCGTCAGATGCAGCGTTTCTAGTGTTGGTTTTCTACGATAGTAAAGAGTGTCATCTCAAGCCCTACCGTGTGTCAAGAGCCTCTCTACCCAGAACCCCTCCTACACCACAGAGTCAAAGACACAGAGCTGTTCATTTGACAGTTCGCGTGTTCTCTAAAACACCACAAGGTCGAGTGGCACAGAACACACCCTTCTCTTTCCAAACCGTAAGCCCCGCCCCTAATGTAGTGTCTAGCTTAGATAGCTCGATGTATGTGAATGTTGGGATTGCTCTAATCATTAATTCCTATCCCAGTTGGTTGTCGTGGAAAAGAAGTTCCTATTTGATAGAAGGCTTGGCTCTGCGTGCCGTATAATACTGAGAGCGCCTAAGACAATCAGCTGGAAAACAAATCATGTTTTCGTTTTTTTATATTTATTTTTTGTAGGTCCAAGAGGGACTACTTCCAGTGCTGATTATTATAAAGAAGGAGTAAGGTTTTGATAAACTGAAAAATAAACTTGCTGACATTTTCTTTTCCAAAACTAGTGCGCGTTCCATTTCAGACAGTGCATCTTGTATCAAGCTGATTCTGTTTTAACGTTTTTCTTTACACTCTTTCGGCCTGTTTTCTCTGTACGTTGTGTCTGTTACAGTGGAGGAATGCAGTAGGTATTACTCTCAGGTTGTAATGCGTCTTGAACTTCATTTCAAATTCTGACCTATTGAACTGTTTGGTTTATTTCCTCTTTCTTCTTTTTCCTGTTAGCAACTGTTCTCTATGCCGTGCAATATCATCTTCTGTGTTTGCTAAGCAAGAAAAAAAAAAGAAAAAAAAGATGCAAGTAATGATGTCACCATGCTTTTTTCAGTGTTAAAATGTTTCAGCATTTCTGTAGTCACAAAAATGTAGAAAATAAAAAGGTTGGGTTTTCCAGCACATCACAACCAGACCTTTTGAAGTCCTTGTCTTTCATTCGTTCAAAATTCATATTAAACAAACACCAGACAGAGTATTGACATTTTACGAACTTGTTTCTTTAGAAAAATACATTTGGTTGCTACTACACTATACAAAAAATAGTGCTATATAGCATTAAAAGTGGTTCTTGGCTCGAAATCATAGGGGAATCACTTCTAGTGCTTTATAGAACCATATTTTGGTGCTTCAGTGGATTTCTGGATTTACAGATCTTTGAATGCCTAGACACTTTATTTTGTAATAATGTCTTTGCGGTGACTGTGGTGCCATATAGCACTGTTTCTATATAAAGAACCTGTTAAGCCCCTGTATGGTTCTTCAGCGGTTAGCACCTCAGTCATCCCAAAAAAACGCTGAAGAACCATACATAACAGGTTCTTTATACGGAAGCGGTGCTATGCAGCACATCGGTCACCCCAAAGACATTATTAAAAAATTAAGTGTCTAGGTATTAAAATATTTGTTGACACACAGCAGGTCTACAATTTCTTTTCCATTTTGCCAACTGCTGGGTATGATGACTTAAATCAAACTTTGGAAATAAGAAGACAACCAATTTAAGCTTCAATAGCATTAACAGTTAGCAAGAAAACAGTAAATAGGTAACATTCAGAGATATGTTATTGACTTTGAAATAAGAAAACAATACTATAAAATAACCATTTTTGGTTCCCCAAAGAATAATTTCCTTAAACGTTTTCATGAGATTATTTTTCAGAAACAGAACACAGAGGTTGGTTCTTCAGATATGAAAGTTTCTTTATGTAGGGTGGCCATACATGCCATTTTCCCAGACACGTCCTGGGCCAGGATTTATGGAACCTTTCAGCCAAAAATGGTCCCTCTATGGTACCGTTAACCACCTTTTTAAGAGTGGGGGTCAGATATTACATGAAATGTATGACCTGCAAGGGCCACATGGTGGCAAGCAACATAAAAATGTTCCTTCAATTATAGGAGAGCAGGACCATTTATTTACAATCTGCAGAACAATCTACAGAAAAATGCACAAAACATCAAAAAATGAATAAAGGGTATATGTATTCAAAAGAAGAATTTTAAATAGAATATTTGTATTAATGGTTCATTTTGATGGTAATCAATTGTCAAGTAACATGTACTTCTGGATGTTATTTATTTATAAAAAAACTGAAACAGTGAGTTCTTCTGGACCATTGTTGTTTACGTTATACGACGTGGTCTACAAAAAGCTGTATCTCAACATCCTCAGCTGATCGGAAGACCTCAAATGTACAAAAGATGCTAGAAAAGCATACAATGTGCAGGATATGGATCTTCCCTAATAATAAGCAGTCAATTGGCAAATTATTATCAGTGCAGCTAAATACAAATCAAGGGGTTGTTAACAGCAGTATTTGCATAACATCAGTTCTTATTATAACTTGAGCAATATATGAAGAATTTGGTAAAAAAAATTGAATTTTTCAAAAGTCATGTTTTTTATGTTATCATGTTTTTATTGTGTTAGCTAGCTGTATTTTATGAGTTATTATGGCTTAAATCAAAACAAACCAACTGCAGTTTGATTGGTATTCATTGCAATGCACAAAAGAGTTATCCCATTTTGGCACCAAACTCTTCATATGTAAATGTTGATGGCTGAATCAGAGCAGTGCGAAATAAAAAAGACGATGCATTCTCACTACAGATTCTGCAAAAGGATTCCAAACCTTATTAACAAATTATTTCCATTGTTTTATTTTTATGTATTCATTAGGACACTCTCAGAATAAAGGTACAAAAGCTGTCACTGGGATGGTACTCATTGAAAAGTTACAAATACTATAAAAATACTGGATTTATTATTTAACTTAATGACGATATATAACTATTGATTATTCATTGTTATAATTGTATAATTGTACATTATTAAATAACTGATGCACATAATATTTTAACGAGTTTTGATTTGAAGTTCAACTGTGAAACAAATTAAAATGACCTGAGACTATTGTGTTGTTTTGTTATTTTATTGTATTTGAAGGGATACTTCACCCTAACATGAAAATCCTGTCATCATTTGCTCACCTTCCAGTTGTAACAAATCGGTATAAATGTCTTTGTTCTGATGAAAACAGAGAAGGATATTTGGAAGAATGCTTATAACAAGACAGATTTTGCCTCCCATTGATGCATGCAATGGTTGTCAGTTGAAAACTGGATGCGGCCAATACAAACCAGCACAGAATCGGCTACATAAGGAGTTTAAAATACTTAGATCTTTCTCCCTCGACCTGAGCTCCGTGCACAAAAATGCGTCACAATGTTTATTAACAGTAAAGGCCTCCATAAGCATTCTTATAAATATCTTTCTCTGTGTTCATCAAAACAAAGACATGTAAACAGATTTGGAACAGCAATTTGAAGGCGAGTAAATGACGAAAGAATTTTCATTTTGGGTGAAGTACGTATCCTTTAACTCACGTTCATAAATACAAGTGTTACAATATTTTTTCTCCAATAAGAGGCTTTTGGGTAATAGCGTGCGTGCACATCAATGTACAAGCACATAAAAGTGTATGCCATTGTATGTCGCTTTGGATGATTGCGCCATAATGTAAATGTAAGTATATGTCTATAGCAATTAGAAAATAATAGATTTTCAAAAACAAAAGCTAAGCCCTAAAGAAATATTCATCAAAGTAAAATGCTTGACAACTAGCCCCATCTTACAAACTAAGACACATTTAGAAGCTAATATGATTGTGTTTTGAGTCAAATTTGACTGAGTGTTTGTAAAGCATGTTTGGTTTTAGAGTGGTATTTATACACAATTACCACTAGATGACAGCACAGCATTGTCACACATTGAATCTATCTTCTGTATGTCAAACAAAGAACTTTGAGCACAAAACTGACCTTATTTTTCTGGGCAGGCGGGCTGGATCTCAGCAGAATGTTTTGACTCTGATAAGACTTTCTTCCTGTTTTTACTCCTGTGTCACAGGATTTGTGTGAAGTCAACGAAGGGCTATAAATAAGAAAACAGACGAGAGTTTTCACACGACTTGTTCGCGTACAGTATTTGAGTAATAGGTTTTGTGATTTGTAAGTTTTAATCGTTCTGACATGCAGCCGATGAACTACACAAAGCGGTTCTAATAGTCAACATGAAACATTTGCGATAAATACTAAAACAAATAAGGTTTTTAAGGAGTTCGTCCAGTGCTACTTTGTAAATTTTAAAATGGTTGATGTATAAAACAGACAATTAACCTTTTAAAATAAACTGCTTCAGCTAAAAGTCTTCAGCGTGTGTAAGTAGGTTACGTTCGCGCGTTGCCCAGCAACGGGTCCACGCCAGTACCATGAGGCGGAAGTGACGGAGGTAGGGGGCGCGCCAAGCTGTTGTTGGGACACGTGACTCGGAGGTTGTCCTCCTGCATGTGTTTTGACAAGCAAAAGCAGAGCGAGCGAGCGAGAGAGAGAGAGAGAGAGAGAGAGAGAGAGAGAGAGAGAGAGAGAGAGAGAGAGAGAGAGAGAGAGAGAATTAGCTGATCGCGTTCGTCTTCGGCAAAACAGCTTTTGTGTTTGACTCTGTCAGTCGCTTTACGTAGCATGACTTCATCAGACACGTAGTTGTTATTTTACTTTACAGACTTTTAGAAAAATGATCCACTTCTCGACTGGAGACAGACTCATGAAAACCACCTAGCGTTTCTCCAGTGTGGACATGATGGTTCCCTGATGGTCTGATCTATCCTGGGTCTGATCTTCCTGTCCTGGGTCTGATCTGACCGTTTGTGGGGGCTGGTGATGATCATTCAGGGGTCCTAATGTGGCCTTTGAGCTGAACATTGGCACCGGAGTTCGTCTGGGATCTTCATCTAGATGGACACGAGAGATCATCGGCGTTCATTGTTTGTTTAGGTAGTAAACTGGAGTTTCGATGGACTAGCACATCAAGGCTGTTGCATATTATTGATCCAGCGGCTCAGATCGTTCACATGAACGGCTGTGCGCCAGATCGACAGAGATGTCTAACGGACGAGTGCTGAAGTCTCGACCAAGATCTGAAGACGGAAAACGGCCGGCGGGTATGCTGGAGGAGATCACCGTGTCTATGAGCAGAGGTACATTGTCTTACACTTTATCAACACTGTGTGTGTTTCAATTACGTCATGGCGCCGCAGTTTGTGTATGTGTCTTTGCTACATTGTTTGTGCACGCGAGTTTAGAACGTCGCCTGTGCAACATTAGATCTCTTCATGACGCCGCCGCGTTTGAGGGGGAACAAAGCGTCCCGGATCAGCTGCGTGAGTCTCCTGCTGACATACACACAAACATTCACACACTGTTGTGTAAGAGCAGGGGCCCGTTTCAATAAGGAGGTTCAACCAACACCGAACTCTGAGTTGATTTACACCGAGATGCGAAACTTTGAGTATTTGGTTTCAGAACAGCTGATCTGAGTTGGTTCTATCAACTCTCTTCCGTAGGCTTACCTTGAGTTAAGACAAGCCATGATCAATCGAGCTGCGATATTACGATTGACCATGGCAACGGCACCGAAGCTGTAAAGAAATGCACAGTGAAATGATTCCACCTGGGTCCTAAATTGCTCTCCTGAAGTACATTCCTGTGAACGAATGCAGCCTCAGGATCCTCAATAAAAGCACATGTGGCATGTTAGTCACTGTGATGGTCACCAACTTTCACCTCCTTTCTGAAACGGGCCTCATGTGTTAATGTACTTCTTATAATACAGCAAACTACATCGAGGAGCTGTAAACAAACACGTAACTGTGTGTTTTATGTTGTGTGCGAGTTTGTTTTGAATGGATGTTTGTTTATTTTCTGCTTGGGAATTGATTTGTTTTGTCGTTTACCGGTTTGTTTTCATTGGGTATTTGTTATTTGTTGAAATGACGGCATTGCGGAAGATTTCGCTCAATAGATGATGAATGGTGTGAAATGGACGACTTGAGGAGTGACTAGTTAAACTAGTGAGCAGGCATTCAGTGAGGATTTGCATGACATTACCTGTTCTCACTCCCTCCCCCATGCATTTGTCAAGACTTTTCTCCCCCATTAACCAGATAACAGTTTAAGAGATGTCCTGTATATAGATGTCAAAGGGCACAATAGATACTGACGTTGGTGAAAGGTAGCATCGCGTTTTACCATAGCTACTGTGTGTAAATGATCTTGGAGCTGCCAAACGGTCTGTCCATAACTGCTGTACTTTTGACTCTACACTTCCATGTTTGGACCGGCTGAAGCTGTTGTAATTTGGCCCCTGTGACTGTGGTTTGCCCCCACATCTCTAGCCAAAGCTGCCAGTTTACAAAAGCCTACAGACTGCTCAGACTAGCCAAAGATGTTTGAGTTGGGAAACTATTTGGATACGAAAATATCCTTTAAAAAATAAAGAGACTGACTGTGTTCTGTCAGTGTCTTCAGAGTCAGCTGGATTTGTTTTCGTGGATTAGTGACATGTGATTTGTTTTGGTTTGCACAGAGTATTGGTTGCTGTCAGAAGATGTGTTTTGGAGTAGATGAAACCTCCCTTCTGTGCTATTGTTATTTGGAACATACTGTCCACTGATGGAAGTAGCAGGTTGTTCACATATAGTTGTTCGCTCTCTTCCTTCTTTAGTCCTATATTATTTTTAATAATATTTATATCGTGAATCTTTTTCATGCCATAGCAATTTATGATTACCATATGTTGTCAAGTTCTAAAAAGGACCCAAGCGCACTCTAAAGGTACCATAAATATCTGTACGTTTCTGTAAGTCATACAATAAAAATGGACTGGATGTTTGTATATTCCTTAATAAATGGCTTCTACTAAATGGCTTCTACTTGCATCTTCCAAATCAAATATCCCACAATCTGGATGTCACGACGTTTGGTTGGGACTTTGATTTGCATCTGGTTCTCATACAAATATATTGTGTGGGTTTAGAAAAATAATAAACATTTGAGTTTGGAGTGACAAAAGGGTGTCAGAATTGTATTTTTTGGCCGAATCATTGTTTCACATTTGTGACAATGACCTGTCAGTGTTAACACCTATAATTCTGATCCCTCTCCTGTGACGGGTTGTCTTCGGATTTCGGGTGTTTCTGGCACTAGGGTGACCCTCTCAATAAACTCAGACGTGTAACAGGATCGTGAAGCTTTCGGTGGATTCTCTTAGGGCTAAAAATCAATTCAGCTGTAGCTGATACCAATAAACATCTCTTGTTTGACATGGTAAACAAATACATGTTTTACTTAACGTTATCGATCCACCACCAGTGCGTTTGATCGGTTTGGTCTGAGTGTTAATAATGTGGTCAGCACTTTGTAAAGGGCTAATGCTGAATCCTGAATGTCCATCTGAGTTGTGACTAAAGACACATCCCGGCTTTTCGGAGAGTTTTAATGTCAGGTGTGCAGCTCATTGCATGCAGAGTCTTAACAAGCTCATGTAAATGCGTAAAACTGAGTTGTTTTATCAGGGAAAGCTCATAAACAGTGTAAGCAAAACCTGATCGGAAGTAGCCATGGGCCAGTATGAGATTTTGGCAGTATAATAACCTTAATCAAAAATTTCCCGGTGTCGCAGGGTTGCTATTATAACACTAAAATGTGTTATTTCCAAATATCTGCGTATACAAAAAACGACTTTTCAACTGGACACAATACAATTAAATTTTGAACCAACATATAGAACCTTAGTCGGGTAAAAATAAAGCGTTAAACTAACAATATTCTTTCAAACATTTTTATTTAAACATCAAACATTGAATTACATGATTTAATTCTTTATTTTTCTGTAAACACAGCTCATACCTTAGAAACGGTATCACAGGAAATTTGAGGGGTTTTGAAACCTTAACTCTTATAAACCTCGGTATACCTTGAAACCAGTGTTCGGCCCATGCCTACTCGGCAGAGTTAGTTTTTTGCCCATTACTCCGATTTCGTGTTGCTTGTAAACGCCTTTACTGGTTTTCTCTTAGTTGCGCATGTCTGACAGCGCAATGGTAAAAGTTCCAAACGGAAGTAATAGTAAACAACGCATAAAATTCGAATCAAGCGTTGATGTAGAACCGTCAAAATGAAAAACTATTGTTGCATATGCAGGTACTGCGTACATGAGAAGAGATATAAAAATACAGCTTCTGGGCGTATTTAACTACTAAACAGACTTTCGACGGTGACGTCATTGAACATGAGAAACCTGGCAAGTCTCAAACTTAGTAAACACGGTTTTCTGCTTAGCCGGTTTATTACTATGCATGTAAACATGTGAAAACAGGTTTTTTGATGGATATCAATTTATTTTGTGCACGTAAACGCACTTGAGAGATAGCAGTTCAGCTTTGATGATTTTTGATGATTCAGCTTTGAATGTTTTGGCCATCATGTCATGAGCTGAAACATTTCTTGTAGATCCAGTTGTGTAGAAACACTGAGAGAAATTATGTCATATTTCATCAGGGTTGGATCAGGCCTGCAGCTATCAGGTGATAGAGTTTGGATTGGGATGTCTGGGCTTGAACAGCTGTTTGTCATGACAGAGTTTCTCTTTAGCTGGGTGGTGCAGAGAGATATATATACATCCAACAGAGAGTGAATTTAGTGTGTTAATGGTTGCTAGTTTGCACGTTTTGTTTGCGTCAGGTTTGAGAATGTTTCCCAGTAGAGATTGTTGAAACTAGTAACTTGGTATTAACAGCTACGGTATTACTGGCCCTGCGTGACATATCGCTTTATTGCTCCCTGAACTCTCTGCAAGTCGCTTTGGAAAAAGGCGTCTGCTTAATGACTAAAGGGTTCAGTTACGATTGAGCCCAAAACCAGGTTTAATATCTGCCATTGTTTGAAAAACTTGTAAGTGCACAATTATCATTTAGGGCTTTCAGAACAATTTTAAAGGTCCAGCGTGTAATTTTGGGGATGATCTACTGATATAAATGCAATATAATATACATATCTATGTCTTCAGATGTGTATAAAGAGCTTACACAATGAAGCGTTATGTTTTTATTACTTTAGAATGACCTATTTAAATCTACATACATCGCGTGTCCCCTTGCATGTAATGTTAGCCGTCGTAGCGTTTCGAAAGGTAGGGGTGGAGTGAGCGTTTGGTTGGAATTCTCAACCTTGCCGCTATATATTACTGACTGAACCTTTAAGTTACAAATATGACAAAAACGAATTGGGAAACTTTTTTTATAAACACTCAGCATACAGAAAATGAAGCAGTTTTTGAAAAAATATCACCTTACAGTGTGTTCACACCAAGAGTGAAGAAGTTTTTGCGCAATTGTAAACAAAGGCAATGCAAAGGCACGAATAGACACGAATTCTCACCACGCCACGAAAATGATGTGAATTGAGAGGCCTGATTGCTAAGTATTCCACCAACCCTTCGCGCAAGTTAAAAAATTCCAATTCGAGCAGCAAAATTCATGCGAAAAATGTCATTGACTGGTTTGACATGTCTGGACACATGAAAACACTCCCCACGTCACACAAACAAATAAAACTAAATAATCCTGTGAGTGATATAGTGCTAGGAACATTCACGTTTGGTGTGAACACATAGTTCCAGTCGGGTGTATTTTGTGAAATTTTATGAAATAAAACGTATAAAAGTACTCTAACAGAATGGTTTATTAAAGTTCAAAGACTCAATGCAAGGATTGGTTGAACCTCTTCTTTTATGCTGTTTTTATAGACCGCTTTACTTATTGGTTCAGGTTGTGAAGAGACCAGAATAACAAAAACAAAAAAAAAAACATTACCTGCCCCAGATTTAAATAAACATGCATTAATACAGCATATTGTACCATTATACATACATACATTATAGTAAATATCTTTATTTATCTTGAGAAAGGAAACGGGAAATGTGCCTTACATTAATATCCCTATTGTTTTGTTTATTTGTTTCTAACATGTTGTGATTGTTTATCTCAGCCATAGATTTGTTTAAAAGATTGGAACTGACAGGGTGTGTGATGTTGTCCGTACACAGTACCCATGTATGGTATAACCTGTGACAACAGTCAGCAGTCTTGCGTAACTTCTTTATCTCATATAACCATGTGCCCTTCCAGCTGGTGGGCTTGCAATGCCATTGCATCACTTCCTGTGCGGCTGTGTGATCTTTAAAGATGACCACCATGGTGCTGGAAGCAGAACTGTTGAGATGGACAGGTTCTTAAGGGGTGAAACTGTGTCTTGACCTGGGCTCCTACTCAAATAACTGTACACACAGTGGACACAGCGTGAGGGCCATCTGGACCTGTAGCTTTTCTCGCTGTCGGTGTAAACACTCACTGTGGTTGTTTCTATTATTGGTGCTTGTACAAGCTGTATACCAAACAACTCGAGCGCACCTGAGACTACTAATATTACTCAGCTAGAACAGACTGTATCAAATGAAGAGCTGTTACATAAAATCGTAGTTGCGTCGTCTGCTTCTTGTGATTTTGTCTATGTTGCCCTTTTGGAGGACACGTGAAATGTTGAGCTAGCCATTGCACGTCTGAGCAAGCACAGCTATTATTAAAAACATGGTGGCATTTACATGTGCCCTTTTAAAAAAAAACTCAAAACCAAGGCTAAAACCCTTGTTATTGTCGTAGAATTTCATTTGCATTTAAATGGAGCACTATTTGAAAGGCTGAGTTATGATCATTTTTCAGCTCAGTGAGTGTGTTCTGGTAATCGCAATGGGTTTAAGATAAGATTTTCCGCGCTGCTCCCGCATCTAAAGTAAGCTGGCATGAAAAAGAACAGCGCACCGGGGAGGGTGTAATATGAATATAACGGTCCTACAACAAACCAGGAAATCATTTTCACAGTTTCCATATATACATCTAACAAGAAAAAAGTGGCAAATCATAAATACCTGTCCTTATGCCTTATGTTTTGCATTGCTAAAGCTTTTTGCAACGAAAGAGAAGATCAAAAATCTCTTCCATGAATTTAAATTAAGCTGAATTGAACTAGAATCTTCGAGTCACTTCTTTATAGGTCGTAATTCTAGGACACATGTTCGACTGCATGGCCTACATTAACACAATGGCAGGATACATACATGTCAATGTTGTGTAACATCATTTGTTCACAATTGACAACTGAGATGATATAATTGGTGACCTTTATTGTTAGCAAGTGCTTTTTGTTACACTCTAAATGCTTACGGTATACAGCAATGTTGATATATGATATGAACATCAGCAAGGGTTTATCTTAGATAAAGAAAGGACCATTTTTGAAGAACATGTTCAGTGAAGCATTAGAATTTGATTAAATATTCAATTATGGCACAATGTCGGTTCCCATTAATTAGTAGATTTTTTCCTAACATTTAACTGCAAAGTTTTTAATCATGTACTGTATAAATAGCATGACACTGTGGTTAAACCCAAAAATTCAGCATGGGTTATTTTTAACCCAGCGTTGGGTCAAAAGGGACAAACCCAACCATAGGAGTATGAATGAACTATGCCGGGTGTTTTCAGTGCAAACATTTTAAACAAAGACATTTCTTGTATCATTGTAGACAGAAAGGATTCGGCATGCTATTTGTATAAAATTCAGTCTGAGAAAACTGTTTAAAGTGGTAGTTGCGACAGACAGCCATGAACAGCACAAGTTTGGCAGATAAATATGTCCTATGTGCTTTTCTCTGTGATTTAAAGACAAAAGTTCTGTGATTTGTTCATCCTAACATTCTTCAAAATATTTGTTCTGCAGAAGAAAGTCATACATGTTTAGAATGATGTGAGGATGACATTTACATTGTCATTTAGCAGACGCTTTAATCCAAAGCGATTTACAAAGACTTCGGGAAGCAATAAGCCATATGTCATAAAAGAGCAATAGTACAATATGTGCTAATACAAAGTTACTAGTTTCAACAAAAGCCAGACATCTACCTGTTGAGAGAAGAAGATGAGTGAAAGCATTTTCATTTCGGGGTGAACTATCCCTTTATATCCCACCAAAACAAACTCTAATAGAAGTTTTGCTATACTTTTGACTGTCGGCGGACATTTTGATGTCTGTCAACATGTTTTTATATTTGTATTTAGTTCAGAAGGATTTGTTTTACCCTCTGTGATTTAAAAGCCCTCTTCGTGGGTTTGTGCTCAGGGCTGTGCTGGTATGGGCCCCTCTCTTCTGTTACTCTGTCCCTTGGGGGCCTTTCCACAAAAGTGAAAGCACATGGAACCAGCCCGGGCAAAACCTTTATGAAACCCCAACTGAACAAAGACAGTCATCGTATGTATCCGTCCTGACTTTCAATGGATGATTTTTAATGAGGTTGACATGGTAAATCTAGACCTGCCCTGACACTGACACACAGTGTAACCCCTCAGTATCGCTGTTAAATGAATTTTCCACTCAGGTCTGGCTCACAGTGAGCGTCTTTAAGAGGTTTTCGTTAGACTGTTTGCCGTAGGGTGCGTCTGTCCTTTGCCTCAAATTACCAAGCAATTACCGTCCTGTGATAATCTACTGCAAAACTTATAAAATTATAAGCAGATCCGCATGGCTCTGTGTTTACATTTCTCCTGTTGCTATCGACAACCGGGATCAGTTGCACTGGTGGCCTGGTTTGTCCGCATCTCAAATAGTCTGTCACACACAAACAGCTGATCATGTGCTGTGGAAAATGTGCACACACACACACAGTTAATTTGGGACAATAGGTCACTCAAAGCATGTGAAGTTATGGCAGGATATTCGACTCGAAGAAGAAATGTAGAGGTGTGTATCAGATTGTTTTGGCAGGTGAAAGATGGTTGCCCTAGCCTGAACTCAATGGCTTTAAAGTTTCCATGAAATCAAAATGGTTTTGCAAAAATATAGTATGTCATGCTTAAGGGATGCCTAAACTAGTATGCTCCAAAACATTGACACATTATACGCATTTAAAACTTCAGATTTAGGCTATAAAGTCAACTGAACACAATCGCCTATTTTATCTCGGGGATCACTCGCTTGTCACTCACAATACGTCAAATTATGGAAGGAAATGAGTTGGGAATGTCACAAGGCTGGGATCTTTACCCCTTTAGTTTAAGAGACAAATTTGACAAAGCCAAAGTTCAATTCTTACATTCTGTGTTGTTGAGTAAAGCTTCTGTTTTTCAGATAGCTCATGTGTCTGGGGAAAACAGGTGTGTGTGTGTGTTGGTGTGATCTGCTGTGAACTTTGCTGTAAGCTGCAGTTTTCAGACAGGTGGCTGATGGTTCCTCCAGGCTGTTAGAGGAAGTTGGCCCTTTCGTGGAGCTCAGACCGATTTGGGGCACACTTGACCCGGAAGACATGAATTATCCGCAAGTTGTTCTTTGTTGTCTGTCATTCTGAGTTTAGTCCAGAACACTCTTTGGTTCTGGTGGAGCTGTTTGAAGGAACATTTTTAAACGACTTCAAGCCCCTAATTTCCAAAGAGAACTCATGTATTTATACATATTGATATTATCGTGCCTCTAAAATGACTTCAAGAGCATGTGTGCAAGAAAATAAATAGTAACCAGTGACATCGGAGCCTAACATTAACAATCCAATAAAAACCAGTTTTTAAAATCCAGTCATTTTTCTTGCTGGTGCCTGTATAGAAAAGAAAAACAACGTCGTAGTCTTACTCCATGATGATGTCTTTGTCACACACTCCTCTTTTACACTTCTGCAGTCTTTGTGTTTCTTCTTTTGTGTGTTTGTTTTTCTTGTGTGTCACCACACATCTTCACTCCATCACTTTTTCCTCTCTTTTCATGTGTCCGGTTGGATCAATGGGTGCCGTCTGAGCGGGCCACATTTGGCCTCACTGACTCAAGGTCATGTTCTGAACACAGATGAAGACTGTGTTGTATTTCGTCGTTTTTCGGATGAAATGTCAAGTTGCTCTGGATTCATTGAGATAGATACAGTCCTGGCAGAAGGCCATGCATGTGTGTATAATGTTTTTCATCATTCTGTGATGTTTTTCCAAACAGAGGTGTTTTACTGAAATTACATGCTGCTATATACAGGTTTGAAGTAACATAAATGTGCGCAAATGATTTTTGTGGTAACTATGATAGTTTAGTCTTTATTGTGTGACCCTAACATGTAGGTATCAAATGATGTGACAAAAAAGCTATGAAGCTAAATTGATTTTAACTTCTTTAAAGTGCATGATAAATCTTTGTGTTTGTTCTCAAGTGTTTTGTTGTCTTCCCTTAAAGGTGCTGTGTGTCATATTTTTTGAGGATCTATTGACTTGAATACAATAGATATGCATAACTATGTGTTCAGATGTGTATAAGGACCTTACATAATGAAGCGTTCTGTTTTTGTGACCTTACAATGAGCTATTTCTATCTACATACAATGCGGTGCCCCTCGCATCTAATTCGTCATGTTGTGTCAGTTGCCGTAGTGCTTCGAAGGGGGGTTGGAGTGAGCCATTGGGTGCAATTCACAACCTCACCACGTTTTTCCGGACAGGGATTATTTTAAATCAGGGCCAAGCCTTAAAATTTGGATATTTAAATTGTCTTTAAAAGCAATACTTTACTAAAAACATTACTGCCTGCATCTTGAGACAAAACAACAGTGTTGGGTGTAACTAGTTACTAAGTAATTAGTTACTGTAATTTAATT
The DNA here is from genome assembly GCF_947034865.1 of Barbatula barbatula. Lineage (NCBI taxonomy): Eukaryota > Metazoa > Chordata > Actinopteri > Cypriniformes > Nemacheilidae > Barbatula > Barbatula barbatula. Next base: position 9,024,798 of record NC_136773.1, read on the forward strand.
ACTTTTCCCTTGAAAAAGTAAAGTAAGGGATTACTCTTATTTTTTTACCTTCTGATGTAATTAAACTTAATACTTTAATACTAAGTTGTTTTTTCGATCAAGACACCTCTTACATTAAAGTTAGTTAAGCCCTGTCCAGGAAACCATCCCACAATGTGCCTGTGTGGTGTGTAAATGTAATATGTATATATAAACACACAAACTTTCATGTACTGTATATATTAAAGATATATGAGTATTTTATATATATATATTTATACATCTTGTAAACATATGTATGTGACTATTCATTATATATACAAATGGTATTTTATACATTGTGCATGTACAGCCTATAAAAATAAATGCTAAAGCGCGTCACATTAGCAAACATTTATTTTGGAATCGATTAATTGCGATTTATCAATTTGACAGCACTAGCTTGCTTAAGTCTCCTGCATGCCAGAAATGGCATTGCTGGCATGCAGGAGACTTAAGCAAACCAATGGGATAGGGTTTAAGAAGAGATCTCCACAATGTCACAAAGCTCAGATCTCCTAAATACAGCGTAATCTCATGCAAACCCAAAACTGGGTTTGTGTAAGATTATGCATCTTTTCTTTTGTGGTATTCCAAAGATTTCTCCAAAGGTTTTTATATATGTGTGTTGGGTGTACATTCTCACAACAACTCTCTCTCTCTCTCTTTGCTCTCTCTGTCTTTCTGGCCCACAGACAGGAAACTGTTTTCACGGCTTGGCAGAAAGCCTCTAACCAATCACAGCACAGAGCTTGTTGCTATGTGACTTTAAAGTCTGCCCCGCTGCACTCTGGGAGGAAAGTTTTTGTAAGGTAAATCTGTAGGGTGAAGGTTCCACATCTAAGTGAACGCTTGCTAAACAAATGAGACTTGACTGCAGTTTTTCTCACCGGAGGGGTGGAAAGAGGGAACGCTGCAGCGGTTCCTCGAATAAAAACAACCCAAACTCAGCATCTCACCTCCCATGAGAAATACAGTCAATAGCTGCCAAGCATTTGAGATTTGTGTGGGACTCTACATGGAGGCTGAACTGGTGAAAAGCTGGTGTGGAGAAGGCAGGCAAAACCCTGAATGGATAAAGTCTCTTTGTGTTTACAACAGAGAACAAAGACTTCACGTCAGCCCATGGAAAAACTGCAGTGACAGATACAACCCACGACACACACTAACTACATTCTGCTTCAGACGATATCTTGCTTTGTTAAAAATCTAAAGCAGAATTACATATCCGTCAAAGGGAATGTGAATAACGAAATCTGAAGATTGCTTAAAGGTAGACCGTTATGCAGCTTTACTAGTTAGGGAACAGATCTGCTATACTGTATGTCATGGTGTGGCCAGCTTCTATTCACAGTCTGTGGAAGGAGGTAATTATAGGGGTTCATTTCATCAGCCAGTAAGGTCGACCTGCATGTCTCTCTCTCTCTCTCTCTCTCTCTCTCTCTATCTCTCTCTCTCTCTCTCTCTCTGTCTTGTACTCAACATTCACTTACTGGACCAGTCCTGCTTCAGACTGAAGCTTATAGGTGTGTCTTGTGTTCGTTTGTTCAGGCTTTATGCATTTAACTGCATATCACTTTGTATCTGATTTTAAAGGGTAAGTTCACCCCCAAATTTTTTATTATCATCATTTATTCAACCTCATGTTGTTCAAACCCTTTCAATGACTCTTCCTTCTGAGGAACACAAAAGAAGATATTTTGAGATATGTCTCAGTCGTTTTGTGTCCGTACAACGGAAGTCAATGTTGTTTTTCTACCAGCATTCTTCCAGATATCTTATATTTTTGTGCAGAAGAAAGTCAGTCAACTTTGAATAACATGAGGGTTCATTTCCTTCTGTGTGAACTACCTGAAGTTTGTTATTGCCGATGTAGTAGCATCACTTCAATTGCAGAAACAATGACTGTTTTTAAACATGTTTCCAGAATAGCCATATATTTCATTGTCCTTGACATTTGCATTCTGGGATTTCTGTTGCCGTTCTTCCCTATATATTCTAGTTTCTTTCTTTCTATATTTCTGATCTTGGGGACTCTTCACTATTTTGTGTCTCTCTGCCACAGTAACCATTGAAACTTTGTAACCACACATGTTCTGTCACTCTTACATACACGGACGCCTTCCTTATCACTCCCATAACGTCTGAGAAATAGCCCAAGACTAATATGACTTTTTCTTATGTACATTTTTGTGTAGAAACTGTGACACAAAAAACTAAAGCTACATCTATATTTTTGTTGTAATTTAGAATTTCCAATCTCTTTAGTCCACTGCAGTCTTATTCCCCCTGTTCTAGATCATTTATCAGTGATTAACTTTTTACATCAGACCAATGACCTCATTTAATAGAGTCAAAGCAATGCCACTGCATGCCAGTCAAGATCGGTGCCAGTGTTCCCCGCTGTAGGTTGCACACACACACACACTGCAGTACTGCTGATGTAGTCTACGTGGACTCTTTTTTTAAGTTTCGCTGTCTTCGTGATAGATTTCCTCTCTGTTCTGTTCTGTTCTGTTCTGGCCAGCAGATGAAGTAATGACTAAAGTCACTTTCATTGCTGAGACAGAAAGAGGGTGAGACGAAGCAAATCTCTATAATGTGTCTGTTCTGCTTGTATCTCCAAAATTCCTTAAGAAAATAAAGATGCCCTGTGCCACAAAGACCAAAGGCTTGGATCTATTAGTTTACTTATAAAATGTCATTTCTTAAAACATGTTTCTTGCCTTAATGAGTGATTGTGTGTATTGTGTGTGTCTGAAGCTCTATATTGAGCTGCAGGTTTGAAGTGTCCTGCATGTTCCCAAATCAGTACTGACCTCCTCTCTGCCCCGATGGACAAAAATAGAGTCATAACCCTGCCAACCCCATATATATGTCTGTGTGTTCATGTTTGGGTGCGTTTTATTTGTATTTCATTCCTGTTTTTTACCACACAAAACCATGTTGAGAAACATTACATTACAACTTCACATGCGACGTAAATGTTCTCTCTAACATATCTAAAAACTTCAAGACTTGTTCTTTAAAGTGCTGCATTTCTTGTGATGTGCACAAAAACCGCATGCATACTTTTTTAAATAGAAAAGTAAGGCACCTATTGAATAATTGCCGTTAACGTTATAAATCTGTAAAATCTTGATCTAATGCTGTATAAAAATAACCTGATCGCATAACTCTTGCCATGACCACTGACCCTGAACACTTGGCGGGGTCAAAGCAAAGGTTGTGACTTGAGAGCTCCTGGATGGAAAGTCCTGTGATGAGTCGACCTAATTTCAGAACGGTCTGCTTGTGTTAAGGAGGCTGTGTGCGTGTGGATGTCACTGAGACCTCCAGCCAGCAGTATGACCTCCCGTGTCGAGCAACTTATTATATTTGCTAGTAGGTGTCAAACCCTCAGCACTAACTAAAACCAACAATTGGGACGAATATATTGATTCGATAACGTGTGTGGAGTTTTCAGGTCACTGGGACACGTGCGTGGGCTGTGCCTACCTATCCCAGTCACTGTTTTTTGTCTTTATAAATTCACAGAGTTTAGTGACAGATATATCTATTGGTTAGAGATAGGATAGAAGTATTATATTATGTTGATGGTACTATTTTATTGTTTTTCGTTCTCATGCTGAGGAACATGCAGGCTTTGGTGTTAGTGTTTAAACTGATTTCTCAGGTTCAGGCTGTAAGCAGATTTGGCATGCTGGAGTCCTCTGTAATCTGCTGTTGCTGCAGGACTCGTGTGGACTGATAAAGCCTCTTTTGCATACACACCCGTGCAGGTACAGGACGTCGCAATTGTACTTTGTGCTCAAAGATACAGAACCATGACCATTAACACCTTTAGAGAGTGTGTGTGTTAGCTATAGACAGCAGGAATTTATTGATTTTCGCAGTTTCCTGTAAGTATGGGTCAGGAATAGTGTTTATGACCTGTGGATATGAGCACAACGAAGCACTGGTATGGTGTGCAGTCTGCGGTTTGTCTCTGAATGATGGACTGTAAAAGTCATCGATTTGTTCTTTAGTCGATGTATGGGAACATTCACGTAACATCACCGTGCAGAAAGCTTTAGAAGCAATAACAGAAAATCTAATATTCCATTAAAAACACATTTTTAACCGTTCGCTTTTCCACTAAAACCACCAAATTTCCTTTTTGTGGTGTGTTTTAGGCATATTCAAGAAGGATTTAATATCCCACCAATAGATCCATCATATACCAATGGACACAATTATAACTTATATTAAAACCAAACAATTCCCATTATATACAGTAAACCCATTAAATGTCTAATGTGCTTTGGGCAGGGTTCTAAAGTGTTTTTCAGCAGGGACATGTTTATCAAAGCTCCAGAACTCTCATTCAGATATTTTTATTATGACATCACCACCGTGAACACATTTACCTATGACTGCCAACATTTACATATGAACTCCTAATGAGGGTTGATTTGGCCATATGAGGCGTTGCTATTCATTTGATATGCCAAGAGTTGCTGTGTGTCTGTGCTCGGGTTGAATATACAGTAGAGAAGGAACATGTTGTCTTTGCTCTTTTTGGGTATAAGTCCTGTCCGGATAAACACTATCCTGACCCACGCACGTGAGGGGCAAAAATATGCGAATATTTGCAAGCATGCCTGTGTAGGGGGACACCTCCAGGCGTGGAAGACATTGGTTTGTGTGTGC